>NC_053489.1:576883403-577234653 GCF_905171775.1 Rana temporaria
ACACACTGAAAAACAGAAATCGAGTGGACAGGAAGGCTTTGCAAAACAGAAACGACCTGACTGCAAGCACTGAATGCCAAATAGGAACCCGCAAGAACAAACTGAACCCGAGAATACGATCTGCAAAGCACGGAGACTGAAAATCGCGAATCGGCTCTAACCAAACTTTCACTAACACGCGGTAACACGGAATCAGCAAAAGCAGCGGCAAGGGTGGCGCCAAAGGCTTTGGTCTTCCCCTTTATAGTGCCGTCGTACGTGGTTTACGTGTCCGCGTTCTGACACGATCGGTTATTTAACCTATGGTGTGTAGGCGCGACGGACCATCAGTCAGCTTCATCGGTTAACCTAGGACAACTGTCCTTCAGACCGTTTTCATCAGATGGACTGATCGTGTGTACGAGGCTTAACAATCAACCATCCAATCTGTACTTAGACATTGTGTTGTCTTAGACACACAATTGTGCACAAGCTCTAGCCATTGTGCTGCATTATTATTTTAGCAAAAACTACTGCTAGAGTGTCCTTTTGAAGGTGGCATGCCCTTTTTGACAGCTGGGCAGTAATTTACTATTTTAGTTTCAAAATGTCTTTATTGAAGTTTTACAGTTTGTAGAAAACTCAAGAAGACAGACATTGTGCCTGGATAGGCCAATATTAAACAAATTAGTCAACATGACTAAAGAGATAACAGAATAATTACAACACCAAAAGAAATAATAATACATAGTACTTTGGTATAATTATTTCACAGTCAAACAGTCATATATTGGTCTTCAACTTAGCCATAAGGCTTCACTTCATTGTGAGGAGAAGTTTCTTTGATTGTTAAGTGTATATATTTTATACCATTCTGTCCAAGATTTTTAATAATTAAGGGCTGCATTGTATTTACCTATGGAGGAGGCAAAAAGTATATCATAGGTGGCATGTGTTTGGGTCATCTGTATTATTTCTCCTATGATTGGGATCACGACTGGGATTCCCGACAGGAAAAGATCTGTCGGAAATCCCAGGGGGAAACCAAGAACCTGCTCGGTAACTTTTCCCCCATACACACGAGAGGTTTTCCCCTCCAGAAAAAAACAAAGAGTGCTTTGGTCGGGAATCCCGACCATGTGTATGCTCCATCGCAGTTTTTCCCATAGGAAAACTGCCGGGAAAAAGTCCGCCAGGAATCACGGCGGGAAAAGAGAGAGCAGGTTCTCTTTTTTTGTCCGGCAGTTTTTGGGGTGGTTTTCCCATTGGAAAAACTGCTAGGAGCATACACACAGCCGGGATTCCTGGCCAAAAGCTCTCCTCACAGTTTTCCCATCGTGAAACCCGGCTGTGTGTACAAGGCTTTAGGGTCCCTCCACCTTCTGATCAGTGCAAGGTGCACTGCTCGTAATATATGGGACATCACTCCGCTAAAGGAGGGAGGAACTAAATCGATACTCAATGACAATAAAGCCATTCGGGGGCTGATGGGGAATGGAATCCTTGTCACTTTTGTTATTAAGTGGAAGATTGCTGGCCAAAAGACCGATAGAGAGGGGCATGCCCACATTATATGGAATAGCGTGCCCGATATGAGGTGGGATATGAGGTAAACATTTTGAGATACGATAGGGTGTTAGATATCATCCAAATAATTTTTGGGGGGGTTAGTTCCCAAAGTATACCTCCCCCAAATCGTGTTCCCATGCTTTAATGGAAGAAGATTTGGTAAATATCGTTTTATTGTTAAGGTTGTTATAAAATAGTGAAATAACCTTTATATTCATCTCAGGTGAAGTATAGAACTAGGTTATGCGCCAAGTTAGAGTAATGATAGGGGATGAGTTTTTTCTTCTAAAGTGCACAATCAGTAAGTATTTATATTTATCCAGCATGGAAATATCATATTCTAGTTGCAAGCACCTGAATGTTTTTAAGGATAGTCCTATTAATAGAGTTTCTATTGTTTTAATTCCTTTAGATTCCCATTGGTTGATCTTGATATCAGGGGTAATCAGAGCTAAGCATGACGTAGGGAAAGGTATTGGGGTTCGTTGTATTTCATCAGAAGGGATATTGAGCAGATTGTGCCAAACCGAAAGAGTAGCCAATATAGTAGATGAGACAAATGTAGGTTTAGAAGGGTTAAATCGGTTAGCTGTTAAATAGTTGTACAATTTTTTTCCAGGAATTTGGTGTTCCAAATTCCAGGGTGTTCTGGGTGGTAGAAATTTACTATTACACTACCTTGACGCTTCGGGAGTTCTGGTAGACGCATCCAAGGGACCTTGTCTCCAGGGAGACTAAGCCTATCGGGCTCAGAACTATTCACCAATGGGAACAGGAGACATTTAGCAGCCTTGCCTGCATCATGGCTTCTTCTCTCATTACCACTGGGAAACCCGAGTGTTCTCAGGTTCACTGCTGGACTCTTGCTACATCATAGTGTAACTGAGGGGGCCCTTTCCACTGCAAACTCAGGAGTCATGTTTCTTTCCATTGTTACACACAGAGCTGCTGAGTGCATGACATTTAGGCATCAGAACCCTCCTACACCCAATTTAACCCAGACTGCCATTATTAATATCACACTATCCCATCCCAAAGACTCAGAGCCACAGTAATATTGAACTGCATCCATAACTGACTGCAGCTACCAAAAACTATACTGAAACAAGGCAGTACTTACTACTTATTCACTGCCATCAGGTTCTCAAAGGGGACTTTAACCAAGTGCATAAATGTTCTTGAAGGGCCCCAACGGTAGCCAACCAAAGAACCATATAAGAGACTGCCCCTTACGTTACTATTGCTACACCCATGAGTATCTCTGAGTATTCAGTCATTTCTTTATGGTCTCGTTTAATATAGCCAGTTTGGGCCTAGCATAGCTCCAATCAGTGCACATTAGATGTATAGCCTCATTCATTAGTATTCCAACTCTATTTACTGGTCACTGTTGCACTTTAAGTTTCATTGGTACTGTTTATGCTGATCTGGAGGTCAAATTCAAATGTTGATTTATATTTCTGCCAGTAATTACCCTGTACTATATGTCAGTCCATTCTGTGTTTACTGGGTTACCCATTGACTTAATCCACAAAACATTGAGCTACCTTTTTACTGTCTCTCTGTTTTTGTCTCTGATAGAACATCGTTGCTTGGTGTCAGGCACTGCCCCAGCACTGTTGTGCTATACAGGCCTTCACCCAGCCAGATGAGTCAGAGAGGTTGAGGTTTCTGAGGAGCTCAGGCCAACAACAAGAGGACCCATTTTATCCAGCAGCTCCTATAAGGGTAGTGCTACATATGAAACACAAAATGTTTCTGAAAACCACACTTCAATCCTTTGCATTACCAATCATTACCATTACTAACTGGCTATTGTATCATAGAGTCATTCCTTACGCAAATGCTTTTCCATGGTCATTTAAGGCACCATGCCAATTTAGCTCTAGAAAAGAGCGAGAATTTCTTTTGCCAAACATTATAAAGCTTCATTGTGTAACGGAGCTTGCTTGTTAAATAGGCTGTAAAATAATAGTAATTAGTGCTTTGTGAAATCAACAGCGTGAAAAGTCATATGACTATCCACAGAACTAAAGAAAACCTTAAATTATGCAAAATAAAAATAACATTATAATTTCAAACATTATCAAACTGCCAAATTTAATTAATGTCAATGTATTTTACTATTACATAAACAAATACTGTAAGTTGAGTGAAATTGAAATTTGAATGAAAATTGAAACATTTCTTCAAAATGTTGCCATTTTTGAAAAAATTATGGCATCAATAGAAAAAGCAAAATACGTTTTTTGGTTTTTGAAGTATTAATAGGGCTTTACATGGCTCATGTGGGCTAAGAAAGCTTATTTTAATTATCTGTATGAAAAAGGACTTTTTAGCAAGAAACGTGCCAGAGGTGACTCTTATGTACAATATATAATCAAAGTTGCTGCAACCTGGTGTGGGGTGATTTATTTCCTTTTTATACTGATTTGATGGAGTGAAACATACCAGACTAGCACCTGCGGATTTTGCAGTAGAGCCTGCCTGTGATGGGCCAACATGTGCAACACATAACTCCTGTACATGCACATTTCCCCATGTTTCATCCATTTCAAGACAGAAAAATACCCATTGATCTGCCAGAAATGCATCCAGCTTCTTAACTCCTCTAGTGGGCTGACAACACACATCATTTATGTGGACTGGTTCCATTCTGCACCACCTGGTTTTCTCCTGCCAAACTACTGAAACTTACCTACCCTCCTATATCCACCAAATAAAGGTTAATATAAAGACTAGTCTTTCTGTATTCCCATTATAAGGACTGGGAGGGCTAACTACTCTCTTTGAGACAGCAGCTCTGAATTTATGACAGGATTAATGCTTATTTTTTTGCACTTATCAAACAAGTATAACAAAATGCATACAATGGTATATTTAACCCACTTCCTGCCCCCAGTGACCCTTTAAATCAGTCTTAATGACAGAACAGACTTCCTGATCACATGATTGCTGTGTTTGGCTGTCAAGCTGGTCTTATGATTTGAAGACTGTCCTGCCAGCTCCCGATCATAAACAGAGACTGGTAGCTGGCAATGACAGCTCGGTCATTGCGCTGGGAGCAAACAGTGAGTTCGCTCTCAGCACAGAAACCTCAATCCCCATGGACACGTATGTGCAGTGTGTGGACATTAAGGCCCATTGTCCTTAACCTCCCTGGCGGTCTTCCCGAGACTGACACGGGGTTAGATTTTCTTGCTACTATCGGTAACCCCGTGTCAGTCACGGGCTTGCCTCGCTAGATCCACAGGCACTTTTTACTTACCTTGTCCCTGGATCCAGCGATGCCACCGCGCTGTGTGAGCGAGCGGGACCTCGCTCGATTCACATAGTGCTTCCGTGTGACGCCGATCTCCGTTCCCTGCGACGTTACGACGCACGGGGACGGAGAACGGCGCCAAATTCAAAAACGTAAACAAACACTTTACATACAGTATACTGTAATCTTATAGATTACAGTACTGTATGTAAAAAAAACACACCCCCCTTGTCCCTAGTGGTCTGTCCTGTGTCATGCATGTCATTTTATATAATAAAAACGTTTCTTTCTCCCTGCAAACTGTAGATTGTCCATAGCAACCAAAAGTGTCCCTTTATGTCAAAAATAGTTTTAGATCAGCTAAAAAACAGCGATAATAAATTATAATCACTTGCAGAATTGTGCGATAGCGATTTGTGGGGAAATTCGTCATAAAAAAAAAAAAATAATGACAGCAACAATTCTGCAACTGAGCAAATTTCAGTGATTTTAATTTGATTACATTATTGAATAATTTTTATTATAATTATATTATTATTTGTTATAATTATTTATAATTATTTATTATATTATAATTTATAATTTTGTTTTTAAAAAAATGTCATACTCGGGATGCCTATTAGAATCTTGTTTGGTCAGATTTAAGTGAGTTATTTCTAAAAATGACAGACCTACAATATAAAACGCCAAATTTCCTTGCAAATAATGGTACCGCTTTCAGCACCTTTTTTCTGACAGAATCATACCGCCAGGGAGGTTAAGGTTAACAGACCAAAATGGAACAAAAAACTGAAGTTAAGGGTTTAATACACAAAATTTTAAATCAAATCAAAATCAATTTTCTCTGTGAAATAATTTTTTATGAAATCATTGCACTCATTCCTACATAGGACTAGAAGGACAAAAAGTAAACAAGGTTAGCTTTTCTGTTTAAGGTACCAAGACGGCAGACAATGTCAGCACAAGGTGATTTTGTCTTATGGGCTCCTGCAGACATTGCTAGTCCTGACATATCAAAGAAGGAAAGGAAAAATAATTTGGGACAAGTTGAAATAGTAAACCTTATCTAATTGTTATTGTTTTCCATGGGAAAAGACTGTTCTGCAGGTGTCCTTCAACATAAAGATAACTGCTCGAGCAACCTCCAATTATTTAATCATTTATTTTTGAAACTGGACCTAAGGACATCTGCTGAGAGTTGGATCGCCCCTGAGCATCAACTGTCTACTGATATGTGTGAACAACTTTAGTCTGGGCATGGGAGATCAAATGTCCTATTGATAATTAAAGAGCATACATTATCTACCAACTTGTCATTATCAAAGGGTGCAATCCAGGAGAAATGCTTATATTTTGCTTCTTTGATACATATGGTCTATCCTTTCTTTCCATTATAAATCTGATTTTAAATTTCAACTGAAGTGCAGGAGATCACAAGTATTTTATATAAAGTTGATTTCAAACATAAACTGTTTAAAGCGGAGCCCATGCGATCCGATTCCTGTCCGAGTTTGCAGATCGCACTGTGATATGCAAACTGATTTGGGGGGTGTCATTAACTGACACTCCCAGCAGTTCGCATAGGGCAGTGTGAACTTCCCCTGGGAAACATGCGATGCGGGAGTGTATTCGCAGGGTTCCTGCATCACAGCAGTGTAAACCGGCCCTAAAGTCTCCTGTGAAAGTCAACAGCTAGAAACTGTAGATGTTGACTTTTAAAAAACAACCAATCAGGCCTCGTACACACGACCGAGTTTCTCGGCAAAAACCAGCAAGAAACTTGCTGGGAGATTTTTTTTTGCAGAGGAAACCGGTCGTGTGTACATTTTCATCGAGGAAACTGTTGAGAAACTCGACGAGCCAAAAAGAGAGCAAGTTCTCTATTTCCTCAACGGGAATGGAGAAACTTGCCTTGTCGAGTTCTTCGACAGCCTAACAAGGAACTCTACGAGGAAAACGATGTGTTTCGCCCGTCGAGTTCCTCGGTCGTGTGTATGAGGCTTCACCTGTCCCATGATCCAGGGATCTTCACTATGGGCACATGGTTGTGAAGTAGGAGCGGATACCTGTCAAAATTGGGAACACGCTCTCCCCCCCACCTGCTCCTCAAAAGCGCCTGTTCTTTAAGAGAAGCGGGGGACGAGTCCTTAAAGTGGTTGTAAACCCTTACAGACCACTTTAACCTACAGGTAAGCCTAGATTAAGGCTTACCTGTAGGTGCAACAAATATCTCCTAAACCTACACGGTTTAGGAGATATTTGCAGAAAAGACTGCACTGATGACTACGGCACATGCGCGCCGTAGATAACGACGCAGGCGCACTGAGCGTGCCATTAGTGAAGGTGATCGTGCCATCACTGATGGCTCCCGCGCGCATGCACGTCATCACAGCTCCGGCCAATCACAGTGCCGGAGCCGCAATACCCGGAAGTCGCTTAGGTATCACGGAGGCGGGGGAGAAGAGGAACGAGAGTCGCTTCGGGGCTTCGATCTCAGGTAAGTAATTCATAATGAGCTAGTATGCTATGCATACTAGCTCATTATGCCTTTCTCTTGCAGGTTTTTTTTTTAAAGAAATGTTTTAGAGGTTTTACTTCCTCTTTAAGGCAGGAACTTCCCCTTTTGCGTGGAGCTCCACGTTAAATAAAGTGGTTCATATGGGAACCTTGGGCCACATCCTACAATATTTCTCTCCTTCCTGGATTAATGCATGGAACCATGAATGCTCCTATCCCTTCGTGAACATATCTCCTCACACCTCTCCTCTCCTCTCTCACATTTCTCTTCTTTCCCTTCAGGGACATCCTGATCCCTCTTTTCTTTTTTGTTAGGCAAGTTTTAATGCCTTTCCCCCGAAGGGGGTTAAGTTTGTGTTTGTTTTTGTGGTAGGACGGACTGTCTGGGTTTGGTCTCTCATCCTTTTTTTGCACAGTTGACAGTCTGCCACCCCTGTGCTGTTCATTGCTCTAGTGAACTCTGTTTTATAGCCTTTACCGATCGGTGGACAACTCAGGATAGGGATGGATCAGGGGTTCCTGGGGGGCACCTCGCATATCCACAGTGAGTTCCCAAGGGGGTAGAGTGAGTGGAGCCTCTCGGGGGGACAGGCAGTCACCCGCAGGTGGTTTTTCTATTTCTCACATTGTTTATCTGCCTGTTTTGTGAGATGGGATTTGAGGCTAGCCCGTTTGGAGAGATAGAAGTTTTTTTTCTCCCTAAATAGCTTCCCTTACCTTAGTGCAGTCCTCCTTCACTTACCTCATCCTTCCATTTTGCTTTTAAATGTCCTTATTTCTTCTGAGAAATGCTCACTTCCTGTTCTTCTGTCTGTAACTACACACCGTAATGCGAAACTTTCTCCCTAATGTGGAGAAAGCCTCTTGAGGGGGGAGGGGGCGAGCAGGCAAGTCAGGACACTCTCTACTTTGCAGATAGAGAAAGGAGCTGTATGTTAGTGGGCGTCCTGACTCTCCTGCTCACCCCCTCCCCCCTCAAGAGGCTTTCTCCACACCAGGAAGAAAGCCTTGCATTACTGTGTGTAGTTATAGACAGAAGAACAGGAAGTGAGGATTTCTCAGAAGAAATAAGGACATTTAAAAGCAAAATGGAAGGATGAGGTAAGTGAAGGAAGACTGCACTAAGGTAAAGGAAGCTATTTAGGGAAAATGTTTTTTTCCATTACCACCCCTTTAAGCCCTGTACACACGATCGGTTTGTCAGATGAAAACAGACCGATGGACTGTTTTCATCAGACAAACCGATCGTGTGTGGGCCCCATCGGTTTGTTTTCCATCGCGACTCGCGCATGCGCAGTAAGGAATCGGGCAGTGAAGCCACTGTGCTTCACTTCCCGATTCCCTTACAGAGGATGGCGGCGGGGGAAGCCGAGAGCCGAGCTACCACTCAGGTTCGGCGGACGCGCTGGACAGGTAAGTGTTATTTTTTAAAAGTAAGCAGCTGCTGTATTTGTAGCTGCTGGCTTTTTAAAAAAAAAATTGCAGGTGAACCCCCGCTTTAAGTTGCAGGGATTTCCTCTCACTTCCTGTTGTGGATATGGGACAGGAAGTAAAAGGAAATCCCCCAATGGGACACAGATGACAAAAAAACTTACAGGGGATATCCCTCCCCCATACTCTATCCAAAATTAAAAATACTAAGGTTTTTCCAATAGTTGTACTTTAATGCATAGTAACAAAAATGTCAAAATGTAAAATCCAGCTATACTTGCTCCTAAAAACATATGAATGAAGCAGAGTAACCTGAGCTGACTTGTCTGTTTTCCTCACATAACGGTGGAATAAGGCTGCTGTCAGTCTGTAAATTTATGTTGGAATACTTTTCACACAAAACCTGGTGGAGGTACATCTACAGAAATAGTATCGGGTTTTCTGCTGAGTTCTGAAAACCTTCATATGTAGACATATGGGATGCAAAATCACTGTGACTAATTTGCCTAAAGCCGATGCTTTGAGAGCCTGGCCTTTATGTGATTGAGCTGTGACTATCATTTTTCAAAGCTTGTGCAGATTAAACTACGGATTAAAGAGTGTGCTGTACAAAAACTTGCTGAACAATAATGTTTGTTTCAAGTGATGCAGCAGATTTCCCGCAAGCCTTAGAAAAAATAAATGGTCCCAGAGCTGAGAAACCTTTATAAACATGTCACGGCGGATGGCAATATTAAACTAATATCAACCTAAAGGAGTGAACATTAGAACAATACTTAGGGGTAGATTCACGTAGAATGGCGTACGTTTGTGCGGGCGTAACGTATCCTATTTACGTTACGCCTCCGCAACTTTTACAGGCAAGTGCCATATTCTCAAAAAAAAGTTGCGGCGGCGTAGCGTAAATAGGCCGGCGTAAGCCCGCCTGATTCAAATTGTGAAGAGGTGGGCGTGTGTTATGTAAATTAACCCTGACCCGACGTGATTGACGTTTTTTAACAAGTACGCCGCAAGGACGTCATTGGTTTCGACGTGAATGTAAATGACGTCCAGCCCCATTCACGGACGAATTACGCAAACAACGTAAAAAATTAAAAATTTGACGCGTGAACCACGGCCATACTTAACATTGGTACGCCGTACTTACGCCACCATATAGCAGGGGTAACTTTACGCCGGCAAAAGCCTAACGTAAACAGCGTATCTGTACTGCGTCGGCCGGGGGAAACGTTTGTGAATTTGCGTATCTAGCTGATTTACATATTTCTAAGCGTAAATCAGCGTAGACGCCCCTAGCGGCCAGCGTAAATATGCAGTTACGATCCGACGGCGTAAGAGACTTACGCCAGTCGGATCTAAGGGAAATCAATGCGTAACTGATTCTAAGAATCAGGCGCATAGATATGACGGCTCAGACTCAGAGATACGACGGCGTATCTGGAGATACGCCGTCGTATCTCTTTTGAGAATCTGGCCCTCAGATTTTAGATATAACAATGCTTACCAAACCCATTTCCTCTTCTTCAGACAACTTACTTTCACGGTGCAGAGCAAACATATGAACATTTTCTTAAGAAAGACAGCAACGGCAGCCTCTGTATTTCTTTCATTAGAAGTTTCCTATAAAGCAAATTTGTCACATGTGAGGCATGCTTACAGTGTTATTAATATGTCGGAAACATTGCGTACAATGTTTATTTTTTTTTACAAATTAAAGTGGTTGTAAACCTCTGACATGAAAACTGACCCATTCATATCCTTCTATAGTGTGTACCTACCTCTGCATTGATCACTTCTGGCAGTTTATGGCACCAGATAATCTCAGGAGAAGGCCCTGCCCTCCCCCTCAAGCACACAGCAAGTGATTGACAGGCTCAGCTGTGCATGTTTCTCTATGAGACTGTGTGTGTGTGGGAGGGGGGTCTTTTCCCTCCACTCAGGTCTCAGTTTACACTATGTATGGTTCACAATGTGTGACATCAGATTCCCGCCCCCTGCCTTCAGGGGCAAAGGTATTCTGGGTAACCTGACCGCCCTATAGCAGTTTTACTGCTGCGGGGCAGCAGCTGTGCACAGGATCATGTATATATACGTTATTCTGCATTTCCACCTGTAGGGGACGCACCCTGCGGTGGGCTGCTTTTCTGCTGTGATTCTTCACAACAGCAGCCAATCTGTGGGTACCGGGCACTCAATGTCCTCCAGCACCCTCCAATTATCGGCAATACACAGAGAACTGAGATATGCCTTTGTAAACTACCTTGTTAACAATATGCTTGATAAACGGTACACTATGTTGTTCACTAATTTAATATTTCTAAGTTTTAGAAAAAATATTACCCATATGAATAACCTCTGAAGAAGGACTCACTTTTGTCCAAAACATGTTAGGTTTCTACGCAAGTGTCCATGGTAGCTAGCCCAACAATGTATTACAGATAGATCTCTATATGCCATGTTCGTGTATTGCTTATGGGTATCTAGATGCTTTGAATCTCAATTTTTGTATGTTCTTGTAATGCTTTTATGATGTTAAAAAAATCATTTTTTTTATACAATACATATACTAGTCTGCCTTTAAGGTCCATGAGGGGTTTACTGTGTAGTGTATGCACTAAGTTCTCTTTTCTATTTCCTTGTATGGTGGACATTGGCACACTAATCATAGTTTAGAGTTAAATAGGAGGTCTAGTGCTAGAACTGTTGCACACGCTCTAAAGCACGTGACGATACCTCACATATGTGGTTTGAATAGCGTTTACATATGTGGGCGGGACTTACGTGTGCGTTCATTTCTGAGCGCGAGCTACCGGGGACAGGGGCATTTTAATTTTTATTTTTTTACACTTTTTTTTTACATTTTATTTTTTTAAACACTTTTATTCCTATTACAATGCATGTAAACATCCCTTGTAATAGGAATGGTATGTGACAGGTACTCTTTATAGAGAGATATGGGGTCAAAAAGACTCCACATCTCTCCTCCAGGCTCTCCTCCAGGCTGGAAAGCATGACATCGGGAAAAATAAATCACTGATCTCATGCCTACTAGTCGCAATCGTGGCTTTGTTTACTTCCGGCAATCCGGCGCCGGACAATTCTTTCTCCGGGCCCCCGATGGCACGGGAGAGCCCGGATAAGCACCGGATGGCGGCGGGAGGGGGGATGTCCCTTCCCGTCGCCTATAAGAACGATCAATCGGCGGAACTGCCGCCATGATCATTCTTATCGTGCAAAGAATCGCCGGCATGAAAAAATAATATCTGAATGATGCCTTTAGCTGCAGGCATCATTCAGATATCCCCCCCACAAAGTCAAGGACCCCCCCCACCCAAGATGGGAGATCCCATCTTTAGGCGTCATATGACTATTGCTGGGTAATGAAGTGGTTAAAACTGGATAGTGCCAATGCTCTGTAGATAATTATACATATTGGTCATTCCCAGAGTAGGGTGACGACGTGTCCCGAATTGCCCGGGACAGTCCTGCATTTTGCAGGTCTGTCCCGGGCACATTCATTTCAGGACAATACAGTGTCCCGAAATAAAACTGACACAGCCACCCCCTAGGGCCAATCTGATGCACCCAAAAAAGGCCGCCACAACACCACTTTACTCACTGACAGTACCTGTCCTGGCCGGGAATGCCTGGAGGAGCACAATCCCGCCCCTTGCTTGTGATTGGAGAAATCATAAATCCTGCCTCTTGTGTCCAATCACTGTGCTGTGATTCGTCACAGCACAAGCTGATTTTTGGGAAGGGAGGGTGTCCCTGAATGGTAGTTTGGAAATGTGGTCACCCTATCCCAGAGTGAATACAGATTTAGCCTAGGCACCAACATACATGTTTCCACAACTCACTGCAAGTCCTAGCATGCTTTGTTAACAATATATACCTTTAAAAACATTACATTTTTTATATATATATATATTTTTTATGGTTGAACTGGATGTCTTTTTTTAACCTGACTAATTATGTAACTATGTAAGTCAGTGTATATGTGTAACAGTGAGTGAATGTGTGTGTGTTTGTGTGTATAGGTGAGTATCTTGCCCTTCGTATATCCATTGCCCTTTGCTATAAGGGTTATGGGTTCCCAGTATTTATGTGTTATTAGTGTGCGTGTCTGTCTGTGGAGGTAGCTCAATAAATCCCCTTTTAAACATATGTAATTAAAATGGCAGATTCAATGGAGTTTTCCAATTACTTAAGAGTTTGAACAATTGTGCCTTGGTTCTTGGTAAACCCTGGAAGCACTGAGTCGAGTTAAATAACGACTGGACCCTCATAACAGAAGCAGAAATATAGTACAGCTGGCAGAGCTCTACGTCAATAAAATGTTTACAAGGAAGACATTGGACACTTTGCTTTGGTTTAACACTAAACTATATAATACAAGACACAATTGCCGAGTGTTCATGATACATTCACACCTCATAAAACAGTTATTAAGAAAACGTAGTCAAACCTGAATTTAATCCAAACATGAATTTACCAGCTGCACCTAAGAGCTGAATAAACATGCTATTAGCATAGAGCCACAGCACCAGACTGACGCATACAATGTCTGTTTGATTAAAACACGACTGCTGAGAGTAATAATAAAAAAATATTTCTAGGTGCACTATTTAGACAGTTTTGCCTATCTGACTGTGTATTTGTATTAACCTCCCTGGCGGTATGATTCTGTCAGAAAAAACATGCTAAAAGCGGTACCATTATTTGCAAGGAAATTTGGCGTTTTATATTGTAGGTCTGTAATTTTTAGAAATAACTCACTTAAATCTGACCAAACAAGATTCTAATAGGCATCCCAGGTATGACATTTTTTTTAAAAACAAAATTATAAATTATAATATAATAAATAATTATAAATAATTATAACAAATAATAATATAATTATAATAAAAATTATTCAATAATGTAATCAAATCAAAATCACTGAAATTTGCTCAGTTGCAGAATTGTTGCTGTCATTATTTTTTTTTTTTATGACGTATTTCCCCACAAATCGCTATCGCACAATTCTGCAAGTGATTATAATTTATTATCGCTGTTTTCTAGCTGCTCTAAAACTATTTTTGACATAAAGGGACACTTTTGGTTGCTATGGACAATCTACAGTTTGCAGGGAGAAAGAAACGTTTTTATTATATAAAATGACATGCATGACACAGGACAGACCACTAGAGACAGGGGGGGTGTGTTTTTTTTACATACAGTACTGTAATCTATAAGATTACAGTATACTGTATGTAATGTGTTTGTTTACTTTTTTGAATTTGGCGCCGTTCTCCGTCCCCGTGCGTCGTAACGTCGCAGGGAACGGAGATCGGCGTCACACGGAGGCACTGTGTGAATCGAGCGAGGTCCCACTCGCTCACACAGCGCGGTGGCATCGCTGGATCCAGGGACAAGGTAAGTAAACCAAGCCTGTGGATCTAGCGAGGCAAGCCCGAGTCTGACTCGGGGTTTCCGCTCGCAGCAGGAAAATCTAACCCCGAGTCAGACTCGGGAAGACCGCCAGGCAGGTTAAAAGAACATTAAGCATGATAATCAAAATTTGCACAAATTGCTTGGATGAGAGCTACAGTAACTAACTCTCTCATCCCCCTCTAAATTTAGAATAGCACCTGCACTGAAAGTACACAGGCGCTACAGTACTGCGGAGAAATTCCATAGCTCCTATTTGGAGACTGTCCCTTTTTAAGCAGCAAAACCCATTGTCCCTCGTTCCTCATCAGTTGACCCCCTTTTTGGGCTGATGTACAAAATATATACTATTTAAAACTGTTAGACCACACTAAACCTTTCACCTAACCTTAAATTTGTTATATTTAAAAGCCAATATGAAGAATAGGAGTGGTAAAAAAACTACTTGGGAGTTTTACCTAATCATTTTATGTGTATTATTTCTTGATGGTCCGACTAAATGAGCGCATTTCCAGGGGTGCATTTATTTTCTACATAATTTGTGCTAAAAGGTGTCCCTCTTGTCTCAGAATGTTGAGAGATATTCAATGCAGCCTCCCACAGCAGAATCACTTAAATTATTCATACCTTATTCAGCTTTTGTCACTGCTGGAAGGAGGAGCAGGGGAAGCTGAGCTGCTGACAGACCCACATGAATGGCTTCAGTGCTTCTGTTATGAACATTTAGGTAGATTCAGTAAGAGTTAGGCCGGCTTATCAGTAGATAAGCCGACCTAACTCAGAATCTACGCCGACTTATGTTTAAGTTTATTCTCAATCAGAGATACACTTAAACATATCTAAGATACGACGGCTTGCGCCGTCCTATCTTAGGTTGCAATATTGTGGCTAGCCGCTAGGTGGCGCCTCCATTGTGGCGCCTCCATTGTGGTCGGCGTAGAATGTGTAAATGACTAGATACGCCGATTCACGAACGTACGCCCGGGCGGCCGCAGTACATTTACGCCGTTTCCGTAAGGCATTATCAGGCCTAAAGTTATTCCATCTATTAGGTGGAATAGTAATGTTAAAGTATGGCCGCCGTTCCTGCTTCGAGATTCGAAATTTTTACGTCGTTTGCGTAAGTCGTCCGCGAATAGCGATTTACGGCGTTTACGTCCACGTCAAAATCAATAGGCCCGTACAGTGTACTTAGCCGCAATGCACACTGGGAAATGTAGGCGCCCGGCGCATGCGCAGTTAAAAAAAAGTGTGAAAAACGTATGGTCAAGCCCAATTAACATACAACACGCCCCCCTTACACACATATGAATTAGGCGCCCTTACGCCCGCCCGCTTTAGGCTACGCCGCCGTATATTAGCAGGCAAGTACATTGTGAATCATGTACTTGCCTAGCTAACTTACGGCGGCGTAGCCTAAACACGCTAAGCTACACCGCCGCCAGTTTAAGCATATGTACCTGAATCTACCTAATTGAGTTTAAATTTCTCCATAGTATCTGTAGCCTGCTTTTACAGACCACTTGGCCCTACAGGTAATCCTAGATTAAGGCTTACCTGTAGGTACAAGAAATATCTCCTTAACCCACACGGTTAAAGAGATATTTGCAGAAAAGCCTGCACTGATGTCAGGTGCACTGAGCGTGCCATTAATGAATGGGACTGCGCCGTCCCTGACGGCTCCCACACGCATGCGTAGGAGTGACGGCATCGCTGCTCTGGCCAGTCACAGCGCCGGAGCAGCGATACCCAGAAGTCACTCCGGGTATCATGGCGGCGGCAGAGGAGGGTCCCTGAGGGGGCTTCGATCGCAGGTAAGTAATTTATAATGAGCTAGTATGCTATGCATACTAGCTCATTATGCCTTTCTCTTGTAGGTTTTTTTTTTTTTAGGAAAACTTTCAGAGGGTTTACTTTTGCCTTAAAGCTTATTAATGTTGTGTATATACTTGCATACCCAGAACCTAATCTTGGGTTCATTTAAAAGGAATTTGTAAGAATAGAAATTTGGGAGTTTCCATTGGTGTCTAGTTTAGGAGATTGCAGGTGTTTCGTCAGATTTGGTGACCCATCAGAATGTGTAACGGAAGTGACGTTTCGTTGTCGCCATCTTGCTACACTGTGCACTTCTCTATACTAAGTATACACTGAGAAGGGGGAAAGCGGACATTTTGTTACACCCACCGGAGATTCGCATTTTAAACGTATTTTTAACTGTAAAGTGAGTTCATAAAGTGAAATTCAGTACTTAGAACTCCGTCTGACTGTTTTGATGTTGAATTCTAAAAGCAGCGGCAAGCCCGCTCATCTCACAGGTTTGCTAATCTGACAGAAATTCACTGCTTTTAAAATTCAACCTTTAAACATTTACACTGAGTTATAAGTACTGTTTTTCACTGTATAAACTCAGTTTACTGTTAAAAAACTCCGGTGGGTGTAACAAGATGTCCGCTTTCCCCTTCTCAGATTATCCTTACTATGGAGGAGTGCGGGGTGTAGAAAGATGGCGGCACCGGAACGTCACTTCCTTTACACATTCTGACGGGTCGTCTAATCTGACGAAACACCGGCTCCAGAGTTGCCTTCTGTATCCCTTCTTCACTAATCCATGAAAAAAACATGCACATAGCAGGTGTCGGTATATTACATGCTAAGTGCACGGCACTATTATCTCATATCTCTTAACAAGTTATTTTTAGTTCTGTGTCATTAAACATTGTAAAATGTATATATTGGTGGGTAATTTGTGGGTGGAACAAAGAAACCACATCCTGCTAAGCCTTGGAAGCAATCGGGATAGTCTGTTACCATGTTTCTGAGCCTCTTAATGTAAACCTATTGAAGTAACCATGGGTTTGATTTGCTTAAAGTGGTAGTAAACCACCGAAAAAAAAAAACAATAGCATAATGTTTTAGTATGCATGAATTTCATACATTATGAAATACTTACCGGGCCATATTCTGAAAGAATCTCCGCCTGCTTCGCTTAGGGCACTTACACTCCGCTGTCCCAACTTACTGGAGGTGTTGTATTCCCCAACCACTTGCTCCATAACTTCGGACAGCGGAGTGTAAGTGTCCCGGCGTAGCCTGGCGGATCTCCAAGGGGGCGGCTTCTATTCAAATGAAGCGCGCCCCCGATGCAAAAGAACTGGGCATGCGCCGGGCTGCAAAAAGCCCAGTGCGCATGCTCCAGTTCTCGGCGGAAAACGTCAATGACGCCGACGTGTGCGTCATTGACGTAAAGTCGTATTCAAGAACGACTTACGTAAACGACGTATCCGACGAAAAAACACGACGGGGACCCGACGCCATCCGTAACATGGCCTACGCGAGACTTTGCGGAAACTTACCCCTCATATAGCAGGGGTAAGTTTCCGCTTACGCAAACGACGTTAGCGACGGTTACGCGACGCGAACTCGTTCGGGAATCGGCGTAGAAGGATCATTTGCATATGCAAATGACTCCTTCACGTAAATGCCATCTAGCGGCGGCCGGCGTCATTGCATTTAAGATCCGCCAGTGTAAGTTACTTACAGATGGCGGATCTTAAGTGTATCTATGCAAAAATGATTCTGAGAATCAGGAGCATAGATACACTGGCCAAAAAAGGGAGTTACGATGGAGTATCCTGAGATACTCCATCGTAACTTCTCTGAGAATATGGCCCACCGTATTTATTGGCGTATACTGCGCACTATTTTGCCCTGAAAACCAGGGCAAAATAGTGGGTGCGCAGTATACGCCGATACCCGCTTTCCCACGCCGAATTTGAATACTGCGCCGGCATATACCGAGCGCAGTACACTTGTGTATCTTCGGGCAGTCTCGGCGCCTCTCGCGCTGACGTCCTGGGCGTACAGGACGTCAGCGCGAGAGTTGCCGAGCCTGCCCGACGATACACGAGTGTACTGCGCTCGGTATATGTCGGCGCAGTATTCAAACTCGGCGCGGGAAACGAGCGGGAAGGATGCGAGGACGCCGCAGAAGGACGCCGGACCCGACGAAGAGGACACCCGAAGCCGCAGACGGACGCCGGACCCGACGAGGCCGCCGATGGACGCCGCACAAGACACCAAAACTGTAAGTACAAAAAAACTTTTTTCCATAGGAATTCGGGGCAACTTTACCCTGATAAATACGGTACCTTAGAACGAAGCTCCGTCAGCTTGCCCGGTCACCGCCGAGGAAGGGGGCTGACATGTTCCCTCTGCGTTTCTTTCAGGTTCACAGGCTCCGACGCTGGAGTCCTTTGTTCCGGCAAGTCCCGGCATGAGCCGCCAAACCTTCAGCGCGCATGCGCAGCTAGCGTCAGCGCCTGCATGAAGGGTGAACATCCCCTAAACAGTGCAGGTTTAGGAGATATTCATTTTAACTACAGGTAAGCCTTATTATAGTCTGACCTGTAGGTAAAAATTACCAAGCGGGCAATACAACCGCTTTATGAAGTATGGGCTCTTGAATATAATAAGGTGAGTGCTTATGCTGCAAATGCATGTGTTTCGGTTGTAAAATAAATGTTAGTAAGGTGAACCTGCGTTCACTTTAAATACTCAGTTATGTTTGAGGGAAATTTTAAAAAAAAGAACGTTTGGTAGTGAATGATTAGTTGCTTTAAGGAAACAAAGCTTAAAAGTGGAGGTTCCATCAAAAAAACAATTTTGCTTTAAACTGTAGCTTACGACTAAAAAAGAAAAAAAAAAAAAGGAATTTTTTTTTTTTCACTCATCTGGAAATGCCTGTTGCTATGCTGTCCCACGAAATCTGCCTTTGAAACCACCTAGGATTCTGACATCATTTCCCTCTAATGCTCCTGGGAAATGTGTGTAATTTCCCAGGATGCAGTGCGCTGTCCAATTATCACTCCCCATCCAAGACTTCCAGGAAGTAAGGGCCATATCCACAAAAGAGATACTCCGGCGTAAGCCGTCGTATCTCTGGTTCTAACTTTGGAACTGATCCTCAGAAGCAGTTTTCCTAAGTTAGGCAGAAGATCCGACATCTGTAAGGGACTTACACTGCCGGATCTTAGGATGCAGTACCGCATCCGCCACTGGGGGCATTTCGAGTCGAAATGCCTCTTCTGGTATGCAAATTAGCACTTAGGGCGATCCTCAAAGCTTTTGTGCTCAGTTTTTTCGCCGTAAGTGTTAGTTTGCCTGGTGTAAAACTAGGGCTGCTTTTACAAAGTGTAAAGTTAGTCACACCTTGTAAAGGCCCATTCAAGCGACGGCATTTGGTATGCATTCCCGAGGGAGAACTCCACGGCAATTTGTAAAATCCAAACCGGCATGGGTTCCCCCCCAGGAGCATACCAGGCCCTTAGGTCTGTTATGGGTTGTAAGGAGACCCCCCCTCCGCCGAAAAATCGACGTAGGGGGTCCCCCTACAATCCATACCAGACCCGTATCCAAAGCACGCTACCCGGCCGGTCAGGAATGGGAGTGGGGACGAGCGAGCGCCCCCCCCCCCCGTCCTGAGCCGTGCCAGGCCGCATGCCCTCAACATGGGGGGGTTGGGTGCTCTGGGGCAGGGGGGCGCACTGCGGGCCCCCCCACCCCAGAGCACCCTGTCCCCATGTTGATGAGGACAGGACCTCTTCCCGACAACCCTTGCCGTTGGTTGTCGGGGTATGCGGGCGGGGGCTTATCGGAATCTGGGAGTCCCCTTTAATAAGGGGGTCCCCAGATACCGGCCCCCCACCCTAAGTGAATGGATATGGGGTACATCGTACCCCTATCCATTCACCTGTAGGCAAAAAGTAAAAGTTATTAAACACACAACACAAGGGTTTTTAAAATAATTTATTATCCTGCTCCGGATGCCCCCCTGTCTTCTTTATTAGCTCTATTACCAGGGGGGGCTTCTTCTTCCACTCTCCGGGGGTCTTCTTCCACTCTCCGGGGGTCTTCTTCCACTCTCCGGGGGGGGTTTCTTCTTCCGCTCTCCGGGGGGGGGTTCTCCGGACTCCGGGGGTCTTCTTCCAACTTCTCCCCTCTTCCGCTGTTGACTCTGCGAACCCCGGTTCTTCTGCAGATGTCCGGTGCCTTCTTCTTCAGCGCTGGCTGCCTGCTATCTTTGTGTGTTAGCTCAATTTCTAACAGGCAGCCGGCGCGGTCTTCTGTGACGTCAGGTTCTTCTCTTCCCTTCTTCCCATCTTGACTCGTCGCCTCTTGTCGCTGTAATGATGGAAGCGCGCCTTGCATCCCATTTATATAGGCATCACCGTCCCATCATGCTATGGTAGGTACCCACGTGGTGGGTGCACGTGGGTAGGCACCCACCACGTGGGTACCTGCCGGAGCATGATGGGACAGTGATGCCGACGCCCGGCGTCAATTACGTTCGCGCGCTGCACGTCGGGAAAATGACGTCACACGCATGCGCAGTACGGCCGGCGCGGGAGCGCGCCTCATTTAAATTGTAAACGCCCCCCGGAGAGGAGGACCGCCTTACGACGGCGGCACTTAAGTTACACGGCTTGAAATTTCTACGTAAGTGCTTTGTGGATCAGGCACTTAGGTAGAAACTTTAAGTCAGTGTAACTTACAGTAACTGCTGAAAGTTAAGTTACACCGCCTGGCTGAGGATTTGGCCCTAAGTGCCTGTAGGCTTCACAATGCCCACAAGCAAAATGACAACGGTGTAGATATAGTTTTATAAACTATTTTTTTTGAATATCTATGCGGATCGGTGGCGAATTGTAAAATAGTAAGTGACCAGATTTATATTATAAAAACGCAGGATGAAAGGACATACATTTAAAAAATGCTAATTGTGGTTGGAACTCCGCTTTAAAATGGATGTAAACCTCAGACGTAAAATATGAACAAAGCATATCCCTCTACAATGTGTACTTGTCTCGATCCAAAGCACTAGGTCAGTGCCAGGGTTAGTGTTTGGGTCAAGGTCAGGGTCAAAGGACATGGTAAGTATTTTTGGGGGGCAGAATTGTTTATTTTTATATTTTTTTTATTAGTATAATGCCACGTACACACGACCGTTTTTCATGAAGAGAAAAATGCAATTTTTTTAATTGGCTGTGAAAAACGGTCGTGTGTGGGCTCCAGAGAATTTTTCTCAACGATAAAAATGGGCATTAAAAATTTAGAACCTGCTCTATTTTTTCTCGTTGTTTTTCACGTTGTCATTTTTCTCGTCCTGCATGCTCAGAAGCAAGTTATGAGACGGAAAATTTGCATAATCAGTCCAAAGGGTGGCGCCATTCGAATGGAATTTCCCCTTTATAGTGCCGTTGTACGTCACCGCACTTTGCTCGCGCATTTTTTATGACGATCGTGTGTATGCAAGGCAGGCTTGAGAGAAATCACGTCGAGAAAAAGGCTGTTTTTTTCCATGACATGAATAACAGTCGTGTATACATGGCATTAGTGTCAGTTAGTGTCAGCGTGTTTTAGGTAGGATACAAAAAAAAAAAAAGAAGCCAAATGTGCACAATTGTTTCTGGGCTGTACTATGGGTACATACAACAACTAACATACACATATGTGGTATCGCTGCGATTGTCAGGAGCAAGAGAATGTCATTTGGCTTGTTCTTTGGTGGTAGGTTGTGCTAGTAGCAAGAAATATGCAGCTAAATTTACCAAAAATATATATTGTTTACTATTTTGGGAAAATGTTCCTTTGATTAAAAAAAAAATCAGATTTCTATTATCAGTTACCACCAAATGAAAGCCCAATTTGTCCTGAATAAAACACAGTATAATCCACCTGGATACATAAAGTAGTGATGATATGTACGGTTTTACTAACAAGTTGAAAAATTGTGCTTAGGCATTTACATTTGTTTTACTGCCCTGTACACATGCCCGGTTTTCCCGTCGGAAAAACTGCAATGAGAGCTTTTCGTTGGGAATCCCTCACCGTGTGTATGCTCCATCTCAGGCCTCGTACACACGACAGAGATTCTCGGCAGAATTCGCCGAGAAACTCGGTCAAAACCCGGATTCTGCCGAGAATCTCTGTCGTCTGTACAGTTTTGGCTCTATGGAGCCGCCGAGGAACTCGACGAGAAAATAGAGAACATGTTCTCTATTTTCTCGTTGTCCTCGTTCTTCTATGGGAGAAGCCGGCCCGCCGAGCTCCTCGGCGGCTTCATCCCAAAACTCGACGAGGAACTCGACGTGCCAAGCACGTCGAGTTCCTCTGTCGTGTGTACGGGGCCTCACTTTTTCCCACAAGAAAACTGCCAGAAATAAAGAGAGAGCAGGATCTCTTTTTTCCCATCAGGAAAAAATCCTAGCGGGAAAACTGTTCGTCTGTATGGTTTTCCGACGGGAAAAAAAAAACATGCATGCTCGGAAACAATTCGACGCATGCTCGGAAGAATAGAACTTAATTTTGTCGACTCATCATAGTCTTTTATGTCACCGTGTGACCGTGTATATGCAAGGCAGGCTTGAGAGGAATTCCATCGGGATAACCATTGTTTTTTTTTTTTACTGTAAAACCGGTTGTGTGTATGGGGCATTAGGCCTGAAGGGGTTAAGTTACTCTTCACCATCAAAGTCCCAGAGATGTACATTATAGTTTTTCAGTCTCCTTACTGATAGGCAGGTTAAAGAATTATGTTGCCAAAAAAGGAATAAAAAAGAAGAGAGAGTAAAAATACCAATCACTCCTCGCTATGATCTTCTTTCTCTTCAAGAATCTTCAGCATCTGACTTGCTTCTGGGTGTGTCAGATGTTACGGATTCTTCAGCCGGTGTAGCCCTTTAAGACATCAAAGCCAGCTATGGAACCGCTAAGCCTTTTTTACGCTTCTTTAACTACTTGCCGACCAGCCGCAAAAGCCCGTAGCTATATATTGGCTCTCTACACGGCCAGTAGACTCCCTGACTCCCGCGCGCGTGCCTGACGGGTGCGATCGCCGCCGGGCACCCACGATTGCTCGTTACAGAGCGGAGATCGGGAGCTGTGTGTGTAAACACACAGCTCCCTCCTCCTGTCAGGGGACAAATGCCTGACCGTCTGTTCATACAATGTATGAACAGCGATCAGTCATTTCCCCTAGTGAGGCCACCCCCCCTACAGTTAGAACACACCCAGGGAATATACTTAACCCCTTCCCCGCCCCCTAGTGTTAACCCCTTCCCTGCCAGTGGCATTTTTATAGTAATCCAATGCATTTTTATAGCACTGATCGCTATAAAAATGCCAATGGTCCCAAAAGTGTGTCAAAGGTGTCCGAAGTGTCCGCCATAATGTCGCAGTACCGAAAAAAAATCACTGATTGCCGCCATTACTAGTAAAAAAAATATATTAATAAAAATGCCATAAAACTACCCCCTATTTTGTAAACGCTATAACTTTTGCGCAAATCAATCAATAAACGTTAATTGCGATTTTTTTTTTTTTTTTACGAAAAATAGGTAAAAGAATACGTATCTGCCTAAAATTAGGAAAACATTTTTTTTATATATATATTTTTGGGGGATATTTATTATAGCAAAAAGTAAAAAATATCATTTTTTTTCAAAATTGTCGCTCTATTTTTGTTTATAACGCAAAAACTAAAATCCGCAGAGGTAATCAAATACCACCAAAAGAAAGCTCTATTTGTGGGGGAAAAAGGACGCCAATTTTGTTTGGGAGCCACGTCGCATGACCGCGCAATTGTCGGTTAAAGCGACGCAGTGCCGAATCGCAAAAAGTGCTCTGGTCTTTGACCAGCAATATGGTCCGGGGGTTAAGTGGTTAACTGTCTGCATTAACTTTGTATTTCAATCTGCAGTATGTTTCAGACTTCTACATAAACACTTGCTTAATACAGCAATTTGATTTCATTAAAGCCTTAGTTGAAAAAACGTTTTTAAGAAATCAGCACAAGGGATGTTACTTACAATTAATCTAAAGTGTCCCTCATGCTGTGTCGGATGTAATAGTAGAAATCCGAAGTCCTCTGCCCCTCTCGCATACCCTGCAACCGTAATCTTCTACCTCCTCCATTCACAGACACTGTACTGAATGGAGCAGGCATTTCATTGATCTGCCCATTCTCCAATCGCTTTTCATTCATTGAAGTATATCCATCTTCTATGAATGGAGGCGATATGCAGAAAGGGCAGGTATAGTTGTCATTCTTGATGAGAGCCTGTCACAGGTCCAGCTCTGGTATTTAACCCCCGCAGCACAAAAAGATTACAGCTGCGTCGTATGGAAGAGAACAGAGGACCTCAGATTACTACTACAGTAATACCTTGGATTGCGAGTAACGCAGTAACAAGCATTTCGCAATATGAGCTAATATTTATTTTCAATCCTGACTCGGTTTGCAAGTGTTGTCTCGTGAAACAAGCAGGATTCAAGCCTCTGCGGTGTGCAGTAGCACATTTAGCCAGAGGTGCACCTGTGACATTTGGAGACGCTTGGGTGCACTCGGAAACGCTCCATTCCTGAGTGTTTCCGAGCCTTTCCGAGTGCATCCGAGCGACACTAATCAGTTCCCCAGTGTCTCCGGCACCCCCCACCTCTGGCCACATGCGGTACTGCCAACAAAAGAAGTCACTGTGGAATTAATTATCTGAGTTCCCATTGACTCCCATAGGGAAACTCGCTGTGATATATGAGTGCTTTGGATTACAAGCATTCTTCTGGAACTAATTATGCTCGTAATCTAAGGTACCACTGTATTACAGCTGTCAGCAGCACAAGGGACACTTCAGATTAAATATAATTGACGTCCCCTGTGCTGATTTTTTCCTAAACTTAGGCTTTATTTTCTGTGAAAGGATATATGGTGCACATGTAAATAACTTAATCAATAGTGAAAACTTGTATTTCTTTCACTTATGTGGCTGCTGGTAAAATATGGATCAGGATTATTGGTGCCAAGATATCCCGGCCATAATTGTCGCTTGTTCCCAGCTGCTGTGGCAGTACAAAGCCAAATGATGGTGTCACCCTCCCTTTATAGATTTGTCATCATGTATATAATAATTGGGGAACACCGCTGCAAAAGATTGACAACTTTAGCTAAGTATAACTAAAAGCAAACTTTTTTTTTTTTTTTTTTTTTTTTAATAAAGTGGACAGGGATTAGAAAACCTGTTGGGTTTTAATTGCTGTCTGTGCCCCCATTGGGGAATTTTTTTTTTTTTTTTTTTTGATACAGTGTGTTTACCAATATCACAAAGTGAATGCATAGTTCCTAACTGTCCCTGATTTCGAGGGACTTCCCTGATTTGGAAGAATGTCCCTCTGTCCCTCTTTCCTCCTCATTTGTCCCTCATTTTGGTCTGATATTTATAGCTGTATATAAAATGGACTACTTATCGTTCAAAAAGTACTTCCCAGCTCTAAATCTTTCATCCAATTTCTAAATTGCTGCATTTGTAAATTTCAAAAGCCAATATAAAGGAATAGTAGTGGTAAAAAAAAAACACTTGTGGCTTTAAAGTGGATGTAAACCCAAAAAATATTTTTTTTGTTTTTGATGTCACAATGTAGAGTATAAGATTCCCTATCTTCTGTGCCCAGTCTTGCCACACAGAGTTAATCCAGCGCTGAGCAATCCTCTTTTAATGTTCAGTGAAAATTAACAGAATTCCAGATAAAAACTTGCCAAATTATAAAGTCTGTTTCTCTGTTCTTGCTTTGTGTTACAGGTTATTTACATATCTAGAGCTTGGACATGTTTATCATATGTTATGTAATGTTTATCATAATATGAGGTGATCCAAAGTTCATTGTATATTACCAGGATATGTAAATAACCTGTAACACAAAGCAAGAACAGAGAAACGGACTTTATAATTTGGCAAGTTTTTATCTGGAATGCTGTTAATTTTCACTGAACATTAAAAGAGGATTGCTCAGCGCTGGATTAACTCTGTGTGGCAAGACTGGTCACAGATGATAGGGAATCTTATACTCTACCTTGTGACATCAAAAACAAAAAAACATTTTTTGGGGTTTACATCCACTTTAACTAATTATATATTTTTTATAATTCTCCTTTAACCACTTGCCACCCAGACCAATTCTGACATTTCTCTCCTACATGTAAAAATCATCATTACATAGAACCCCCAAAAATTATATGTTTTTTTAGCAAAGACCCTAGAGAATACAATGGCGGTGGTTGCAACTTTCTATCTTGAACGGTATTTGCGCAGCAATTTTTCAAATACGTTTTTTTGGAAAAAAAAATGTAAATTTAGCCCAATGTTTTTACATATCGTGAAAGATGAAATTACGATGAGTAAATAGATACCTAACATGTCACGCTTCAAAATTGCACACGTTAATGGAATGGCGCCAAACTTCGGTACTTAAAAATCCCCATAGGCAACGCTTAAATTTTTTTTACTGGTTACATATTTTACACAGGGGGTCTAGGGTCAGAATTATTGCTCTCGCTCTAACGTTCGCGGGGATACCTCACATGTATGGTTTGAACTCGGTTTTCACATGTGGGCGGGACTTACGCATGCGTTCGCTTCTGCGCGCGAGCACACGGAAAAAAATAGTTTTATTTTTATTTTTTATTGTTTATTTTACTTTATTTTTGACACTTAAAAAAATAAATAAAAAATTTGATAAATTTTATTCCTATTACAAGGAATTGATTTCAATGGCAGGAGTGGTTTAGGAGCCGTGTATACATGGCTCTCGCACCGCCCCAAAGATGCTGCTTGTAGGACTTTTTTTCCTGTCCTCCCAGGTGCAAGGCATGAGAGGCGCTTTTCAGGCGCTTTACAGGTGCTATTTTTAGCGCTAAAACTCCTGAAAAACTTCCCAGTGTGAAAGGGGTCCTAAAGCGATAAGAAGCCAGCAAATGACAACGCACTGTTTTACATTAAAAAATGAAATATTATATTTAGGGTCACCATAGCTTACTCTTAAAGGGGTTGTGAAGGTTCGATTTTTATTTTCTAAATAGGTTCCTTTAAGCTAGTGCATTGTTGGTTCACTTACCTTTTCCTTCGATTTCCCTTCTAAATGTTTTTTTCTTTGTTTTCTTTATCTGAATTTCTCACTTTCTGTTCCTCCTCAGTAAGCTGTTCTGGCTGACTAACCCCCAGCCAATTTTATTTTTTTTTGCCAATTGATGGGGGGAAGCTTACTGAGGAGAAACAGGAAGTGAGAAATTCAGACAAAGAAAAAAAACATTTAGAAGGGAAATGGAAGGAAAAGGTAAGTGAACCAACAATGCACTAGCTTAAAGGAACCTATTTAGAAAATATTAAAAACTAACCTTTAATAATGAAGGTTAATCCAAAAAGGGTATTAGGACCCTCAGTGGCGGCCTGTCCATCAGTGGCACCCAAACGCATCCCCCTCTATCCATGACCGCCACCCCCATGCTCTAACAATGTCGGACACTCCCTATTCATGCATCCGGCCCCTTTCAGGAGTCTGGGCACATGAACTACTGCGGCGGGGGTGTTTTTTTTAATAGGTTTCAAAATAGGGTGGGCTTGTGGTGCAGAGCTTTGCGCTACGAGCACACCCATGTGTTACAACAGCGAATGAAGATTCCCTATTAAAACACTGATCCTCAATCTGGCCAATCAGAAGCAGGTCTGAGCCCCTTTTTTTAGATTGGCCAAAAAAAAAAAGAAGAGTCCCAATTGGCAGCAGAGGAAAAGGAAGGAAACAGAAGCCACCGCTCTGCCCGTGAAGAGCACAGGAGGGGAAAACCATTGCCGCCGAGCAAGGAAAGCCGCAGGTGAAGCCCTGCCCACCATAATTGGGGAAAGTGCAAAAGACCCGACCGACTGGGGGGGAGGGGGTTACTGTTACTGTTTGCCACCCCTCCCTGCAAAATTTTTTACTGAGGACCCTAAAACAACATCAAAGTGATATCCAAATATACTGATAGTTCCTGTTTTTTGTTTTTTAACCAAAGACATTTCTTATGTTTTTAACCAGATAATAATATATTTAAATCAAATCATACTAGACAACAAAACTACCACTGGGATTACCTGATTCCCAGAGAGATTATAAAATGACTTGATTACACAGAAATAAACTGTTCTTATTGGTATTCCCCATCTACTGTACCAAATAGTAGACTGTATTTAATCTCCTCTATTGACTTTCAGAACTGCTCTTCCTATAGCATATGGTAATATTTTCGCATATCACAAATATTTAACTAGATTCATCAATAGCTTGACGGCAGGACGTCTGCCTGTCTGTGAGTCATGTCAGTGCTTGGTAATAGAGAATAGATAGAGTGCACCATCTATCTCAACAGTACTATTGATCTCAAAGTTAAACACCTGAACAAATCATTTCGGTTAGTAAGCAGTATTTACATTCATGAATAAAAAGACGCAGCTAGTTCACAATGCCCCAATCATTACGGTTAGGCCTAGAATTAGAAATTTGAGACATAGCATTAAAATGTTACTAAACCCAGGACCCTGCATTCACCATATCTGGTCTCCCACAGTACACAGAGCATATACAGTGCCTTGCGAAAGTATTCGGCCCCCTTGAACTTTGCGACCTTTTGCCACATTTCAGGCTTCAAACATAAAGATATAAAACTGTAATTTTTTTTGAAGAATCAACAACAAGTGGGACACAATCATGAAGTGGAACGAAATTTATTGGATATTTCAAACTTTTTTAACAAATAAAAAACTGAAAAATTGGGCGTGCAAAATTATTCAGCCCCCTTGAGTTAATACTTTGTAGCGCCACTTTTGCTGCGATTACAGCTGTAAGTCGCTTGGGGTATGTCTCTATCAGTTTTGCACATCAAGAGACTGACATTTTTGCCCATTCCTCCTTGCAAAACAGCTCGAGCTCAGTGAGGTTGGATGGAGAGCGTTTGTGAACAGCAGTTTTCAGTTCTTTCCACAGATTCTCGATTGGATTCAGGTCTGGACTTTGACTTGGCCATTCTAACACCTGGATATGTTTATTTGTGAACCATTCCATTGTAGATTTTGCTTTATGTTTTGGATCATTGTCTTGTTGGAAGACAAATCTCTGTCCCAGTCTCAGGTCTTTTGCAGACTCCATCAGGTTTTCTTCCAGAATGGTCCGGTATTTGGCTCCATCCATCTTCCCATCAATTTTAACCATCTTCCCTGTCCCTGCTGAAGAAAAGCAGGCCCAAACCATGATGCTGCCACCACCATGTTTGACAGTGGGGATGGTGTGTTCAGAGTGATGAGCTGTGTTGCTTTTACGCCAAACATAACGTTTTGCATGGTTGCCAAAAAGTTTGATTTTGGTTTCATCTGACCAGAGCACTTTCTTCCACATGTTTGGTGTGTCTCCCAGGTGACTTGTGGCAAACTTTATATGACACTTTTTATGGATATCTTTAAGAAATGGCTTTCTTCTTGCCACTCTTCCATAAAGGCCAGATTTGTGCAGTATACGACTGATTGTTGTCCTATGGACAGAGTCTCCCACCTCAGCTGTAGATCTCTGCAGTTCATCCAGAGTGATCATGGGCCTCTTGGCTGCATCTCTGATCAGTCTTCTCCTTGTATGAGCTGAAAGTTTAGAGGGACGGCCAGGTCTTCGTAGATTTGCAGTGGTCTGATACTCCTTCCATTTCAATATTATCGCTTGCACAGTGCTCCTTGGGATGTTTAAAGCTTGGGAAATCTTTTTGTATCCAAATCCGGCTTTAAACTTCTCCACAACAGTATCTCGGACCTGCCTGGTGTGTTCCTTGTTCTTCATGATGCTCTCTGCGCTTTACATGGACCTCTGAGACTATCACAGTGCAGGTGCATTTATACGGAGACTGGATTACACACAGGTGGATTCTATTTATCATCATTAGTCATTTAGGTCAACATTCAGAGATCCTCACTGAACTTCTGGAGAGAGTTTGCTGCACTGAAAGTAAAGGGGCTGAATAATTTTGCACGCCCAATTTTTCATTTATTTATTTGTTAAAAAAGTTTGAAATATCCAATAAATTTCGTTCCACTTCATGATTGTGTCCCACTTGTTGTCGATTCTTCAAAATTTTTTTACAGTTTTATATCTTTATGTTTGAAGCCTGAAATGTGGCAAAAGGTCGCAAAGTTCAAGGGGGCCGAATACTTTCGCAAGGCACTGTAAATCGTTTTTGTAAATATAAATGGCTAAATACCCTTTCTCATCAGCAGTATATAGCAGTCTTGTGACTTATATCAGTGTCTGGTTAAAGCATGTAGGAGGAGTTTTCATTCTACTCTGACTGTCCTCTGAGGCTGCAGGACACAGGCCCTCTGTCTGGGTAGTGCTGATTGGCCCTGTGCTGATCAAATGCAACTTCCCAAAAAACACTCTCTAGCAATGCACACCAAAGTGAGTACAACAAGCATGTTTTACGTTATATACAGACTGATTTTACTGCTGTGGGTTTAGTAACATTTTAAGATGCACCAAGGAACCAGAATCAACTTGGGAGCTTCACTTCTATAGTGAACTTCTATAGTGCAAGGTCTACGCAATCGTTTTGGCAGTAATATAAAGATTAAATACTCTGTGCTTAGTGTATAAAATGAAAAAAAAAAGGAGAAAGCTGCACTCAAAAATTATAAATAATAATAATATAAAATATTTGAATACAAAATATATATAAAACCAAAGGAAAACTGTTGTATTATCCCTTTAAATGAATCAATAAAAATGAAAACGTATACATAACAAAATATGTGACGTGTAAAATACTTCACAGTGAATTAATTCTGCCATCTATAAATAACCCGCAATGTGTGTCTTCAAAGTAAAACTTCAAAGCTGTGAATTCACAAAAAAGTCCACTTTTTCCAGTGAAAACCTCATGATGACATCTCATTCATTACTGTGTGTCCAATTCAATATTCCACCACCATAATGCACACCAGCTCCTTACTAATAGTTAGGACCTCCAATGCATGAGGTCCTCAATGCTTTATAAACAATGATAGTGGCGCTGGATATAGCTTGGAGCTTTAATGTTGATCTCATAGGAACCCTCATGGGGCTTACAATCTAAAGGGAGGGGGAGGTGGTACAAAAGGTAATAGCTGCAAGAGATGATCTGATATGCTTGTAAAAACACTCTGCTCAGACCAGCGGGCGTGATGACGTCATAGCTAAGCCTCGCAATGTGTTTCACTACAGGGGACATCGTCAGGAGACAGCAATTTTACACTATACACTATATCAGAATCCTTTTCTGATATAATAAAGTGGCAATGTTTAGGGTAATACACTATGGGGCTGGTTTTCTAAAATTGGAGAGTGCAAAATCGGGTGCAGCTCTACACAGAAACCAATCAGCTTACAGATTTTTTTGTCAAAGGCCCCATACACACGAGAGAATTTATCCGCGGATACGGTCCAGCGGACCGTTTCCACGGATAAATCCTCTCAAAGATTTCCGCAGATTTCTATGCGATGGAGTGTACACATCATCGCATTGAAATCCGCGCGGAAATCCTCTGGCGATGACGTGTCGCGCCGTCGCCACGATTATGACGCGGCGACGGGCGCGACGCTGTCATATAAAGAATTCCACGCATGCGTCAAATCATTACGACGCGTGCGGGGAATCCCTTTGGACGGATGGATCCGGTGAGTCTGTACAGACGAGCGGATCCATCTGTTGGGATGGATTCCAGCAGATGGATTTGTTGTGCATGTCAGCAAATATCCGATCTGCTGGAATCCATCCCAGAGGAGATTTCTCCGCGGAAACAGATCCGCTGGCGTGTACACACCATAGGATCTATCCGCAGAAACCCATTTGCTGGGATTTATCTGCGGATGGATTCTATCGTGTGTATGGGGCCTAAGATTAATTGAACAAGTATAGCTTACATCTTGCCTTTCCCCTTCCCTCCTTTTCCTATTTTTTGGGGGTTGAGGACTATTTTACTTTTGGTGGATGTTTGGCCAGAAATATGTTGTTTCTAATTCCTGTTTGGCGTTATGCTCACCATTGTTTATTTTTGTGTAAGTAACTGCTATATTCAAATATGTCTATTGTAATCTGGTATTGACGTTGACATTACCGTATTTGCTGGCGTATAAGACGACCTTTTATACCTAAAAATTTGGCTCAAAAATCAGGGGTTGTCTTATACGCCGGATGCAGACTGCGGGTGTCCATTTTAAAAGCCACGCCTCCTCCTCGTGCTGTTCCGTGATAGGCTCAGTGATCCGCCTATCACAGACGTTGTTTCGTCCTCGGACGAGAGGACGTCCGTGATAGGCGGAACACTGAACACAGGCTCTGCTGGGAAACTGAGTGTTCCGCCTAACACGGAACAGCACGAGGAAGAGGCGCAGCTTTAAAGAAATGGACGCCTGCAGTCTGACTCACTCTGCCAGGCAAGTAATGAAGATCGGCGATGTGAGGTGAGGCAATGACACAGTGAGGCAATGGCACAGTGAGGCAATGGCACTGTGAGGCAATGGCACAGTGAGGTGAGGCAATGGCACAGTGAGGTGAGGTGAGGTGAGGCAATGGTGAGGTGAGGCGAGGCAATGGTGAGGTGAGGCAATGGCACAGTGAGATGAGACAATGGCACAGTGAGGTGAGGCAATGGCACAGTGAGGTGAGGCAATGGCACAGTGAGGTGAGGCAATGGCACAGTGAGGGGTCATCTTATATGGCGAGTATATCCCAAAACCAAAATTTTAGCTGTAAAATTAGGGAGTCATCTTATACGCCCAGTCGCCTTATACGCCGGCAAATACGGTAATTATATTTTTTTATGTCTGCATAAATTGTATTGTAGAGATGTAATACTCCAAACACTCTTAATGAAGGAGATTTGATTTCTCGAAAAGGTGTCAGGTGAAGAAAGTCACATCGATTCATTTGTAACATCAAGAGCATGCCGAGCCTAAAGTTTTTGAACTTATGTATGATTTTGTATCAATAACAAGCATTGTGTACCAGTAATTTCAAATATTTGCGCTTGTTAAAATCTCACCAAGGAGAATGTAATTTTTTTTTTAAGCTGAAGTTAAAAGCTGATTGGTTACCATGCACAGCTGCACTAGATTTTGCACTCTCAATGTTTAGTAAATCTACCCCTATGTGGTCTATCTGTTTTCTCCTTATATATTTGGCCAGATAGGAGTTCCAGTTCTCCTTCTATTGAGCACCACGGAGACCTGAATACAACACAGAGATTCCGGTGGCACAGGAGATCCACCTGTCCCTGCAGAGGGCTGAATCTACTTGCGCTTAAGATCGTTTCCGGTAAGGGAACTCACATACAGAGTGGGATTTATCTTCAATCGGGGACTCCTTTACATCTCTTTTTCCCCCTCCTTTCTCCTTTGGTGAAGGTGGACGAACCCTGGATCTTGTCTTCTCATTGGACTTGTTTTTTTCCATCAGTGTCTTTTCATTTAATTTGTTTATGGACTCAATTCATTTTTGTTTTCCCACCAATCAAGTTTTTTATCACTTTTTTCAGATGTCATTTTTTGGAGTGTTTATATTATAAGCGCAACTTATGTTTTTTTACAATTGTGGGTTACCATTGAGATATTTGATGGTTTTTGTTGCAGCTGTATTCTAGATTTTGTTCTCTATCGCGGTATTAACTCCTTTACACTTTATAAATTTGGCCACCCTGTATTGCTGAGATGACTATAGGCCCCTATGGGATTAACATTAAAGTTGTTGTAAAGGCAGAAGGTTTTTTAACTTACTGCTTTCCATGCACTAAAGTAAACAACCCCCTGCATGCAGCTCCCCTAAATACATACCTGAGACCAGTGGCGGCTGGAGGTTATTTTATTTGGGGGGAGCGGCAAACAGTAACAATGCAGCGGCGGCTCTCCCTTAGTTTCCTCCCCCCTGGCTCTGCCTTCTGTTTCCTCCCTCCTTCCCCTGCTCCCCACGGGTGTGGACAATCGGGAGTCTTCCTTTTTCGGCCAATCAGAAAACGGGTTTTAGATCTGCTTCTGATTGTCCGGATTGCCTGGGGCATGCTGGCTGAAGCTGAGGACAGATAGATGGGAGGGATAAGAAATCACAGCTCCGGGCTAGTTCTAGTTACACAGTGTGGAAAGGAAGGGAGTTAGGTGATCAGCAGAGGAGAGGGTCCCAAGCACTGGGCACAAGGGCATGGACAGCTGCATCTCCAGAATGCATCAGTGGGGAGGGAGGCAGTACCGGGAGAACTAAGCACAGTGTGGGCATGAAGACACAACATACAGGAGGGGGGGACCATTTCACATGTTCTGCAGTGGGCCGTGGGGTCCCCTCACAGTGGCAGAACATCAGGGTGACCCTGGTAGTTCGCCACTATCTGTGACTTTCAACTAAATTCTGTGAGTGATTACTTTGTCTCTAAATCTACAAGCACTGAAATCATGTGCACCTGTACAGACATCCATAGCAGTATGCTTAGTAAGATGCTTTCTAATATTTTAAACATTTATAGGTCAGAGGGGTTCTTGTCAAGAAGCAAAGTCCCAGGGTCAGGAACAGAGATTATAGAGCCCTTGGTTGGGTGCCAGGGTCATTTTTAAAGCCATATTTCAGTGTGTGAGGTGGGAATAACTAAATGGGAGAATATCCAGTATGAGCTCATGAGCTTTTGCATATATTTGAAACAACAAGTGGTTTACCTTTTTTTGACCTACGCCATCCCTTCAAGGCCCCATGTAAACTAAAAGGTACTACATGTTCATTGGGTGTACAGGACACCAACCAAGTATGTAAACACTGTGATGACAATGGCATTCTTCAGACACTCTATGGAAACATACAACCAATGCATTAATCAGCCTTCCGCAGCCACTTATTTGCATGTTCTAAACTATTTCCCCAGGGCTGTTTGTTGTCCACTTAGGGCCTCTTCACATTTCAAAATACCTCTTTCAAAAGCCAAATAATCCACCTGTTCTAAATTAGTTGGAGAAAAAAGGAACACTTCTGAATCTGCAGAACAAACACTGAACTGATATTATTTGGTCTGTGTTTTAATATTAGCAACAGACGCACCTGTAGTTAAGCTGAATGAATTCCTGGCAGCCATTTTTTTTATCAAAATAGACATTTATATTATTGACCCTTTTTAAGGTTATGATATAAAAAAAACTGTGCAGAACAATAGTTCCTATGGAAGCAACAGGAAGTGCAAAGAAGCTAAGGCTCAAGCACGCTGTAGTCACTGGACAGATATAGTATGGAATATGACTAGCATAGAATGAAGAAGCATGTGCAAAGAAGTTTGGACTTGGAAGCAAACTAATGAGGTAGAGAGATATAAGCTACCAAAGTCCATGGTACAGAGCTAATATACATGTGACGCTGTAACTCTGAGAGACTTAGATACAATAGGTTAACTATAGATGGGCCTTTTTTTTAGTTTATTAATCTAATAGCTCGTATTCTTGGAAGGATCTAAGTGAACTGATGGCGGTGATGAGTAAATTGTAGGATTTGTGCTTGATCAGGACTAATATGCAGTGTGCAGGCGTTACCCAAGGATTGCTAATCAAGGATGAAACTGACCCACATAAGTTAACTAGTAAAGGAGTCCAAAGGACAAGTTCACTCCCATGTTGGAGTAGACCGAGCTTATTATATTTCATGATGATGTGACGTACCCAAATGGCTAAGCCATTTGTTGTATTCAGCAAATTCCCATTGGTTATGCACTTGCTGACTGTGTGTGGGATGTCCAAGTTAACTGGCAAGGGGCCTGAACAGCAGTCTTATCCAAAGCAGCAGGATTCAAGGGACAGTGTAAGTACATTTACACCCCCAGGGCTCGCAAGTAAGAAGGCTTCCAGATGCAATATCCAGCATGCTTTCACAGGGACAGTGTTACAGCTTACCTAAATCTCTTGCTCTGGGACACTTTTCAAAGCAGCCAGGTGGGCTGGTATGTTCTGCAAGTGTTGTAGCTTTGCTATAATTCAACAAGGGAACATAGCGCTCCTGTAAGTTTTGGGACTTTGCTACTTTCTACTAAGGGGACACAGCGCTCCTAGGACTTTATGCTACCTCACTCAGGGGACACAGAGCTCCTACAAGTCTTGTGTCTCTGAGTTTCACTCAGGGGACATAGGGCTCCTGCAAATTTTGGGCTGTGTTACTTCATCTAGGGGGCATAGTGCTCCTGAAAGAGGAACGTTCGCTACTGATCCATTAGAGATTGATATCACTCCAGGGGAGTACAGTCCAGGATCTACATTTTTGTTTATATAAGTTTTCCTTCAATCAGACAAAAATGATAGCCAGGAAACTACCCAGTGCTGTCCATCAATGGGTATCAGGAACTGTGCCAAAGTGGTCAACTATGATGAGACCTGTATTACGAAAAATGTTCAGTTATAGTCCAAAAAGAGACCAAGCAGGCAAGCAACCAATGGGCCTTACATCTGTCCAGCATTGCATGTTAGGTGGAAGGGTCAAGCAGGACTACACTCTCCCACACGGCCACAAAGGCAGGCTATAGACATAATAATGAAACTATAGCAAACATAGTGACCACTATGTCATCTAACACTAGACTTATTTATCCTACCCTGAAAACAGTAAATGTATCAGTAACATATCCTTTAAGATATATTGTCACAGATAAAACCTAGGCAGAACCCCTAAAGTCGAGACAAAAGGTCAGACTAGAGGACAGGAGTCCAACCTGCCACCGATCCAATGTCAAACCTGAGTGTTTGGCACGTGTAAGAATGTTAAGGGGGTCACACCTTTTCAAACAGGGTCTGTTTGTCTCGTGGAGCATGATCCTCGTTAGTTTTCGCTTCATTAAAGCTAAGTCACTCACTGGGCTTTTCCAAGCAGTAGCGAAAGTTACTTTGGCCACTAAAAACATATAATAAATTAGAGTCTGTGTGGATCTTGGGATATTTTCCACAGTTTTGTTAAGCAAAGCTATTCGAGTCATGTTAAGCATAGTGACCGAATGAATTAAGGAATAAAAACAAATCCAGAAATGACGGACCCTAGGATAAGTTCACTATAAATGAAGATCTGGCCAAAGCCTCTAAAGCAGGAAGGGGACGGATAGAATTTAGAGAGGCGTTTTGGCACTAGGTACCATCACACAATCACCTTTTACCCCACTTCAATCAGGGAAACATTCATTATGCCCTTATGAATGTGTGCAGTCCAGGGTCGCCTGTCCTCCACCTCAGGGGCAGTGCCTAAGTGCTCCTCTCCACCTCAGGGGCAATGCCCCTCTCCCAAGCTATTTGATAAGGAAGTTTTGACAGGGGGGAAACAAAGTATTTGCACAACATGGAGATGCAGCACCACTAAAAAGTCTTCTGTATGCACAGGCTTTTTTTTTTTTTTAATAACTTTTAGCAAGGGTGCCAGGAGCCCGCAATCCCATGGGGCCACTTTATAATACTTATGGCCCTTACATTATTGGCCCATTTTCATTTTATTATTTCTAAACTAGGGAATTATACCAAAGTATTTGTAGATTTTTATATCCACTTCTGAGATTTACACAGCCCTGCCAGACAGCGCATCCAGAATGGAAATATTTATTTGCTCTGAATAGGTCAACCCCCATCTTGTGTCAGGACAGTGAAGGAGCAGAAGCAGCCTTATGGGGTCATCTCTTCCCTCTCTTTTGCTATAAGCTTGTCTCTTCTTAAACATATTCACGCAGCAGAGCCTGATTGGCTCTTAAACTGGCCATACATGGATCAAAATTCACCCAGTTCAGCAGGAACCGGACAAATTTCGATCCATCAATGGCTCTTTCTGTTAAAGAGAAATTTCCATTGAATCATAGATTGCAGGCAATCTTGATCAGTGTATTCAATGTATACAGATTACAATGACATAGTGGGGAGGATTCCAGCAACCACATCAGTGTCATGTATAGCCATGTAGCTCTAGTGCTGCCCCTGTCTCCCAGTATGAGTTTTACTGTACAGTGAATTGCATGAGCTAATTTTAAAGGCAGATAAAAAATGTTTTTACTGCATACCAAACTGTATTAAATATCACTTTATGATATTTTTACTGAGTATAAAATCATCCAAAAGTGACATTTATGTTATGGCTGGACCCGGTTGGGCTGAGTCAGTCCCTGGCTTTTCGTTTGTCTTGGATACTCCGACATGCCCTGCCATAATTCCTGAAACTTTTCCTGTTTACCTGGGAGATTTTGGCAGTTCTTCCCACCTTTGTGGGTTCTGGCACCTGGGTTGACGTTGAGAGGTGGGGAAACTGGGCAACCAATCAGGGCCTCCTGTCATCTGAGAACCCCCATGATACAGTGATTCCCCTGCTTAACTAGTTGTGAACAGTGTCTGCAGTGTCAATAAGAATTACAATGCAGCAACACTAAAGCGTTTGTTAACCCAAAAAAATAATAATAATTGGATCCTGCTCCTTTAAAGCATGTTATATGACATAGTGCTTGTCCTGTGTCATTTTGCCCCCTGTAACATCTAAAAATCGTGACTGATCCTGACAGTTTCTCTCCACCTCTCTGTAAACTGACCACAGTGTATCATGGCTGCTGAGACCAGACACTGTGGTCAGTTTACGTGCCTCTGTCATCAGCAGCCTGCTATCTGCTCTCTGCTTTCCTCTCTGCTCCTGTGTCATCCTCCCCCTCCCCTCTCTGTCTGTGTGTGCTGCCCCTCCCCCTCTTGATGCTCTCATAACACTAACCTGTATACACCATCAGCACTATTGCCGTGTCACCCTCGGTGAATGATTTATAAATATAAATGCTGTAAATACCTAATTTCACAGCCAAGCTTTTGATTACATGACCAGCCAGCTCTCTCCTCCCCTCCAGACTGACTTCAGCAGAAAAATCTCAGCCCCGCCCACTGCATCTCTCAGAGGAGAAAAGGAGAAAGCTGTCCAGTCATGTGATCGCAATTGGCAGTGAAATAGTTATATGCAGCTTATCTTTTTTATAAATCACATACCGAGGGGGATACTACAATAGGAGGCAGTGCTGATGGTGTGTACAGGTTAGAGTGGCTTAAAGCGGGGGTTCACCCTAAAACATCTATATACCATTACATGCAGCATACTTGCGTCAGCTACAGTATGCTGGTATTTTTTTTTTTTTATCGCTGTACATACCGTTATATAGTTCATTTTCTTTTCTTCCTCCTGCAGGGAATAGGCGTTCCTATGAAGAGGCGTAGATGATTGACATGCGGAAAAGGCGCGTCACGCGTTCCGAAAATAGCCGATCTTGGACTCGGCTAAATACGGCGCCTGCGCAGTCAGCTCTGCACGACTCCTAGTCTGTGCGCAGGCGTCATATAGCGCCGTGTCCCAGATCGGCTATTTTCGGAACGCACCTTTTCCGCACGTCAATCATCTACGCTCTTCATAGGAACGCCTATTCCCTGCGTTATATAGTTCATTTTCTTTTCTTCCTCCTGCGGGGAATAGGCGTTCCTATGAAGAGGCGTAGATGATTGACATGCGGAAAAGGCGCGTCACGCGTTCCGAAAATAGCCGATCTTGGACTCGGCTAAATACGCCGTGTCCCAGATCGGCTATTTTCGGAACGCACCTTTTCCGCACGTCAATCATCTACGCTCTTCATAGGACCGCCTATTCCCTGCGGGAGTCTGAAAAGAAAATGAACTATATAACGGTATGTACAGCGATAAAAAAAAAATACCAGCATACTGTAGCTGATGCAAGTATGCTGCATGTAATGGTATATAGATGTTTTTTAGGGTGAACCTCAGCTTTAACAACCACTTTAATGTGGTCAATCTACTTTATTCATAGCAGGTTAAAGGGTGCCCTTTGATTTGAGTTTACAAGGAATTTATTGAGTACCAAAAGTTTACACATATGCCACTTGTCCCCTAGTTGATTAAAAATAATGCATGTGGCAAATACAGTTAGGATGAAGTATTGATTAATTTTTAGTCCTACTTATTTACTATGTAAACTAAATAAATGTTCCAGCTAAAAAAACTAAAAAAAAAAAAAAAATATTGTAGCTTTTTCCTTTAATTATGCAAAACAGTTGTGCCATCAGTACATTATTTTAGCATATGGGGACTCACTTATATTTTTTAACAAGGGACCATTTTATCTAAAAAACAGCCCTGTCCAACTCCAAAGCAGTATTAAACACCCAAAAATGTTTTAATATATTGCAGATACCAATCCACAAAGTGTTACTAAACCCAGGACCCTGCATTCACAATATCTGGTCTCCCACATTACACAGAACAAGGAAGCGCAATTATTTTAGGAAATTTAAACTAAATACCTTTTTTCATCAGCAGTATATAACAGTTTGTTTTACTTCTGTCAGTGTCTGGTTAAAACTTGTAGGAGGAGTTTTCATTCTGCTCTGATTGTCCTATAATGCTGCAGGACCATTGACCCTCTGTCTGGACAGTGCTGATTGGCCCTGTGCTAATCGCATGCACTCTCCCAAGAAAAAAAAAACCTCTCTAGCAATACACACCAAACTGGGCATGGTCAGCTTGTCCCCTAACCTCTGTTGTTTATCAGGAGATGGTTTGGGGGCTGTGGAAGAGGGGGGAAATCAGAGAAAACAGGATTAAACAGCCTTTTTTCACAATGCAGAGGGCCCTAAAGCCTTGTACACACGGTGCAATTGTTGGCCAACCAAGCGTCTGATTTTAGTCAAAAAGGAGCATGCCAGGATCTTGTCTTGCATACTCATGTTACACAAATTGTCGTGCCACAAACACCAACGTAGTGACGTACTACGAGGAATTTCAGCTCTTGAGCACCACCCTTTGGGCCCCTTCTGCTAATTCCATGTTTGGTGAACATTGATTCCGAGCATGCGTGTTTGTACTTTCGACTTTTGTGTGACGGATATTTGTACTGAACATACTGTATGAAAATCAGATGTCAAACCGTTGTCTGATCAAAATTTACTAGCCCATAATCCAACATGTGTTGGCCGAAAGTTTGACAACAATTGTCAAAAGGACCGTACTAACGGTAAGATTTTAGGCAGGGGCGGACTGACAACTCATGGGGCCCCCGGGCAATAGGAGATTATGGGGCCCCCACGCAATAGATTATGGGGCCACACAGTATACATACACAGACACACAATATACATACACACAGAATACACATACAAACACTGAACAGGTACTGGAGAGGCGGGGCAGCTATAATCCTGGGATTTTTTTTAAAACACAGATTTTTACATACCGTATTTATCGGCGTATACCGCGCACTATTTTGCCCTGAAAATCAGGGCAAAATCGTGGGTGCGCGATATATGCCGATACCCGCTTTCCCGCGCCGAGTTTGAATACTGCGCTGACATATACCGAGCGCAGTACACTCGTGTATAGTCGGGCAGTCTCGGCTATACTCACGCTCACGTCCTGTACGTCCAGGACGTCAGCGCGAGCATTGACGACTATACGCGAGTGTACTGCGCTCGGTATATGCCGGCGCAGTATTCAAACTCGGCGCGGGAAAGCGGGAAACGAGCGAGGAGGACGCCGCAGAAGGACGCCGGACCCGACGAAGAGGACACCCGAAGCCGCAGACAGACGGCGGACCCAACGAGGCCGCCGATGGACGCCGTGCAAGACACCAAACTGTAAGTACAAAAATCTTTTTTTCACAGGAATTTCTGGGCAACTTTAGGGGTGCGCACTATACGCGGGAGCGCGCTATACCCCAATAAATACGGTACTTTCCCTGGTTTTACTGAGGCTGGCAACCCTGATGTAGCCCCCTAGTGGCATGGGGCAGTCCGCCCCTGATTTTAAGACAACAGTCTGTCAACAGACAATCCCCTGCCAACAATCGTACCGTGTGTACGAGGCTTTAGTTTCCTCAGTGAGTATAACAAGCAAGCTTTATTGCATATACAGACTGATGTTACTGTTGTGGTTTAGTGACACTAAATGTGGTGGCTGCATTCGTTTTCTTTTTTTTTTTCACTATGTTTCACCTGGTGATCCGGCCAGTAACACACCTCCTGTATTAGAGTGCCTCGCCCTGGATGAAGAAGCAACAGAGATATCTTTGGACAGCAACATTGCCAGTCTTTGGGGAGGGAAGTGTTACAGGCACCAGTAGAATTAGATACCCTAACATGTTAAAGCAGTTACAGCAAACTGTTTTTTTTTTTTCCTTTTGGGATAGAAGAAGATTTTCTAAAAATAAAAGCTGATGATTGTATCCACCTAGTGGTAAATTGTTTCTCTCAACATTCTAAATGCTACATCAGCAGGACAGCTTGTCCTGTTAAAAAAAAACAGACTGGCCGGATCACCAGGTGAAAATAAAAGAAAGAAAGTAAAAAAAATTAATAAAATGAATGCAGCCATCAAATCTAATGCCGCATACACACCATCACTTTATGTGATGAAAAAAAACGACACTTTCTGTGAAGTAAAAAATGACGTTTTTGAAACTTAAATTTTCAAAGACGAAGTTGCATACACACCATCGTTTTTCTCACAATCATCTTGCAAAGTGAGGTTACGTTCCACCACGTTTTTCCATTGAAGCTTGCTTCATAAGTAGCTTCTGGGCATGCGTGGATGAAAAAACGTCTTAGAAAACGAAGTTTTTTGCTACACACGGTCAATTTCTGTGAAGTAAAAAGTGCACTTTTGAAAAACGACACATAAAATTGAAGCATGCTTCAATTTTTTTTGGTCGTTTTTTACAAGACATAAAACGACGTTTTCCCCCACACACAGTCAATTAAAGTGACGTTTTTAAAAACGTCATTTTTTTTCATCACATAAAGTGATGGTGTGTACGCGGCATAAGAATTGGTAAGCTGAAATATAATAAGTGTTTAAATTTGGCTTTAATACTGCTTTATTATAACACAAGACAGTGTGTGAACCCCCTTATAAAAGCCATGACAGGAATGCAGACCAAGGTGCAGAGATCCCAGACTTCCCTAGAGATTGTATCTACCAAAAAATTGAAGTATTGGTTTTAGGTACACCAACTTTTAAAGAGTATTGTTTGTCTTTTTTTGTGGGTTATAATGAGACAAGTCAACAAAATTGATAGTTTTATGATTGTATTATTAACAATGATAGTATGTTATTGTTGTAATTATTGTTTTTCCCCTCAGGAAATGGAAACAGACAGCGTCTATTGTAATGTGAGATGAAACAAATCCCGACTATACTTGGCAAGCTGCAGCTTGTAGTTTACGTTACCTGCCTTACCTGTGCATCAGGTCTGCTGGGTTCATACAACACTATATAAACACATAACGTTTGTATTCATGCACACAATATTTCGTTTTTAAACTGCATCTAAACAGTTAAAACAATTAAATAGTCAAATCATCTGTGTATAGCCATATATATAATAGTCTATAGCAGGGGTCTCCAAACTTTGTAAACAAAGGGCCAGTTTATTGTCCTTCAGACTTAACGGGGGCTGGACTGTGGCCAATGGGAATTGAAAAGTTCCTGATGTCAGTGAGAATAAACAATGTCCCGTCTTTGCTGTCAGTGGGAGGAACAGTGTCCCATCCTTGGTGTCAGTGGGATGAATTGTGCCCCATTGCTGGTGTCATTGGGTCCCATTGTTGGTGTTATGGGAGAAATTGTGCAACCATCGTTGATGTCATTGGGTCCCATTGTTGGTGTTAGGCCGCGTACACACGACCGGTCCAAACTGATGAAAACGGACCGAAGTTCAGTTTCATCGGTCCAAACTGACCGTGTGTACGGCCCTTCAGACTTTTGTCCTTCAGACCAAAGTTTTAGAACTTGTTTTAAAATCGAACCGATGGACGGCTGACCATCGGTCAAAACCGATGGTTAGTACACAAAAGCATCGGTTCAAAACCCGCGCATGCTCAGAATCAAGTCGACGCATGCTTGGAAGCATTGAACTTCTTTTTTTTCAGCACGTCGTGTGTTTTACGTCACCGCGTTCTGACCCGATCGGTTTTTGAACTGATGGTGTGTACACACATCAGACCATCAGTCTGCTTCAGCGGTGAACCGATGAAAACGGTCCGTCGGACCATTCTCATCGGATGGATCGGTCGTGTGTATGCGGCCTTATGGGAGAAATTGTAACCCATCATTGCTGTCATTGTGTTCAATTGTTAATTGTGCCCTATCATTGGTGTCATTGGGCCCCTTTGTTGATGTCATTGGGAGGAATTGTGCTCCATTGTTGGTGTCATTGGGAGGCATTGTGCCCCCATCATTGGTGTCCTTGTGCCACGTTATTAATGTCATTGGGAGGAATTGTGCCTAATCTCTGGAGTCATTGGGAGGAATTCTGGGCCATATCCACAAAAGAGATACTCCGGCGTAAGCCGTCGTATCTCTGGTTCTAACTTTAGAACTGATCCTCAGAAGCAGTTTTCCTAAGTTAGGCAGAAGATCCGACATCTGTAAGGGACTTACACTGCCGGATCTTAGGATGCAGTACCGCATCCGCCACTGGGGGCATTTCGAGTCGAAATGCCTCTGCTAGTATGCAAATTAGCACTTAGGGCGATCCTCAAAGCTTTTGTGCTTAGTTTTTTCGCCGTAAGTGTTAGTTTGCCTGGTGTAAAACTAGGGCTGCTTTTACAAAGTGTAAAGTTAGTCACACCTTGTAAAGGCCCATTCAAGCGACGGCATTTGGTATGCATTCCCGAGGGAGAACTCCACGGCAATTTGTAAAATCCAAACCGGCATGGGTTCCCCCCCAGGAGCATACCAGGCCCGTAGGTCTGTTATGGGTTGTAAGGAGACCCCCCTACGCCGAAAAATTGACGTAGGGGGTCCCCCTACAATCCATACCAGACCCGTATCCAAAGCACGCTACCCGGCCGGTCAGGAATGGGAGTGGGGACGAGCGAGCGTCCCCCCCCCTCCTGAGCCGTGCCAGGCCGCATGCCCTCAACATGGGGGGGTTGGGTGCTCTGGGGCAGGGGGGTGCACTGCGGGCCCCCCCACCCCAGAGCACCCTGTCCCCATGTTGATGAGGACAGGACCTCTTCCCGACAACCCTTGCCGTTGGTTGTCGGGGTATGCGGGCGGGGGCTTATCGGAATCTGGGAGTCCCCTTTAATAAGGGGGCCCCCAGATACCGGCCCCCCACCCTAAGTGAATGGATATGGGGTACATCGTACCCCTATCCATTCACCTGTAGGCAAAAAGTAAAATGTAGTAAACACACAACACAAGGGTTTTTAAAATAATTTATTATTCTGCTCCGGATGCCCCCCCTGTCTTCGTTATTAGCTCAATTACCAGGGGGGGCTTCTTCTTCCACTCTCCGGGGGTCTTCTCCGCTCTCCGGGGGGGGTTTCTTCTTCCGCTCTCTGGGGGGGGGGGGCTTCTCCGGACTCCGGGGGGCTTCTTCCATCTTCTCCCCTCTTCCGCTGTTGACTCGGCGAACCCCGGTTCTTCTGCAGATGTCCGTTGCCTTCTTCTTCAGCGCTGGCTGCCTGCTATGTTTGTGTATTAGCTCGATTTCAAACAGGCAGCCGGCGCGGTCTTCTGTGACGTCAGGGTCTCCTCTTCTGTTCTTCTCCCCTCTTCCGATGTTGCCTCGTCGCCTCTTGTCGCTGCAATGATGGAAGCGCGCCTTGCATCCCATTTATATAGGCATCACCGTCCCATCATGCTCCGGCAGGTACCCACGTGGTGGGTGCCTACCCACGTGCACCCACCACGTGGGTACCTACCGGAGCATGATGGGACGGTGATGCCTATATAAATGGGATGCAAGGCGCACTTCCATCATTGCAGCGACAAGAGGCGACGAGGCAACATCGGAAGAGGGGAGAAGAACAGAAGAGGAGACCCTGACGTCACAGAAGACCGCGCCGGCTGCCTGTTTGAAATCGAGCTAACACACAAACATAGCAGGCAGCCAGCGCTGAAGAAGAAGGCAACGGACATCTGCAGAAGAACCGGGGTTCGCCGAGTCAACAGCGGAAGAGGGGAGAAGATGGAAGAAGCCCCCCGGAGTCCGGAGAAGCCCCCCCCCCGGAGAGCGGAAGAAGAAACCCCCCCCGGAGAGCGGAGAAGACCCCCGGAGAGTGGAAGAAGAAGCCCCCCTGGTAATTGAGCTAATAACGAAGACAGGGGGTGCATCCGGAGCAGAATAATAAATTATTTTAAAAACCCTTGTGTTGTGTGTTTACTACATTTTACTTTTTGCCTACAGGTGAATGGATAGGGGTACGATGTACCCCATATCCATTCACTTAGGGTGGGGGGCCGGTATCTGGGGGCCCCCTTATTAAAGGGGACTCCCAGATTCCGATAAGCCCCCGCCCGCATACCCCGACAACCAACGGCAAGGGTTGTCGGGAAGAGGTCCTGTCCTCATCAACATGGGGACAGGGTGCTCTGGGGTGGGGGGGCCCGCAGTGCGCCCCCCTGCCCCAGAGCACCCAACCCCCCCATGTTGAGGGCATGCGGCCTGGCACGGCTCAGGAGGGGGGGGACGCTCGCTCGTCCCCACTCCCATTCCTGATCGGCCGAGTAGCGTGCTTTGGATACAGGTCTGGTATGGATTGTAGGGGGACCCCCTACGTCGATTTTTCGGCGTAGGGGGGTCTCCTTACAACCCATAACAGACCTAAGGGCCTGGTATGCTCCTGGGGGGGGGAACCCATGCCGGTTTTTTCTTTGAAAATTGGCATGGAGTTCTCCCTCTCAGGAATGCATGCTGAGCGACGCTGTCATTTTTTTTTTTAATTATTTGTTTTCCCGGCGCGTCTTTGTTTTCACCCGTCGCAACTTTAGTGTCCCGTCGCAATCCACAAAGCCGCCCGGCGTCAATTACGTTCACGCGATGCACGTCGGGAAAATGACGTCACACGCATGCGCAGTACGGCCGGCGCGGGAGCGCGCCTCATTTAAATTGTAAACGCCCCCCGGAGAGGAGGAACGCCTTACGACGGCGGCACTTAACTTACACGGCTTGAAATTTTTACGTAAGTGCTTTGTGGATCAGGCACTTAGGTAAAAACTTTAAGTCAGTGTAACTTAACTGCTGAAAGTTAAGTTACGCCGCCTGGCTGAGGATTTGGCCCTCTGTCTCTTCATTGGTGTTAGTTGGGGAAATATATCCAATTGTTGGTATCAGTGGATAAGAACAGTGATCCAAGGGCCAGATAAAAGCCAACAAAGGGCCACATATGGCCCCAGGGCCGCAATTTGGAGACCACTGGTCTATAGTATATACTCTTCAGAAATATCAGATTTAGATTTTGTATCTTTTATTTTAGATTACATGAGAAAATCTGTCAGTGATGTCTAAAATAGGTGTGGGCACAAGATGTGGCATGTGTTCCTGGGCACTCCCTAATCACCCCATGTGGTGCAGATTCCCCCTATTTAGACCACTGATATTTAACCAAAGCCCCTAATGGGGCTCCTAAAATATTTGTAAAAAAATACAATTATAAAAAATACCGTATTTATCGGGGTATTGCGTGCTCCGGCGTATAGCGCGCACCCCTAATGTCGACCCGCAATTCCTGTAAAAAAAACGTTTTAGTACTTACAGTTTTGGTGTCTTGTGCGGCGTCCATCGGCGGCCTCGTCGGGTCCGGCGTCTGCCTGCGGCTTCGGTGGTGTCCTCCCTGCTTCTCCCGCGCTGTCTCCCCGTCGAATCGCCGGTTCCCGCGCTCAGTTTGAATGCCTGCGCCGACATATACCGAATGCAGTACACTCGGCTACATTCGGCCAGGCTCGGCTGCGCTCGTGCTCACGCTCTGTGACGTTTATGCATGAGCACGAGCGAAGCCGAGCCTGGCCAAATGTAGCCGAGTGTACTGCACTCGGTATATGTCAGTGCAGGCATTCAAACTGAGCACGGGAAGCGGGTATCGGTGTATATCGCTCACCCACGATTTTCCCCTTATTTTAATAATATACGCCGATAAATACGGTAATAAAAAATAAAATAATAAAAATGAAATCTAATGACACCGTCCACTGCCCTACTGACATAAATTTCTGCCCTACTGAAACCATCCACCGCTCTAATGACACCATCAGTATAGTACACAATCACATACACGCATATGTGTTTGAGCTTTGGGGGGCACGCCCTAATGCAATAGGCTGTGCACACCTATGATGTCTGATATGGGAAGCATGCAGAAGGTCCTATAGCTGTGGCCACAGTTTTCCAACCCTCTTCTCTCCCAGTTCTATAAAGTTTCTTCTTGTGTGGAGCCTGCTGAACTCATATCTGCATTTCTGAAATATAAAACGAATGTCCTTTGTGCACCTGGACTCAGCCACATGACTAGTGGTCAGCTTGTTTAACATTCTCACACTGAATAGCATTGTGAATTGCAATGCGCCGTAATAAAGCTAAAATTACATTCTTGTGAAGTGACATGACCTCAAAAGGACTCAAAATACATTCTCACAATAAGACTCTCATACATAGTGCTGGATATTTTACCCAAGTCTTACAATAAAAGTGAATATTTCAGGTAAAAAACACATATAAAATACATATATGAGCTATTTTACATGCTAAATAATATTTATTTCTGTCCATCCAGTCCTAAGATTTACACAACCCTGCTACACAGCACAGTTTACTACCGTTCGGCCATTTTTGTCATCTACCAGGTTGTGAGCATGGCTCAGGTAAAGGTACCCCATGTGTAGAAGCGTGACCCTGTACAAAGTGCCTTGTTTGGGGGAACATGGAGGACGTGACAACCACATAAACCCCTACTCTTACACGCAGACATGAAAAAATGTAAATCAAACGGAATGTCAAGTTTCTCCCTGAAGCTAACTTTTAAGGTAGACCACATTTATATTTTTGCAGTGACATTTGTTTTATTATATTTATATTTTCATGCTGTCTTTACTCTTTTATTGAGACCTTGCTAGTTAATTTCTTTAAAAAAAAATGAATTCTGTGCTCCTCTGATCTTTGATCTCTTCCATGTTGTTTTACTAGAGCTCTACCTTTCAAAGGTTACCTACCACTGGTTTAGATTAAATTTAACTATGTTCCTTTAGGCCACGCTAAATATCCAGCGCAATTTAGCCACACCTACTATTTACATTTCCAGGTTGACCCTCTTTATCAATTTCTTTCAAAATATTTTTATTGAAGGGTTTTCAACGTACAGTCGTAACATTGCATAAGTGAAACATGAATGCATAAATGAAACACAACCAGTATTGCATGACATATAACTGGGCTGCTGGGATGTGCAACATTAGAACAAGAAAATCAAACAGAATAATCAAACGGCAAGTTGTGTCCACGACAATAGGGTTTCACATTAGTAGATTTATCAAACAGAGGGGGGAAGGGCGAGCTGAGTAGGGAGGATGCTGGAAGAGTAGAAGGAAAGGTGAGGGGGTAGAGAAGGACCTGAGAATATTAACCCCCTTGGCAGTAAACCCGAGCGTGACTCGGGGTGGGATTCCAATGTTAGGATCGGTATCCCCGAGTCACGCTCGGGCTGGACGTGCAGAGTGTGCAGCGGCGCGGCTTACCTTCTCGCTGGACCCACAGGCAAGTTACTTACCTTGTCCCTGGATCCAGCGATGCCACCCCGCTGTGTGAGCGAGCGGGACCTCCTCGCTCGATTCACAGTCTCCCCGTGTGCCGCAGATCTCCGTTCCCTGCGACGTTACGACGCACAGGAGCGGAGATCGGCGCCAAATTCAAAAAAGTAAACAAACACTTTACATACAGTATACTGTAATCTTATAGATTACAGTACTGTATGTAAAAAATACACACCCCCCTTGTCCCTAGTGGTCTGCCCAGTGCCCTGCATGTACTTTTATATAATAAAAAATGTTCTTTCTGCCTAAAAACTGTAGATTGTCCAAAAGTGTCCCTTTATGTCAAAAATGGTTTTAGATCAGCTAGAAAACAGCGATAATAAATTATAATCACTTGCAGAAATGTGCGATAGCGATTTGTGGGGAAATTCGTCATAAAAAAAAAAAAAATAATGACAGCGACAATTCTGCAACTGAGCAAATTTCAGTGATTTTGAGTTGATTACATTATTGAATAAATTTTATTATAATTATATTATTATTTGTTATAATTATTTATAATTATTTATTATATTATAATTTATAATTTTGTTTTAAAAAAAAAATCATACCCGGGATGCCTACAAGACTCTTGCTTGGTCAGATTTAAGTGAGTTATTTCTAAAAATTACAGGCCTACAGTATAAAACGCCAAATTTCCTTGCAAAATAATTGTACCGCTTTTGGTACGTAATTCCAGACAGAATCATACCGCCAGGGAGGTTAAACAACATCATTATCAACGGTTGTGGCTGTTGTTGTACCAAATTTTCCATGGGTTCCAGAGGGACATCACCTTAGTGTTTAATTGTTTACTTCTAGAGAGGATAGTTTCATACGAGTGGTGGGTTTGTACCAGGTTAACTACTTCTGGGAGAGTGGGGACATCTTTTGATTTCCATTTTCTGGCGATCAAAAGTTTGGTTGCTAGGAAAATATGTGTGGTCACTAGTCTGATGCCGCGTACACACCATCACTTTATGTGATGAAAAAAAATGACGTTTTTAAAAACGTCACTTTAATTGACCGTGTGTGGGGGAAAACGTCGTTTTATGTCTTGTAAAAAACGACAGAAAAAAATTGAAGCATGCTTCAATTTTATGTGTCGTTTTTCAAAAGTGCACTTTTTACTTCACAGAAATTGACCGTGTGTAGCAAAAAACGTCGTTTTCTAAGACGTTTTTTCATCCACGCATGCACAGAAGCAAGCTTCAATGGTAAAACGTGGTGGAACGTAACCTCACTTTGCAAGATCATTGTGAGAAAAACGATGGTGTGTAGGCAACTTCGTCTTAGAAAATTGAAGTTTCAAAAACGTCATTTTTACTTCACAGAAAGTGTCGTTTTTTTTCATCACATAAAGTGATGGTGTGTACGGGGCATGAGGTTTGGTGGCAGATCATCAATGGTGAGGTTGAGGAGAGCGAGTTGGGGAGTCAGAGAGACGGGGAAACCAAGTATATCCCCTAACACTGATTCCACTTTAGTCCATATTGGTTTTACAAATGGCCATTTCCAGAAAACATGTATGAGAGTACCAGGGGAGCTACAATCCCTCCAGCATAGATGGGATGTGTGTGGATGGAATTTGGACACTCTGGATGGGGTCATATACCATCTCATCAGCATTTTTTGGGCAAGTTCCCATAATGCGGTGCAAGACATGTATGTGTACACTGATTTAATAGCCGCTTGCCACTGTTGAAATGGGTTCGTAGATCCTCTTTATCAATTTCTAATGTTGGGAGGCGTGCTGTATGTTAGCAAAAAAATAATTTTGTCAAAACAATGTGTATTAGTCCCCATACAGCTAGACAACTAACACTTTTGTGCCCTACAGTATTTACTATGGTAATATCGTGGTTTTAAGTGCTTGTTCATCTTTCAAAGCACTGCCCAGTTTCCAACACCTTGTAAATACACTTAGCAGTGTTACAATTGATATTTTACCCTGAAACGTTTATATAGACTCAGGAAGAGTGAGTTACAAAGTGTGCTAGTTTGCAAATTTTAAACAAAAAGAATCTCTGTTAATCCCAGTACACAGTTACATTAACACTCTCAGGATTTTCCCAGGTGAAACAGGATGTCTGGATATTATAACAAAACTTACGTAGATCAGTTGACTCACTGTAGACCTTCATTATAAACAGGCACTGCTGCTGATGTTGTGATGGCAGAGCTCTCCTGTGAACTTGGAAATGTTCTTTGGAATAACTGTGTGTACATTCTATTTAGTATTTCATTTTAAATTTGTTTTTAATAAAAGTATAATTAGAATATTACAGTAAAATATAGTAATTCATATTTTGCACATGTTGCTGGCCTATTTTTCTGTACAAATATTTTTATTACATTTTTTTAAAAGAATAATACAAAGGCATATATAAACTGCCCATGCAGAGGCTCAAAGTGGCAACACAACTCAGGAAAAATGTCATCTACAAACCACCAAATAAAAGAGAACAGTGGCGGTGGCTAAGCGACCAAGTTTAGAAAGTCCAGGTGGGGTTCAGGAAATTTTGTAAAGATATTAATGTTAAACCTGGACTAGTTAAGTCCCTGCTAGTAATGAAATTTAAGTACACTCTCAGAGAGTGCAATGTCACCACAAAGAAGACAAAGAGAGGCAAAACAAAAAGAAAAGGGGAAATCAGGGGTAGGTCAATAGGAAGAAAGGAAAGAGAGGAAGGCATGGGAGGTACATGGACTTGAGATCGTCATGTGGGTCAGTCATATGAATTAATGAAAAACTTATATAGCGCGGCACATGCGAACTAAATCGCCTCTGGGCGCTTGTTGTTCCTGTCTCTTGACATCAAAAGAGCAGAGTTTTGATCCGTCTTCTGAAGGTCAGGTGGTTTTCCTCCAACCGAATGCTGGTTGGTAAAGCGTTCCATAGTCTAGGTCCTTGGAAAGCAAAACTTCTTTCTCCTTTGGACTTGTATCTTGCTTTGGGTACCTTGACCAGATTTTGGTCGGTGGATCGCAGAACGCGATTGGAATTGTGGGGTTCTATCTTGTCGCAAAGATATTGCGGAGCTTTCCCATGGATGCACTTATGGGTCAGACAGAGTGCTTTAAAAGCAATTCTGTCCTTTACTTGCAGAGAAGGGTTAGCGCGAGAAATACTCACTGGCACCCAGTGCCAGCGCAGGAGTACTTTATATGCCGCCTCTTAGGTGGCAGTGTTAAATGAGTATTTTGGCCTATGGAGGACCAGGCAGTGATCCAGTCTGCCAAGTCTATCTCAGACGCCAAGTCCCGCCAAGTTCTGTTGCTCTGCCATAAAATAAAGTGTATGTGCAATAATGTTAATTAATAGAAATTAATAAATCAATCACCTAAAGAAATCATATAAAAATCCAATAAAAACAATTCAAATATATATATATATATATATATATATATATATATATATACACTGTATATATACAGGGCTTTTTTTTCTAAAATAGTAGGTGCAGGAACTCAACCATGCCCTGCACACACCCCGGGCACCTGCACCCCCCTTCTCCATATCCTGCATTTAGTGTGAGCCACAGATCTGAGGGAGCCAAGCTGTCACTTGTAAACACAAAAGTCTGGCTTCTGTGTTTACAAGTGGTAGCTTGGCTGCCACAGAGCGATAGTGGTGAACAGGGAGCAGAGGGCCTGAGCTGGAGGTGGTGGAACTGAGTTACACCAAGTTCCAGCTGAAAAAAATATATACATATACATATATATACCTATATATATACATATACATAAATGATATAAAATACCAACTCCAAGTGCAGATAATGAATAAATATATTTAAAAAAAGTCCCAACATCGTGCGCAAGTCCAATAGGAAATTTCATTTATATACACAGATACAGTACAGTGCAGAAATAAAGTCAAACCTAAAAAAGCTGCATCTAAACACCAAATAGGTGACCCAAATGACTGAATGGCTCAGCAAACTTTTCACCAGGGTGAACACCAACAAATAATCACAGGCCACTTACCAGACCTTCTGACCTCATATAATAAGAGGTCAGATCGCATTTAGCTAAACACTCCATGGTGGATGGATTGATAATTGCTTTCTGACCGATAAGGCACCCCTTGGAAGGTTGGATGACTGGAACCAGAATAACGCTCTGTGCAGATGGAGAGATGGGTGGGAAGTGTGTCTCCACTAGCTCTGCCACTGCATACCACTTATGCCACCATCCGCATCAATCCACTGCCAATCAAGCCTGAAATAAAACATGCAAGAGGAAGGAGAGCTCTTGTGGTGCAGTACAAGAGTTAATAATTTATTAAAAGTTAGTCTTCTACTTACATGTAAGAAAAAAAATAACAGCATATCAAACAGATTGCATTCATCACCCCAAGTTACTATGCGAAGTTACAGCGGTGACATCATCATGCCCACCTCACTCCTTAATTTCACCATGACACACAGGTCAGGTCCATAGGGCATCCTGTGCCCTGTGTGAATTGGACCCTGTATGTGGGGTACCTATTACTAGGAAAGGAGCCAAGATCACAATTTCCTTCACTACCAGGGCACCTGTCACCTGGGCCATGTCACCTGCTTTTTGTCTGGCTGTTCCAGTTGTCGTTTGCAATGGTTCTCAAACTTCCTTTAGAGCGCTTCTTGCTTATTAGACATGATACAGCTCCTTCCTCCACTCCTCTCATTCCCTGTTTCATGCCCTAGTTCTTTGATACACCATGCATGCACCCCTTTAGTCACTTTAGACCAGGCAGATTACTGAAGTAGTTAAATGTGACAATGAACAGTTAGTAAAAACATTTTCCATACACATTTCAGTACAAGTCCTCTAAGTGCCCTTTTTGTGTGTCTCCAGTGCTTCCTTGTGCCCCATGAGCTAGTCATACCTGGTATAGGTGATAAAGTCTTTTATGCCGTGTACACACAATTGGAATTTCCGATGGAAAAAGTCAGATGGAATTTTTTCATCGGAAATTCCGACGGACTTAGAAAGAGAACATGTTCTCTCTTTTTCCGAAATTCCTTTCGTCTGTATGGAATTCCAACGGAGAAAAAAACGTGCATGCTCAGAAACAATTTGACGCATGCTCGTAAGCATTAAACTTCATTATTCTAGGCTCGTCATAGTGTTGTACATCACTGCGTTTTCGACGGTCGAAAAATAGCAGCGTGTAGTAGACTTTACTCTAACCAAAAAAAAAAAATATATATGTTTTTTTTTTTTAGTTCTAATTTACAAAGTGCTATAGACTTTGTCTGAAATTGAATAGGTTTGGCCCTCAGTGAATATAATGTGACCCTCTTAAAGACTTCATTCCACTCAGTTCAGCACAAAGTTCAAACATGCTTGAGCTAACCTATAGCATTCTAGGAATACTTGACATGTATAACCAGTGACAGCCTGTCCATTAGAGGTGCCCGAGCCGCTGTTAGGGAACTGGGCACATGAATTACAGCGGCCATGATTTTTTTTTTAAGCAGCTGATTAGAGCCAGAGGCTTCAAAATAGGGTGGGCTTGGGTCGTAGAGAATGCGCTCCGATCCCACCCAGGTGTGTTACAACAGTGAATGAACACTGATCCTCAATCCTGGCCCAATCAGAAGCGGGTGTGAGACCCGTTTTCCGATTGGCCAAAAAGAGAAGACTCACGATTGGCTGCCGAGGAGGAGGGAGGAAACGGTAGCCGCTGACGCCTTGATGACCCGTGGAGAGCAGGAGAACGGGGGGCCACCGCCGCCGAGCAGAGGAAGCGGCCTGTGATGGAGTAAGTGCTACCGACCAACCGACCAACCAGGGGGGCGGCATACTGTCGCGATGGAAAAAATTCCATCGGCCGCCACTGTATATAACATATTACATTTTTTTTCCAAACAAATGTATGTACTGTATTGTAAAAAAAGATCAAAACAACTAGAATAAAACAGAACCCCAAACCATTATATTTGATATTTAAATGTTTATTTGTAAAATGACAGTATATAAATAATAAGAAATGATATGAAACATCAGTTTAAACTTGTAAATGTAAAACATTAATTTGTCCCAATACTATTATAAGTTTCATCCAAATAATTTACTGTACAGCTGCATATTCGTTAATTAACTGTTTAATGTACTGAGAATTTGCTCTCTCATAATGGTGCAAAATTAAAAGTGTTTTCTACACGATATTATAAATAAAAACAATCATAAATACTGACTGTACATCTGTTTTTTTTTTACAGGTCCCAGAAGACTACAGCTTAGGCATCATTCATATCAAAGATAAAGCTTTAAAGTGTTAGAAAAAATGGATAATGTGGACTAGTGACACAAATGCGCCAACATCCATGAATAAGCCATATATACACACAAGAAAATGTTTGGTGGTATTTTTATCGGTACTTAGATAATAAATAGTACCAAAGAATGGTTAAAATGTAACAGATTTTTATTTATACATCATTAAAAAATAACACACATATAATAGGAGGACAGAGCAAGGAGGACAAATTGTTAATGTATCACATTACAGATGGTATATTGAAAGTAAGTGATGATGTATATTATCCCGAAAATGTTTCGCCCCAATGGGCTTCCTCAGGGGAATAATTCAGACAATCAACATTATAAAAAAGAAAAACAATACAGTGACAGAAAAAAAATTATACATAGTAAACACCAAAATGAATTATCCAAAATAAATAAAACAATGTGTATATAAATATATATTTGCCATGTCTAAATATTTGCTTGCTTACCCAAGCCAAGCCTTCACACCACCAAATCAAAGAACCATACGGGATGCCATGGACAGAACTAGGACAATCTGTGTGCCCGCAGGGGGCTCTATACGGCGCCTGCGCAGCGACGTTCGGCTTCTTTCAGAAAGTCGTGACTTCAAGTATGCGTCGGTCGGAGGAACGTCAATCAACTAGGAACTCCCAGACCCGAAAGAATCATACCCGGAAGCCGAGGGATGAAACGGCGATAACGAGGTATGTATGAAAAAAAAAAACACCCAGCATACCCGCAGTGTAATCAGTCTTCTGAATGTATTGTTAGAACTTTTTTTAGGGGGAACCTCCACTTTAAGTGCCCAGTGGTCAAGTGGTTAACCTCCTTGCCGGTAATCCAGAGCGTGACTCTGGATTGTTTTTTTCTGCTAGGATCAGTAACCCCAGATCACGCTCAAGGTAGCTTTGCAGAGCCTGCAGCGTCGTCCTCTTACCTTCTCCTGGCGATCCAGCGATGATATTCCATTGCTGTGATCGCCAGAGAGATCACCGCCGCTCCGTCCTGACATCTGACTTCCTGGTTCCATTCCCTGCGAGCAGCAGCAGTGCATAGGAGCAGAACTGGGCAGGAAATTCAAATTAGTAAAAGTAAAACACACACATAAAAGGAGGTAATACATTGTAATCTGAGGCCGCGTACACACGATCAGTCCAACCGATGAGAATGGTCCGACAGGCCGTTTTCATCGGTTCACCGCTGAAGCAGACTGATGGTCTGATGTGCGTACACACCATCGTTTTCAAAACCGATCGGTTTAGAACGCGGTGACGTAAAACACACAACGTGCTGAAAAAAACTAAGTTCAATGCTTCCAAGCATGCGTCGACTTGATTCTGAGCATGCGCGGGTTTTGAACCGATGCTTTTGCGTACTAACCATCGGTTTTGACCTATTGGTCAGCCGTCCATCGGTTCGATTTTAAAGCAAGTTCTCTTTCTTTGGACCGAAGGACAACAGACTGATGGGGCGTACACACGGGCAGTTTGGACCGATGAAACTGAACTTCAGTCCGTTTTCATCATTTTGGACCGATCGTGTGTACGCGGCCTGAGAGGATTACACTGTATCATCTCAGGATCTGACATTATCACTTTACAGTGCCCCTTGCCTGTCATTTGTGCCCATAAAAAATCTTTGGAACATGGCATCAAAAAAGCGCCACTTTGCTACAAAGGCGCTTTTGGACCAGTTGAGTGACAGCGGCAGCGACACGGAGGTGCTTGCAGAACTGAGCGATAATGAGTCGTGGGAATTTGTCGTCTGACTCTGACACTGATCGAGCAAGTGATAACGGCGATGATCCTGCACCTGACCTCAGCGACGTGCGCACTTGGTGCCCTATAGACTGCGATACAGACCAGGTCGTGCCCCCGAGATTCCCGTTCACTGGATCACCTGGGATGAAGGTAGATGTTGAGAGTGACAACCCTCTGGCATACCTGAAATTATTCCTCACTGAGGAGGTAATTTTAAAAATTGTCACAGAGACCAATCGCTACCAAGAGCAGCAATCCGCTACGCTGCATGCCAGGTTTTCCAGAAGCAGAAAATGGGAACCAGTGACTAAAGAGGAAATCTGGCAGTTTCTCGGATTTATCATTCTTCAGGGGGTGGTGGGGAAACCGCTCCAGAAATGGTACTGGACCACAAATAGGTTACTGGCCACTCTGTTTTTTGGCACTGTGATGTCTGAATACCGCTTTTCGCTCATCATGAAATATTTCCACTTCACTAACAATGAAGAGTTTGATGAGGCCACGCATCCTGCGCCCAAACTAAAAAAAATTTGGGAGGTATGCCAAATGATTGTGACCAATTTCCAGCAGGCCTACGTGCCAGAAAGGGACGTCAGTGTGGATGAAAGTCTGATGGCCTACAAGGGACGCCTGAGCTGGATACAGCTTATTGCATCCAAAAGAGCGCGGTTTGGCATCAAATTCTACATGCTCTGCGAGCCAGCCACCGGATACATCTGGAAATCGGTCATTTACACCGGTAAAGGCACGAAGTTCAACCCCAGGTATAGCGGCTATGGGATGGCCACATCATCTGTCCTTACACTGCTGGAGCCATTGCTGAACCAAGGATATTGTGTGACAACGGACAATTTCTACACGTCTCCGGAACTGTATGAGGTTTTGCTCCAAAACAAAACTGATGCGTATGGTACAGTTACCGGAGAAATGGTTGCCTTTCAGAAGGGTAAGATGATAGCAATGTGATAGCGAGACAAGAAGGACGTGTGTCTCATGAGTACCTTGCACAATACCTCCACTGCCATGGTCCACACAAAACATGGAAAAGATGTGCTGAAGCCGCAAGTCGTGATCGACTATAACAACACAATGGGAGGTGTCGACAGAGCCGATCAGGCAATCACATTTTACCCGGCTATGCGCAAGCAGCAAAAAAAAATATTATAGGAAGATTTTCAGGCATCTTCTGGAACAATGCCTTTGGAATTCTTATATCCTGTATAGAGCAAAGAGTGACATACCTCTTGTTCATTCTCGCTTTATCTGGAAGGTGGTTGAGCAGATTTTTGTCAACCACCAGACACCATCAGTAGCTGTGAACAGACCCTGGACGACGTGCGGTTGACGTTGTCAACCCAGAGCGCCTGACTGGTCGTCATTTTATGGACTACATACCGCCAACCGCAAAAAAGGCAGCACCTACCAGGATGTGCGTGGTTTGCTGTTCAAAGAGAGATGGCAATGGAAAAAAAGTCAGAAAAGAAACAAGGTTCCATTGTCCTGATTGCGACGTCGGACTTTGTCCAGTTCCATGCTTCAAAATGTATCACACTCAGGATGTTTATTGAATTTCTTTGTTTGAAAAATGTCATTATTTTTCATTACATTATTGAATAAAATTATATTATTTATTAGATTATAATTCATGATTATGTGTTTCAAATTTATCACATCTGGGATGTCTACTAGAGTCTTGTTTTGTCAGGTTTAAGTAAGTAATTACTAAGAGGCAGGCCTATAATACATATCACCAAATTTCCATGCAAAAAATTGTACCGCTTTTGGTACAAAATTCCAGACATAATCATACCGCCAGGGAGGCTAAAGAAAAAAAATCACAGTAATATAAGTGTTGAAAGTTTCCAGTGATTGATGTAATCTGTAATCGCATATTTTTATTTTATTTATAATCTTTGCTTTGTAGACACATATACAGACTTTCTTCTCTTCTATACCATTATCTCATGAGATCATGTAACGTGTTTGGGTTGTACAGTTTTTTTTATCTTCCTCTACCGGCTGGCATTTCTGTTAAAATCATTGAACCTCAGAGATAATGTCTTTGACTTTAGCGACAAAACATCCATGTGACCACTCTACAGTTTGTAACAGATGATAGCATCTGTACAGATAGAGATGAGAACAATATGGACCCTTCTACAATGTTATTAAAAATGAAAATTTACATTATTTTAAAATAACTTTAGCTTTCATTATTGGATTTTAATGAGGTATTGTATTTGATATTATTATTTTATCAGTTACAGTGTACATTATGTACGGTGTGATTATCCTGGCTGACTATACTATTTTAGAAAACAAATGAAAACACTTGTCCACCGGGATTTTTTTGGCAATTCTCTCCTTCATGTAAAAATCACAATATTTTGTAAACGCTCTAACGCACGTGGCGATACCTCACGTGTGGGGTTTGAATGGCGTTTACATATGTGGGCGGGACTTGCATGTGTGTTCGCTTCTGGGCACGAGATAACGGGGACAGGGGCGTTTTGAAAAAAAAAAATTATTTTACTTAATTTTTTTTATTTTTACACTTTTTTTTACATTTTTTTTATCACTTTTATTCCTATTACAAGAAATGTAAACATCCCTTGTAATATGAATCAGTGTGACAGGTCCTCTTTATGGAGAGATGTTGGGTCAATAAGATCTCTCCTCCAGGCTTACAAGCATGAAATCGTTGGAAAAAAATCACTAATCACATGCCGATAGCCGCGATTGCGGCTTTGTTTACTTCCGGGTACCGGGCGTGACGTCATAACGTCGTGCCTGGGCCTCCGACGGTCATAGAGATGACTGGTGACCATCAGTCATCTCTATGCTTTCCAGGCAGCGCCGACCGATTCTCTCTGGGCCCCCGATGGCACGGGAGAGCCCGGAGAAGCACTGGATGGCGGCGGGAGGGGGGGACGTCCCCTCCCGCTGCCTATAAGAACAATCAAAGCCGTTTTGAAGCCGCTTTGATCATTCTTATAGTGCACAGAATCGGCGGCTGAAGACGGCGATATCTGAATGATGCCTGTAGCTGCAGGCATCATTCAGATATCACTGCACAAAGTCGAGGACGTCATATGACGTCCTCCGGTGGACAAGTGGTTAATTGCTTACTGTATTGGTTGAACCTATAGTTGCTGTGCAATAATACAGCAATAAAAAAACTATTATATGAAAACTATGTTTAGATTTCTGCACACAACCTATTTATGTTGAATTGCTTTACACAATCAGGCAGAAAGGGAAGTTTCAGCACCATGAGTCAATCAGGCCATAGTGCTTTACAAAATGCCATCTTAATATAACTCTCTCTGACGTCTAAAGAGAGATTTATTTAAGCAGATTTAGTACAGGAAGCACCAATGGCATTTCACTAGTTCATATTCCAATAAGCAGGTTGGGGGTAACACAGAAAGTGCCAGTCATCGGCGTTGCTATGTTGGTGTGGACTGCACCCAATTGACACCCGCCAGAGAGGTGACAATATCAAGTACAGGGGCATAGATAAGGGAGGGTCAGGGGGGTTTAACCCTCCCCCAGAATGACCATCCACAGTCCTCCAGTCTGTCTAATCCATGCACTGATATGCAGTGCAGTGAGAGAGCATACTTGCCAATTACTACTTTGCAAGCTGTCCCGCAGCAATGTCCCAGGATCCTAGCCGTGGGGACAGCAATAGTAATGTCTACCAACGTCACTTGTGCCCAGAACATGCAGAGCATGCAGCAAGATACCAGGTACTAGAACGCTGCATCCCAGCACCCTGCAATGAAAGGAACACTGTACTGTGGGAGGAGATGTCTCCACCCACAGTACAAGAAAAGTTCAGGCTGGAGGAAGAGAGAGCAGCGCAGAAACCTCTGATCAGGTAAGTGATCAAAAATTGGGCAGGAGGCTCGGGATTGAATGGCATTTATTTTTTAAACCCTTCATGATCATCAAAGCTGGGGGGAGGTTGGTTAACTTTTGCTGTATGACCACAAATGCAGATGGAGGGTTGGTGGGTTAAATTTTTACTGCCTTGACCAGCAATGCAGGATAGGGATGTGGTTTACTTTCACTACTCTTGCCCCCCTTCATTGGTGGTTCATGGGAGTGAAAGTTAACCCCCATCGCCCTCCCACTAAGCATTGGTGATCATATCATTGAAATTTTAACCCACCATTCCTCATTCTGCATTTGTGGTCATACAGCAAAAGTTAACCCACTTCCCCCCACATTGGTGGTAATGGGGGAGATAAATTTCAATTCCACAGAGGTTTTTTTTTACAAACACTGATAATAATGGAGGGGTTTATTATTGCATCAATTGACACCAAGGCAGGGGTTTATTAGTGTGTCCAGTGATAAAAATTGAGGGGTTTATTATTTGGTTCATTAAGGTCAATTCCAGGGTTTATTATTGCATCCATTGACACCAGTTTGGGGGTTTATTATTGAGTCCATTGACACCAATGCCATTATATGCAGTGTTATATGGGAAAAAATTATTGGGGTAGGGGGTGAAACCATGTTTTACCACACCAGGCAACACCAACCCTAGTGACACCACTGGTGTCAGTGCTGAAAGCTGAAGTCAGCTTCTGGATATATAGGGCCTGATTTACTTAAGCGAGTGCACATAAGCTGGTGAGCAAATCATATGCTCATGGATTTACTATGCACTCGTGGTGCAAGTTGGCACATATACAGTACACACAATTTACTAACAAGTGTGTTATGCTATCAAAAATATGCTCCAGTGTCTAAATATTGGAAACATTTTCTAATGTTTTTGAGTCTCTCTAACTGCTGCTAGAATTTTTAAGTACATGTGCGTTGCATTGCTTAGTGAGCTGGCTCTATTATTTTTTTTATTTTATTTTTTTAATTTTTAATTAAAAGTTGATGTGCAAGTTCTGTAGTGCACCTTAAAGAAACAGAAAGCACAAAAGGCACAAAAGCAGCATTATATGGATGTTCAATGAACATTGCAAACTACAGTAGTGCCATATGCATTCATAATGTGTGCATGATCAGCTAGATGAGAGCAGGGCTCACGATCTCTATTGACGTGCAGACATCTGTGCATGCATGTGGGCCACTAATGCAAGTATATTATAACAGTTTCTAAAAAATCATCCCCGTAGTGTGGTGGTAGTTTGCAAGGGAGGACTGGGCTGGGGGGGGGGGGCAGTGGGGCATTTGTAATAAGAAATGTTTAGCTTGTAGCCCTAAGTGGAACAACTTCACTAATCAAATACCACTCAAGGTGGGACTTGCAGTCAGTGACACATGCTGGGCATTATGTAGGGCCTGCTCCCTGTTCATATCTGCAATCATGGCATTTGGCATATATTTACAATCATGACATTTGGCATTGGAAAGCCATTCAACACCAAGTTTCTTTGTAGCTCAAAAATGTCATATGATCAGATGCCATGAATCACAAAGAAAGCTGATGTTGGAAGGAATGAAAAGGTGAGTCACAATGTCCTTAAAAAACACCCACATTTCACCATGCCCACCAATCATTTTGACACCATGGTATACCTTGCCAGTTTATTTTATTTGCCACTTGTGTACCATCTGAGGTATCTGAGGGAAATTTCCAAATTGCCATCTGGGGAAATGTATCTTTGATTACTGTCATAGAGACACAACAGAAATCTAGAAGGTATACCTCAAAGTGATGGGAATTCCCTTTTTATACAGCTGTCCATGGAACCGGTGTCCCCATTGGAAGATTTCCTCTTACCTCTTTTTGCATGGACAGCTTTAACGTTTTGGATTTCCCCTCACTTTTCTCAGCTACTTTGGTCACCAACACAAATCGAGGAGTGAATCTCCTCAATGGGGTCTTTGCTTCCAGATCCGAATACCTCTCGTTGTACACCCTTGTTACATTGTTACATTGTGGTCTATTGATTTATACAGCATTTGTCACTTGGTAAGATTAATGACTTTAATGTAGGAAACGACTGCAAAAGAACAGTGAAAGGAAGCAAAATTAAATATATATGTTGGGTCATTATAAACCATAACAGATGATAGTTAGACAATCACATATAATAAATTACAATAATTTAAGATCAACATCCAAAACTAAATGGAAACTATGTAAGGCAGACCGAGTGACACAAGACAGATACAAACATTTGAAATTTGTAGAGATGGATGAAAGAACAGAAAGGGGCATTACAATTTTGAACATAGGTGTTTAAAGAGGCTACATGGACTATCAAAGGAATATTTAAAGTACAACTATCATTTAAATATTGTTATTTTATGTATTCTTAAAATATACACATACAAAATGTTTCAATATTGCTTTATATATGCAATGTAGTTTTGTTGAAATGTTTATGTGTGTTCTATTGTCTGTCTGTCAGTCTGTAAGTCTTTCTGGATTATAGCTGTAAGTCTTTCTGGATTATACTATAAGGACAGAAATTGATATCTCATGTCACTCCCAGTCCTCGTTGTTTTTAATCTTTATCCAATAATAAAAAGCAATTATTTAAACAACTATATCACTTGCATTCATTGGGTTGTGTAAGGCATGTCCAAATTTATTTTCTAAATATTAACATTTTAAAGGTGCTTATGAATGCACTTATCATGGTATGCAAGTTATGGTACATACGTATTCCATCATGATTTTTTATTTATTTTTTTGTATCACTTTGTACTTTGAAACCTGACTTCACATAACTGGGTGCCCATTCTCACCAATTCACTCTCTTTTTTTTTGTGTGTGTGTCAAGAGTGTATTTTGCTGCAAGTTTATTAACGAAAGCCAGATATGCACAACAAATAGTCCTCTGGGAAGCTTGATTACATATGCAAAACTGAGAACATGTCTACACATTGGCATTTATTTGAGTATGTTCACCTAACACAGTGGTTCTCAAGCATTCTAGTGCCTTGACCCCTTGATAAAATTTCCCAAGTTGTGGGGACCCCTAAGAGTAGAATTTCTGTAGCGTGGGTTGTCAGCACCCAAGGCAAGACAAGTAATTTGCGCCCCTAACCCACGGATATTCAGGGCTCCCTGAGTCCCTTCCACTCGTACAGTATTAAAACCCCTTGTGGTACCTTTTAGAATGTACGACTCTCTCTATGTTCTCCATTCTTTCCCTTTTATCTCTATCTTAAGTTCTTGTTTTTTTTCCCAATATCCCTCTCTCTAGCCATCTTTCTTGTTCTTTCTCTCCTTCTTTTCCTCTCCCTTCCATGTATTCTCCAGCTCTGTGGTGTCTTGTAGCAGTGACACCCATGCCGAAATCAGAAGATAGGGTCTCCTCAAGCCCCTCACACTTCACATTTCTCACCAGTCAGCTGACCTCTAGTCTCTGCCTGCCCCACAGCCATGCCACAGGCTCCAGGGACTGCCCTGCTGGGCGACTGCGAAAAAGCTGTGAGTGCTGCGGGAACAGCCCAGGATTTGGTGACCCCTGGCAAATCATCATTTGACCCCCTCGGGGGTCTCGACTCCCAGATTGAGAACTACTGACCTAACAGAATGAAGATATGTTTTCATTTTAATTATCCAATCATTAAAAACAAAACAAAAAAAAACAAACAAACAGAATGTTGCACTATTGGGAGGCGCCCTAATGCAGTGGCTACACTCTGGAAGACACAGAGATGTCACCATCAGGCTTTTCAATAGATACACTAGAGAAGTAGATGATTTAACACTCTTGTTTCTACTAAATAGATTACTTTTAATATATATTTTTTTATTCATTAATTACATGCTCTTTTCCCGCAAAGAAGCTTGATTCCAACCACCCCCACCTCTCAGGACACCATATGGATCAATAAAGCTGTACAGCACTAGAGGAGCCAAATGAAGGCATAGGTGGGATGTAGTACAGGAACAATTAAAGAGTAACTAAAGGCAAATTAGTTTTTCATTTTGGATAGATTTACCCTATGTTCACACCTATGCTTTTTTTGTGCATTTTGAAGTTTGCAGAAACACACTACAGTCCATTTAACATGGTTTTCTATGGTACTAGTACACATCTGTGCATTTTGCGGCATTGCGTTTTTTGGAAAGGGCCAGGGACTTTTTTTCCCACTGCAGTTTGCGTCTTGCATGTAATAGACTTCAATGGACCTGCAACCGAAATGCAAGTGGTGCATTTTTGATGCGATTTTTCATGTGTTTTGCATTTTACGGTTCCTATTTTACCACTGCATATAGCTGGTTGCTAAGCAGGGGGCCGGGGAGCCAGCCGCCGCATACTTAACAATCGATGAGTCATCAGCTGTCAGTGGGATTCCTCGCTGAAAGCTGAATGTAAAAAAAAAAATATGGCCATCCAATGACATCACCCAGAGAGCCCGCCCCTTGTGACAAGGGCAAGATGCAGGCTCTCTGGGTGATGTCATCAGATGGCCATGCCCCATTTCTATATAAGAGTTGACAGCGAGAGGGCGACAACAAAACAGATAAATACATCAGCAGAACAAGAGTGGCTTTTTAAATATTTTTTAACCCGGGTAACCGGCGAGGAAGAAGACAGCAGCGGGAAGAGACGTGGCAGCAGGAAGAGGTGGTTTGAGGAGAAGACTGCGTGAAGAGGCAGCTGCAAGGTGAAGACGGTGAGAAGAAACGGATAGAGAAGACAGAGCTATCAATAAAGGATTTGTCAAAAATCAGCTCTTGTGTTTTTATTACATTTCACTGCTATTTTGGTGAATGGGTAGGGTACGATGTACCCGATACCCATTCACATGGAGGGATGGGGGCCCCCTTCTTAACTAGGGGGGGCTTCCATATTCCGATAAGTAGGGATGTCCCGATACTAGTATCGGTACCGATACCGAGCATTTCCCCGAGTACTTGTACTTGGGGGAAATGCTCCGATACTTCACCCGATACCTGGGCAGTCAGGGTGATCGGTGCGGCAGGGGAGTAGCAAGTCTTCTCGGTGCTGTCTTCTCCCCCCGTGCTGCCTTCTCCCCCCATGCTGCCTTCTCCCCCCGTGCTCCGTGCTGCCTTCTCCCCCCGTGCTCCGTGCTGCCTTCTCCCCCCGTGCTCCGTGCTGCCTTCTCCCCTGTGCTCTGTGCTGCCTTCTCCCCCTGTGCTCCGTGCTGCCTTCTCCCCCCATGCTCCGTGCTGCTTTCTCCCCCTATGCTGCCTTCTCCCCTCGTGCTCTGTGCTGCCTTCTCCCCCGTGCTCCGTGCAGCCTTCTCCACCGTGCTCTGTGCTGCCTTCTCCCCCATGCTCCGTGCTGCCTTCTTCCCCCGTGCCGTTTTTTCCCCCCTCCGTGCCGCTCTCCCCCCTCAATTTGTCAGGATGGAGAGCGGAGGTAAGAGCCGCTAAACCCGGCTCCTAAGTTTTCCGAATGATCACTGACTCTGTCCATTCACATAACTGAGCATCGTAACCTGTGTTTATGATGCTTCAGTTTATGAATGGAAAAGAGCTTCTCTCCATTCATTTTAGCTGAGGCTGCTGAGAAAGGGACTGGTGAATCTGTCCTTAGTCCCTTTCTCTGTCTTAAAGGGGAGATGTCAGAGGTCTGTTAAGACCCCTGATATCTCTCCAAGGACCCCCAACAGGGCTGATAAAAAATAAATAAAAAATAGCAATAAATAATAAAAATAAAAAAACACACTGACAATCCACTACCGATACTTTTTTTTAATGTCATGTGACAGTGGCAGTATTTTTAAAAAAATTTTACAATGTTTTTTTTTTACGTAAAAAAAAAAAAAAATACTGCTACTGTCACATGACATTAAAAAAAGTATCGGTAATCAGTATCGGTGAGTACTTGAAAAAAAGTATTGGTACTTGTACTCGGTCTCAAAAAAGTGGTATCGGGACAACCCTACCGATAAGCCCCCACCTATAGACCCTGACAACCACCGGCTAGGGTTGTTGGGAAGAGGCCCTTGTCCTCATTAACATGGGGCAAGGTGCTTGGGGGGAGGTGCAGAGCCCATGTTGAGGGCATGTTGAGGGTGCTGGTATGGTTCAGGAAGGGGGCGCTCACTCGTTCCCTTCCTTTCCTGACCTGCCAGGCCAAATGCTCTGATAAGGGTCTGGTATGGATTCTGGGGGACCCCACGCAATTTTTTTCTTAATTGTGGGGGGATCCCCTCCAAATCCATACTAGACTTGAAGGGCCTGGTTTAGACCAATGCTTTTTTTTGGCAATTTTTTTATTTTTTTTACATTCAGCTTTTAGTGGTCAACTGATGACTCATCGGCCGCCGGCTTCCCAGCCCCCTTCATAGCAACCAACTATCTACAGTGCATTAAGAGAAAAAAAACTAAAAAGACTTAAAATGCAAGCTGCATGCAAAAACGCATAAAAATGCTGGTTTAAAAATGCAAAATGCACTTAAAAAATGCCTGAAAAGCGCATCAAGCGCAGCCGTATAGGTGTGAATTTAGACTAAGGGAGGCTTGTAACCCCTGTCAAGTTTTTTGCCAACTTTATCCCATAAAGAAGATTTCACTTCACTTCCTGTCCCAAAGCCAAAACAGGAAGTGAGATAAAATTCCTCCAAAGTGAGTGAATCCCAAGGTGTCACCAGGGTCACCAGAACTAGTGGAAGGTTTCCCTTTTACTACTGTTCCGATGTCAACTACAAATTTGCGATTTTCTTTCCCTTTTGATGATAATGATAAACAGGATAAATAGAGCGTACAGACAGCAGTAATAACTGACAGGTGCTCTAACCTATTATCCAAAGCTAAAAAGTTTTGCCTTTAGTAACACTTTAATATTTATATAAAATTTGTCTGTTTATGTAGTGGTGGCTACACAAAAAAGAGCTTTCTTTTAGGAGTATTTGTACTATGACAGAACACGATCTTACGCCAGTATTCTGAATGCTTTCCATTAGCACCCTGTGACAGTAGCAGATAAATACAATCTAGGGAAAAATCTAACCCTTAGCCTGCCCACCACAAAATGTTTTCATTAGTTAATGAACCGGACCCCACTAGGCTATGGGCTCATCATGAAGGGGGGTCTTTATGAGAAGGAGACAACTACTCCCTTCCGTGGACCACCAGATCTGGCCTGCTCTAAACCCAAGCCTTCTTTTATGATGCCTCGTACACAAGATCGGAATTTCCGATGGAAAAAGTCAGACGGAATCTTTTCATCGGGTATTTTCCGACCGTGTGTATGTCCTATCTGACTTTTTCCGTTGGTAATTCCGACGGAGTTAGAAAGAGAAGATGTTCTCTTTTTTTTTCAGACAGAAAAAAATTCTATCGGAAATTCCGTTCGTCTGTATGGAACTCCGACAGGAGAAAAAAAAAATGCATGCTCGGAAACAATTCGACTAGGGCAAGATGCAGGCTCTCTGGGTGATGTCATCAGATGGCCATGCCTCATTTCTATCTAAGAGTTGACAGAGAGTGGGCGACAACAAAACAGATGAATACAGAGAACAAAAGTGGCTTTTTAAATATTTTTTAAGCGGGTAACCGGCGAGGAAGAAGACAGCAGATATTTCTCGGCTCGTCGTAGTGTTGTACGTCACCGCATTTTTGATGGTCGAAATTTGGTGTGTCTGTGTGTATGCAAGACAGCTTGAACAGAATTCCGTCTGAAAAACCTGTCTGCGTTTATTCTGACGGAAACTCAGATCGTGTGTACAGGGCATAAGTTGCTTTCTCCCAGACCTTGACAAACTCTGCTCTCATGATTCCTCTTTAGCCTTTTTAGACAGGTCACCTTTAATGTGCCATAGACTTTCTAAAGTGAGGAAGAATTACAAGTTAGCAAATTGATAAACACAAATATAATTTGTTTCTTAACACAGTAATTAAACATAACATTCTGCCTTTGAAAAACAGTTTTGCTTCTAGTTCTTATTGTTTGTCTTTAAAATCACATCCTCAGTTTTAAGCCATGATTCTGAGGAAACTGAGGCTGCCTTTCTTTTAGATAGAAGGATTTCGAATTTCAAGGCTAGCTTCATCTCAATTTAAGTTAAAATATTCAGTGTCAATAAAGGCGACTCTTTGTGTGGCTTTTGCTGGAAATTAACTGCTAGAAAAATAGTTCTTTCATTCTTATTGGAGATGACAAGACTGGCTTCTCTTCTGTAGCCTGCTAAAGAATTCTGTATTCTTTATCGCTAACAGTATCTCGTCTACGAAATTAAGAATCACAAATAGGATTCTGCTCTACAAAAGTTCTGAAAAGGGCTTTGTTGTAAGTGTATGTGTGAGCGGTGCCGACTACTCCTCTGTCCCTTTCTTTAAATATAGAAGTCTTGCAAACTGCCATGGAGGAACACTGGCAATTAATTAAAAAGCCTCTTTTTTTTCATACTCGAAAAGGATCATTGTTAACGAATATGTTTAATGAAGATTAATGAAGGTTGATGTGAAATATTTGCCACACATACAGTCTGAAAGGTACATTTTTAGACCACTCTGGATTTTAAATATAGGCAAGGCTAAAAATAGAATGAATAATATTCTGACAAAGTGAGACAGATGGGAATAACATTTCTCTAAATCATTTTTTTTTACATAAGCAGAGTTTATTTCCAAAATACATTAATACTAAGCCTATACTTGGCTTACTACAAATTGTTTTTCACTAACTTACCCTAAACAGAGTACACCATTACAGCCAATTGTTAAATATACATTTAGCATTCCCTCCAATGCTATCACCCAAACCCTACGATATACAGGTGATACTTAAATTTTGTTAATATCGTGCAAAAGTTCATGTATTTCACTAATACAAAAGATGAAACTAATATATGAGATAGACTCATTACATGCAAAGCAAGATAGTTCTAGCCGTGATTTGTCATAATTGTGATGATTATGGCTTGTAAACGCCCAGACAGCTCATAGCATCACTAGAGCTTATAGGATGAAAAGAAGATTGCTATACCACATTAATGCAATCACTCTGCACTTTATTAAAAATCCATCCACCATTAAAAAACACTCACAAGCATCATAAAATAAAGCACATCAATGATAAGAGTAGTGGCATCAGCCCCACCAGCCTCTGCCAGATTATTGTACAGCCAGGTCAGCATGCAGCATTTCTCACAGGATCCACCAGTCACGTGACTTCTGGGACTCATCACTTCTGCGCTGGTGTTTGATGCAACTTCTGGACGCCATATAACCCGGCCCTGACACGTTTCGTCATTACAACTTTATCCACGGGACTGTGTTTACCTGGGAATGTGGGAAATCTGTTTACCTGCAGTACACCTGACAAGCCCTGTGCATGCCTGATATCTGGATATTATATTTACAAATATTGCTCTCAAGCAGGGGTGGACTGACAACTCATGGGGCCCCCGGGCAATAGAAGATTATGGGGCCCCTGGGCTTACAGATGGCCACCACGCCAGGAGGCAGTGCAGAGGAGGGGCAGCTAAAATATCAGGAATTTCACATCAAAAACATGTTGGTTTCGGACATATCAGGGACAGATGTAATAAAAACATAGATTTATACATACTGTCCCTGGTTTTACTGGGCCTGGCAACCCTGATGGGGCCCCCTAGTGGCATGGGGCCCTCGGGCAGTGCCCGAGTGACTCAATGGTCAGTCCGCCCCTGCTCTCTGGGCATATCTCCCATTGACATCCCCTTTTATTTCTACAGTGAGGGCACTGTAAATCAGACTGCTGATTTATTTAAACTTAACTGCCATATACATCTTCCTTCCTTGTATTCCACCTTGAATTATGATACATAATAATAATGAGGTCTACTAACTAATGGACTAGTGGGGAGGCTGCAGATAACAAAACTACATTTGGAATCTGATTGGCTGTTTTTTTTTTTATTTCTGCCTACAGCTGCCGAAAAGTTTCATGTTTTTTTGTAAAGAGTATGAAAAGAACAATATAAAGAAATATTGTAATAAGAATTTTTTTTTTTTTCCGACAATGATAAGGTTTATTCTTACCATGCCACAACATGCTGCCAAAAATTGAAGACTGACACCTTTTTTAAAGCATCCCCCATACCTTTACCTTAACAGGTGGACACAGAATACATATATGTGTGTTACAACAAAAGCATTTTGACAGATCCTCTCTCACTTTGCTATTCTGGGTTTCGTACAAAGAATACAAATGGTACTAGTGACTGTTTGAGGTTAAATCCTATTTGTTTTTGAAAACCTATCTATATATACTTATTAAAATACATTCGCTTACAATATCCTGTTCAAATTAGCTCAAGCAAATTCAGCCTTCCATAAGCAAACTAAGTGTTTGCTTCATTGTAAAGAGGTTGCAGAGTCATCTGAAATGCCTTTTACAGTTGGAAGACATTTAGAATTTCAAGGGAACCTCTGACTGTTACATGATGGGATACAATGGTCTGATTTTGCTATTTGCTGTATTTACATAGATGTATTTGCATTGGGGTTGAGTTGCTAAGCTGATTAAATCAGTTTATAGCATTATACTACAGGATCTTAAAGTGCATCTCTTGCCAAATTAGTTTTTTAGTGTTGGATAAAATGTGGGAGGGCCGGGATTCATGATTTATGTCAGATTTTTTTATTTTTTTTGTAGCTGACCCCCCCACCCCCCAGATTTACCTTTTCTGTTTGTCCCAGTGCTCTTTGTTAGGGGAAACGGTCCAATAGGCATCTATTCCACTGACAGCTGTCATAAATGTGATTTAATCTTTATGGAGAGATTTCTTCTCATTTTCCATTCTGTCTCTTGGATCAGAAGTATAAGGAAACCTCCTCAACAGGACACATACAACAACAACAAATTCAATCATTTGCAACACAAACTAAAGAAAATATATTTTTTGAATATAGATACTGTATATTGTAAATGTTATTCAAATTAAAAGAAGAACACTTTTAAAACAAGGATCCAACAATCCAATGCATTACTAAATAAAATATATTAACATTTTATATATTTTCACTAAAAATGAAAGTACAGGTGCATGCAGCACAGTTCCTGATGCCTTCAAAAACAAAGTGACTGATTACTAAATGAAGATAAGCTCAAGATGTGTGCATTTTGATTACTCAATCATGGGAAAATCCATCATTAAAGCATTGAAAAATCCTTCCAAAATATTATATTTCAGCATACTATTTCTTAGATGTTGTGGTTTCATTTGTTTTCATTTTTAAGGATTTTTTTCCTCTGTTGTCCCACCTATGTCTATGTCTCAGCTTTCTATAACTACTTGTCAATTGTGTGGTCATGCAACACTGTACCCATCTGTTATTATTATATATTTTTTTTTCATACAAATAGAGCTTTCTTCTTTTGGTATTCAATCACCACTGTTTTTTTTTTTGCCAAATAAACAAAAAAAAAGACCAAAAATTTCAAAATTCTAAATATTTTTTTTTTAGTTTCTGTTATAAAATTTTTAATATATGCAATTTTGGGAACTGATGAGGCTCCACTGATGTTCACTGATGCAGTGGAACTGATGGGCATTGATGCAGGGGCACTGATGGGCACTGATGGATAGCACTCATATGTTGCACTGATGGGCACTGATATGCTGAACTGATGGACACTGGTATGCTGCACTGATGAACACTAATATGCTGCACTGATGGGCACTAATGGACACTGATGGGGCTGCACCAATAATCAGGGCACTGATTATCAGTGTAAGTGTGCTCTGTTACAATATCACGTTATATAGGCTTTCCTTTCCTCAGACAGTGGGGCCCCGTACACACGACCGAGTTTCTCGGCCAAAACCAGCAAGAAGCTTGCTGGGGTTTTTTTTGGCAGAGGAAACCGGTCGTGTGTACACTTTTTGCCGAGGAAACCGACGAGGATCTCGTCGGGCCAAAAAGAGAACACGTTCTCTATTTCCTCGGCGGCAATGGGAAAATTTGGCTCGCCGACATCCTCGGCGGCTTCACAAGGAACTGGACGGGCAAAACGATGTGTTTTGCCCATCGAGTTTCTCGGCCGTGTGTACGCGGCCTGACAGCGATGAGGAAAATAAATGCCAATAAACAATATTTGTTTACATGTGATGAGTTGTGATTGGACACAGCTCATCACATGGTAAAGGGCTGCTATGATTGGCCCTTTACCTTGATCTGTGATCATCATTGTGTCCAATAGACATGGCGATCACAGAGTGCACCCAATGCATGCCCCAAGGGCACGCGAGGGGAGGTGGGGTTCTGTGGGGGTTCAATAGACGCCGTCCTAGAACTGAAAAACCATGCTGTAGGCGTCATTTGGCTACTGCATATTAAACAGTATAGGCACTTATTTTTAATGTTTTAAATAGCTATACATGCAAACGGGGCCAGCCTGTGAAGTGATCTAACAGTACTTAATTTTCTGACTAAAGTTCCACTTTAAAAAGTCTTAGCAGGAGTTCACCTTAAGTTTGCTAGTCAAGTCCATCTAAATCTGCTAGTGCATCTAATGCTACCCTCACCCCAGATTGACAATGCTGCTGTCTGAAGGCATTTCCATTGCTCCTCCATCCATAGGGACACACTAAAGCCTCACACACACGATCGGATTTTCCGCTAACAAAGCATAGGACTTTTTTCCAAAGGGCGTTGGCCGCAAACTTGTATTGCATACAAACAGCAAAGAATTACATAGTTACATAGTTAGTCAGGTTGAAAAAGACACAAGTCCATCCAGTTCAACCATAAAAAAAAAAAATGTAATATCATACAATCCCATATACCCAATTCTATACCCACAGTTGATCCAACAAACATGAAACAATGTGTTTTTTCAGCTCTTTAGCGCCACCCTTTAGGCAACTTCTGCTAATGTGGTCTTATGGTTAGCATTGGTTCAGAGCATGCGTGTTTGTACTTTGAATTTTTTGGCGACTTGTGTACACCCAATCGGATAATCCGACACCATACATTTGTTGTCAGAAAATTTGAAAGCATGCTATCCTAGATTTGTTATCGTAAAATCCGATAACAATTGTCCGATGGAGCATACAAACGGTCAGATTATGTGACAACATCCTGCCATCACACAATTCCCGTCGGAAAGTCCGATCGTGTGTACGAGGCTTAAGACAGAAAGATTGTTACTAGCAGGACCACCAGGCGAAAATTAAGGGGAAAAAAATTAAAACAAATGCAGCCACCACGTCAAAGGATTAGTATGCTGCAGTATATTACACTTTTGTTTTTGGGTTTAATACCACTAAGTTACCTTCCTGCATATTTGGATAATCAGAATGAAAACACAAGTTCACCGTATTCGCAAACATTGACTTTGCAAAATGGACAGCCTCTATTCTCTTAGTAAACAAACCTTAACCACTTAACCCCCGGACCATATTGCTGCTCAAAGACCAGAGCACTTAAGGCGATTCAGGACTGCGTCGCTTTAACAGACAATTGCGCGGTCGTGCGACGTGGCTCACAAACAAAATTGGCGTCCTTTTTTTCCCACAAATAGAGCTTGGTGGTATTTGATCACCTCTGCGATTTTTATTTTTTGCGCTATAAACAAAAATATAGCGACAATTTTGAAAAAAATTTATACATTTTACTTTTTGCCATAATAAATATCCCCCAAAAATATATAAAAAAAACATTTTTTTTCCTCAGTTTAGGACGATACGTATTCTTCTATATATTTTTCGTAAAAAAAAATCACAATAAGCGTTAATTGATTGGTTTGCGCGAAAGTTATAGCGTTTACAAAATAGGGGGTATTTTTATGGCATTTTTATTAATATTTTTTTTTACTAGTAATGGCGGCGATCAGCGATTTTTTTTCGGTACTGCGACATTATGGCGGACACTTTGGACACTTTTGACACATTTTTGGGACCATTGCCATTTTTATAGCGATCAGTGCTATAAAAATGCATTGGATTACTATAAAAATGCCACTGGCAGTGAAGGGGTTAACACTAGGGGGCGGGGAAGGGGTTATTATGTCCCTGGGTGTGTTCTTACTGTGGGGGGGGGGGGGGGGGGCCTCCCTAGGGGAAACACTGATCCTCTGTTCATACATTGTATGAACAGAAGATCAGCATTTCCCCCGCTGACAGGACCGAGCGCTGTGTGTTTACACACACAGCTCCTGGTCCCCGCTCTGTAACGAGCAATCGCGGGTGCCCGGCGGCGATCGCGCCCGCCGGGCACCCGCGCGGGGTTCACGGACGAGCGGGGGGCGCGCACGCGCCCCTAGTGGCCGCAAAAAGAGCCGACGTCATTGTACAGGCTCTCGCCCAGGAGAGCCGACCTGCCGCCGTAGAATGACGGCGGCTGGTCGGCAAGCAGTTAAAATGTGAGCGGTGAAGAGGGTTGTAACTAAAATGTATGTGTCAGGCTGTCTGTAGTACATATTCACCACTACAGTCAGCAAAATGTCAGAGAGTATTGATACACTTCTACTTTACAAAACATAATTATCTGTGTGATCAACATATCAGCACACTGTGCCTTGAAGCCCTGAACATAGGAGCACTCAGCCATGACAGGTTGCAGGAATGGTAAATGTTTACCTGTACTAATTCATTTACTAGGAAACAACCAGTTTCTTTCTGAGTTCTATTCATTTTCATAAAAATCTGACATCTACTCCATCCTCTTCTTACAATGCTAAGACGGAATATTCCTACAGCTAGGGCACCTTTTTTCGTAAGGAAGTTTTGCATGCCGAATATGTATGAAATACCTTTATAGCAGGAAATGTTCAAGATGGATTACAAATAAAGTGACAGTAGACAGAGTTGTTATAACCGGAATTAAGTTCAATTACTTGTTCAGAGCCAAGAGAAAGAAAGTCTTGTCTACGCTACTTCCAAGAGTAGAGTGTTTCCTTTTAGCACAGGAATTCTGGGTATTTTTTCACTCATGCAGCATCAAGTCTATTTTAAGGACCTTTTTTTTCATTTGTATTGTATCCGTGAAGGTCCTCATTTAGAATATCCAGGTCATGGTATACAGTATCTAGTAGTTGTGTAATGTTGAGGATGTTTCATCCACACATAATGCCATTTTAACATCTTGACCCCAATTATTTCATACAATTAAAATCTACTATAGCCTTCTCACACCAAGAAACAGAATTATGTAAATAGAACAGGGTGGGAGCCCCTAACGCCTCTCATTCTTTTCTTGGAAATCAACATCTGTCTTGACGAATTCCATGGTGTTTAGAATACCCGCTTCCAGGTTTTTTTTTCAGTGGGAACGTGGGGGAACGCAGTTCCGGCACCTCCAGAACTGCATATATGTAATGGCAAGGGGTGCTGGAGGATCTATTGATGCTGGTGCTGGGGAATCTGTTGTTGCTGGAGGGAATCTATTTGCTGAGGATGGGGGATCTATTGTTGCTGGGTTGGTCTTCTGTTGTTCATGGGGGATCTATTGTTGCTGGGTGAGTCTTATGTTGCTGGGGGGATTTACTGTTGAAGAAGGTGTCTTTGTTGCTGGCTGCTGAAGGGTCTATTAATGCTGGCTACTGGGGAATCTATTTTTGCTGGAGGGGACTTATTTTTGTTGCTGTGGAAGTCTGTTGTTGCCAGTGGGGGTTGTACTGTTGCTGGGGTGGGTCTTATGTTGCAGGGGGTAAATCATTGCTGGTGGGATCTGCTGTTGAAGGAGGGGGTCTTATATTGCTGGCTGCTGGAGGGTCTATTGATGCTGGCTGTTGGGAGTGTATTGTCACTGGGGTGTCCAGGGGCAGACTGACAACTCATGGGGCCCCCGGGCAATAGAAGATTATGGGGCCCCCGGGCTTACAGATGGCCACCAAGCCAGGAGGCATTACAGAGGCAGGGCAGTTAAAATCTCAGGATTTTCACATCAAAAGCATGTCGGTTTTAGACATATCAGGGACAGATGTAAAAAAAACACCGATTTTTACATACTGTCCCTGGTTTTAATGAGCCTGGCAACCCTGATGGGGCCCCCTAGTGGAATGGGGCCCTCGAGCAGTGCCCGAGTGCCTCAATGGTCAGTCCACCCCTGGGGGTGTCCATTGTTGCTAGATCCTTTTTACTGCTTTTCTTGTTAACATTAACAAATTGCATACAAAGGGCCAAATTCTCAAAAACTCGGCGTAACTTAAATTTCAGCAGTTAAGTTACACTGACTTAAAATTTCTACCTAAGTGCCTGATCGTCAAAGCACTTAGGTAGAAATTACACGCTGTGTAACTTAAGTGCCGCCGTCGTAAGGCGGTCCTCCTCTCCTGGGGGCCTTTTAAATTTAAATGAGGCGCGCTCCCGCGCCGGCCGTACTGCGCATGCGTGTGACGTCATTTTCCCGACGTGCAGCGCGCGAACGTAATTAACGCCGGTCGGCTTTGAGAATTTCGACGGGACACTAAAGTTGCGACGGGTGAAAAAAAAAGACGCGCCGGGAAAACAATTAATTATAAAAAAAAATGACAGCGTCGCTCAGCATGCATTCCTGAGAGGGAGAACTCCATGCCAATTTTCAAAGAAAAAACCGGCATGGGTTCCCCCCCCAGGAGCATACCAGGCCCTTAGGTCTGGTATGGGTTGTAAGGAGACCCCCCCACGCCGAAAAATTTACGTAGGGGGTCCCCCTACAATCCATACCAGACCCGTATCCAAAGCACGCTACCCGGCCGGCCAGGAAGGGAGTGGGGACGAGCGAGCGTCCCCCCCCCCTCCTGAGCCGTGCCAGGCCGCATGCCCTCAACATGGGGGGGTTGGGTGCTCTGGGGCAGGGGGGCGCACTGCGGGCCCCCCCACCCCAGAGCACCCTGTCCCCATGTTGATGAGGACAGGACCTCTTCCCGACAACCCTTGCCATTGGTTGTCGGGGTCTGCGGGCGGAGGCTTATCGGAATCTGGGAGTCCCCTTTAATAAGGGGGCCCCCAGATACCGGCCCCCCACCCTAAGTGAATGGATATGGGGTACCCCTATCCATTCACCTGTAGGCAAAAAGTAAAATGTAGTAAACACACAACACAAGGCTTTTTAAAATATTTTATTATTCTGCTCCGGAGGCCCCCCCCTGTCTTCGTTATTAGCTCAATTACCAGGGGGGGCTTCTTCTTCCGCTCTCCGGTGGTCTTCCACTCTCCGGGGGTCTTCTCCGCTCTCCGGGGGTCTTCTCCGGACTCCGGGGGGCTTCTTCCATCTTCTCCCCTCTTCCGCTGTTGACTCGGCGAACCCCGGTTCTTCTGCAGCTCTCCGGTGCCTTCTTCTTCAGCGCTGGCTGCCTGCTATGTTTGTGTGTTAGCTCGATTTCAAACAGGCAGCCGGCGCGGTCTTCTGTGACGCCAGGGTCTTCTGGTCTTCTGTTCTTCCGATGTTGCCTCGTCGCCTGTTGTCGCTGTAATGATGGAAGCGCGCCTTGCATCACATTTATATAGGCATCACCGTCCCATCATGCTCCGGCAGGTACCCACGTGGTGGGTGCCTACCCACGTGCACCCACCACGTGGGTACCTACCGGAGCATGATGGGACGGTGATGCCTATATAAATGTGATGCAAGGCGCGCTTCCATCATTACAGCGACAACAGGCGACGAGGCAACATCGGAAGAGGGGAGAAGACCAGAAGACCCTGACGCCACAGAAGACCGCGCCGGCTGCCTGTTTGAAATCGAGCTAACACACAAACATAGCAGGCAGCCAGCGCTGAAGAAGAAGGCACCGGAGAGCTGCAGAAGAACCGGGGTTCGCCGAGTCAAGAGCGGAAGAGGGGAAAAGATGGAAGAAGCCCCCCGGAGTCCGGAGAAGACCCCCAGAGAGCGGAGAAGACCCCCGGAGAGCGGAGAAGACCCCCGGAGAGTGGAAGAAGAAGCCCCCCCTGGTAATTGAGCTAATAACGAAGACAGGGGGGGCCTCCGGAGCAGAATAATAAAATATTTTAAAAAGCCTTGTGTTGTGTGTTTACTACATTTTACTTTTTGCCTACAGGTGAATGGATAGGGGTACGATGTACCCCATATCCATTCACTTAGGGTGGGGGGCCGGTATCTGGGGGCCCCCTTATTAAAGGGGACTCCCAGATTCCGATAAGCCTCCGCCCGCAGACCCCGACAACCAATGGCAAGGGTTGTCGGGAAGAGGTCCTGTCCTCATCAACATGGGGACAGGGTGCTCTGGGGTGGGGGGGCCCGCAGTGCGCCCCCCTGCCCCAGAGCACCCAACCCCCCCATGTTGAGGGCATGCGGCCTGGCACGGCTCAGGAGGGGGGGGGACGCTCGCTCGTCCCCACTCCCATTCCTGGCCGGCCGGGTAGCGTGCTTTGGATACGGGTCTGGTATGGATTGTAGGGGGACCCCCTACGTCAATTTTTCGGCGTGGGGGGGTCTCCTTACAACCCATACCAGACCTAAGGGCCTGGTATGCTCCTGGGGGGGAACCCATGCCGGTTTTGAATTTCAAAATTGCCGTGGAGTTCTCCCTCAGGAATGCATACCAAATGCCGTCGCTGAAATGGGCCTTTACAAGGTTTGGCTAACTTTCCACATTGTAAAACCAGCCCTAATTTTGCGCCGGCAAATTCGGAACTTAGGCAGAAATCAAAGTGCTGAAATGCTTTGAAAATCTACTTAAGTCCTCATTTGCATACGCAAAGCTGGATTTCAATGAGAAATGCCCCCAGTGGCGGATGCGGTACTGCATCCTAAAATCTGACCGTGTAAGTGTCTTACACATGTCAGATTTTCTGCCTAACTTTGGAAAAAGCCTTTTGAGAATCGTTTCCAAAGTTAGGCACAGAGATACGCAGGCTGAACAGCAGTTAAGTCTGCGTATCTCTTTTGAGAATTTGGCCCACAATACTTATGAATATTGAAAATTGATCAATCCTGATATACTGACGGTCTATCTCATTTCTGGAAGCCTGAAAACACCAGGACAGTAAAAATACCCTGCAGATAAAGGTATTGCATCTTTCTCTTTAGTTCCCTATAATATAGCAAGTTTTCTTTTTTTGGGTTCCGGTCCACTATGGAAAAAACTGCACTATTTATAATGCAATTGTGGCATTGTTATACATACAGTGGGGAAATAATTATTTGATCCCCTGAAGGTTTTGTAAGTTTGACCACTTACAAAGAAATCAAGAAGCTATCATTTTTATCATATGTATGTATTTTATAATCGGTATGTTTTGGGTCATTGCCATGCTGGAAAAACCATCTACAACCCTTCTTCAGTGTTCTGGCTGAGGGAAGAAGGTTTTCATCCAAGATTTTACAATGCATGGCCCCATTCATTTGCCCCTCAAAGTGGCAAAGTCGGCCTGTACCGTAAGCAGAATAACAGCCCCAAAGCATAATGTTTCCACCTCCGTGCTTGACTGTAGGGATGGTGTTCCTAGGGTCATAATCAGCATTTTTCTTCCTTAAAATACGGCGTGGCAAGTTAATGCCAAAGAGCTCAATTTTGGTCCCACCTTACCACAGCACTCCTTCCCAATCCTTCTCTGAATCATTTAGGCATTCATTGGCATGACTGTATATGTGTCTTCTTGAGGAGGGGTCTCGCCGTGTTTGGGGGCGACAGTGACTTCCATTGCGTCTCCTCCTCCTCTGCATCACGGCGGCTTATGCCGTGCGTCTCATCCCTCCTTCTCCTAGGCATCGAATAGGATCGCCTGTCCTTTCATCGGGTAGCGGGTCTCAAAACCCACATCCTGATTGGCCCGGAGGAGGATCAGTGTGACAATAGCGAATATTTATTTGCTATTGCCTGGGCCCGAGCCCACACTTTTTTGAAGCCTATTAAATCTTCTGGCTCTAATCAAGTGCGAAAAAAGAAAAACATTGGAATCAAAGCATCTGGTGCCTTGTATGTAGATTAGGGGACCAGACGCATGGATAGAGGGGCGGCACCCTTAAGCTCCTAATGGACAGGCCGCCACTGTTCTGTGTACAGAATACCTCCAGGTATCCATATTGCATGGTATTTTCAGAAAATTGCTGCGCTGCAGATTGAAAAGGAAAGGTAATTTTTAAGAACGATCAATTACAAGATGACTTGCGTCGCAATTGTATACGCTATATTATTTTTTCTTTATTTGCTATTTTTTTTCCTACAAAAGTGGTGTTGCCCTTTAAATCTGCTTTATGTGAAATTTATAGTTGTAGAGAAAATCATGGGGACTCAATTAAAATTTGTCAAAATAAGGATTTTAGAGAAACTAGAAACTAATATAGAGTATGAGCAAAACTGTAAATTGTTCAATAGATAGAGATGCTAAAATATTTATAATATAATATATGTGTATTGTAAATGTAAATGTATAAAGAAACACTGCATTTAGATTATATTTAACTTTCTTTAATACCACAAGCATTTCCTACATATGCGTGGGTTTAGTTTTGTTTTGCAAAGCCATTACACGATTATTTTGCATTTTGTTGCATCCTTCTTCCTGTACATTGAGTTATTTTATGAAGCTGTCCCATCAGCCACATGAGCTAGAATGTAAATAGGATCACATCTGAAACCTCAAACATTCACTCTTATGCAAACATGTGACATCTGAGTTGCATTTATGAAAAAAAAATAACCTGTTTCCTAAACCTGGTCCATGCTCTTCTCCTGTGTCTTTTAGTCCAGATGGAAAAAAAAGGTTTAATTGCTGTAAGACTGAATTTAACGTTTTGGTTTGGTCAAGTTGTCAGGACAGGGTGCATCTTCTGTGGACATCCCAAGATAAATGTAGTGAGGAAAAAAATGTAATCGTCCTTAACCACTTAAACCCTGGACCATTTAGCTGGTTAAAGACGAGGCCACTTTTTGCGATTCGGCACTACGTCGATTTAACTGACAATTGCGCGACCGTGCGACGTAGCTCCAAAACAAAATAGAGGTCCTTTTTTTCCCACAAATAGAGTTTTCTTTTGGTGGTATTTAATCACCTCTGCGGTTTTTATTTTTTGCCCTATAAACAAAAATAAAGCGACAATTTTGAAAAAACTCAATATTTTTTACTTTTTGCTTTAATAAATATCCCCAAAAATATATAAAAAAAAATGTTTTCCTCAGTTTAGGCCTATACGTATTCTTCTACATATTTTTGGTAAAAAAAAAAAATTTTCACTAGTAATAGCGGCGATCATCGATTTTTATCGCGACTGCGACATTATGGCGGACACATCTGACACTTTTGACACTATTTTGGGACCATTGTCATTTTTACAGCGATCAGTGCTATAAAAATGCACTGATTACTGTAAAAATTACACTGGCAGTGAATGGGTTAACATGTAGGGGACGCTGAAGGGGTTAGCAGACCGACGGACAGAGCAGCTGTGATCTCGCTGGCGATCACAGCAATTGGAGATCATCGCTGGATTGCCAGCAGAGGGTAAGGAACGCCGATGCAGGCTCTGCACAGCTACCCGAGCGTGACTCGGGGTCACCGATCCTAGCAGAAAAAAAAACACCCGAGTCACACTCGGGAACACCGCTAAGGAGGTTAAGAAGTAAGAAATGCTGGCAAATTCCTGCACTAACCAGGTGAGACTGGGCAGTGACTGGGAATATTATGGAGAGTGAGGGTGGCATCATACTACCTTTGTGTGTATCCACCTGTTACCTCAAGCCTAAGCCAGCACAAAAAGGACCTAGTGTTGTATAGGCCAGTGTTTCTCAAATCCAGTCCTCAAGGCGCCACAACAGGTCATGTTTTCAGGCTTTCCATTATTTTGCACAGGTAAATTGATCAGTTTTACTACCTTAGAAATTACCACAGCTGTTTCATCTGAGGAAAATCCTAAAAACATGACCTGTTGGGGCGCCTTCAGGACTGGAGTTGAGAAACATTGGTATAGGCAACGTGAGTTTTAATTTGCAGGACAAGGTGGAATCTGTACAAATTGAAACATATTGGGAAAGCACTTCCCCAAAGCAGTCTCCATCAATTAGCAGGACAGGTGGGTGGGTATTGTGGCAAATAATGGGTGCACCAGATTACTGTATTTGTGTGATGTGACATCATGTGCTGCCGGTCCAGGAAGTCTGCTGAGTAGGGATGAACTTCGCGTTCAGTACGAACGCATGTTCGACTCGAACATCGGTCGTTCGACCGTTCGTCGAAAATTGAACAAAACGGGTCGTTCGCGCCAAATTAGAGTGACGCAAAACGTCCCATAATTCACTGCGGCGTTGAGCGCTGATGAATGGCCAAGCATGCTGTATGTCCCGCATGCTTGGCCAATCACAGCGCGCAAAAAACGAAGAGCCATAATTGGCCAAAGCCAGGGTGGCTTTGGCCAATTATGGCTCAGGGGGGTTTAGTACACGCCCCACACTATAAAAGGCAGCCTGCAAGGCGGCCTCGTGTAGTGTGTTCCGGCTTTGTGAAAGAGAGGAGCAGTCAGACAGTTAGAGAGAGAGAGATAGATAGAGACACAGTGTCTTTTCTACCAGATAGATAGATAGATAGATAGATAGATAGATAGATAGATAGATAGATAGATAGATAGATAGATAGATAGATAGAGCAGGAAGGCTAGTCAGTATAGCTAAATCTACAGTTTGTAGAGAATATATTCACATCCCTAGGAGTTGTCAATATATTTATAAACTGTATAGCTCAGCTAGATCTGCTATTAGTATCTGTCAGGCAGGAGATTGTTCTTCATGCAGTGCTCTAACGTGTTGTATTGCCTGCATTAGGGATTAGTTTAAACATAGTACTCCGTGTTATTCAACGTGTGCTAGTTAATTGCACATACACGCATTACCTGTTACTGCATGTGTGCAATTTATTTGCACAGAAACGCGGTCGCTGTTAATGCAAGTGGGCTATTGAATTGCACAGAAACGCAGTCGCTCTTACTGCGTGTGTGCTGTGTAATAGCAACTAAACGCAGTTGGTGTCACTGCGTGTGTGCTGTTACATAGCACCTGAACGCAGTCGCTCTTACTGCGCGGGTGCTGTTTAATACGACCTAAACGCAGTTGGTGTCACTGCGTGTGTGCTGTTACATAGCACTTGAACGTAGTCGCTCTTACTGCGTGTGTGCTGTTTAATAGCAACTAAACGCAGTTGGTGTCACTGCGTGTGTGCTGTTACATAGCACTTGAACACAGTCGCTCTTACTGCATGTGTGCTGTTTAATAGCAACTAAACGCAGTTGGTGTCACTGCGTGTGTGCTGTTACATAGCACTTGAACGCAGTCGCTCTTACTGCATGTGTGCTGTTTAATAGCAACTAAACGCAGTTGGTGTCACTGCGTGTGTGCTGTTACATAGCACTTGAACGCAGTCGCTCTTACTGCGCGGGTGCTGTTTAATACCACCTAAACGCAGTTGGTGTCACTGCGTGTGTGCTGTTACATAGCACTTGAACGCAGTCGCTCTTACTGCATGTGTGCTGTTTAATAGCAACTAAACGCAGTTGGTGTCACTGCGTGTGTGCTGTTACATAGCACTTGAACGCAGTCGCTCTTACTGCGCGGGTGCTGTTTAATACCACCTGAACGCAGTTGGTGTGACTGCGTGTGTGCTGTTACATAGCACTTGAACGTAGTCGCTCTTACTGCGTGTGTGCTGTTTAATAGCAACTAAACTCAGTTGGTGTCACTGCGTGTGTGCTGTTACATAGCACTTGAACGCAGTCGCTCTTACTGCGCGGGTGCTGTTTAATACCACCTAAAAGCAGTTGGTGTCACTGTGTGTGTGCTGTTACATAGCACTTGAACGCAGTCGCTCTTACTGTGTGTGTGCTGTTTAATAGCAACTAAACGCAGTTGGTGTCACTGCGTGTGTGCTGTTACATAGCACTTGAACGCAGTCGCTCTTACTGCGCGGGTGCTGTTTAATTCCACCTAAACGCAGTTGGTGTCACTGCGTGTGTGCTGTTACATAGCACTTGAACACAGTCGCTCTTACTGCATGTGTTCTGTTTAATAGCAACTAAACGCAGTTGGTGTCACTGCGTGTGTGCTGTTACATAGCACTTGAACGCAGTCGCTCTTACTGCGCGGGTGCTGTTTAATACCACCTAAACGCAGTTGGTGTCACTGCGTGTGTGCTGTTACATAGCACTTAAACGCAGTCGCTCTTACTGCATGTGTGCTGTTTAATAGCAACTAAACGCAGTTGGTGTCACTGCGTGTGTGCTGTTACATAGCACTTGAACGCAGTCGCTCTTACTGCGCGGGTGCTGTTTAATACCACCTAAACGCAGTTGGTGTCACTGCGTGTGTGCTGTTACATAGCACTTGAACGCAGTCGCTCTTACTGCATGTGTGCTGTTTAATAGCAACTAAACGCAGTTGGTGTCACTGCGTGTGTGCTGTTACATAGCACTTGAACGCAGTCGCTCTTACTGCGCGGGTGCTGTTTAATACCACCTGAACGCAGTTGGTGTGACTGCGTCTGTTTTGTTACATAGCACCTGAACGCAGTCGCTCTTACTGCGCGTGTGCAGTTTAATACCACCTGAACGCAGTTGGTGTCACTGCGACAATTTTGTTACATAGCACCTGAACGCAGTCGCTCTTAATGCATGTGTGCAGTTTACTAACACCTGAACGCAGTTGGTGTGACTGCTTCTGTTTTGTTACATATCACCTGAATGCAGTCGCTCTTACTGCGTGTGTGCAGTTTACTAATTTTTCTGCCCCTGTAGGCTGTTATCATGTTATCAGCAGTTTTGGGCAGTGGCGTTTTTGAGCAGTAAAAATAAATGAATAAAAATAGTGGGTTCTGAGAGACATTTTTCAGCTGTACAATCGCTCTAACGCTAATAAACGTTGATAACCGCTGATAAACGCTCACTCACCAGCGTTTTTTAAAGTTTTTGATCCATTGGAAAAATAAAAAACAGCTATCTCGGAAAAATGCTAAAAACACTAATAAACGATAAAAACGCTATTGAAAAAAGTTGAAAAAGTTGAAAAATTTACTACAAAGCTACTGGCGTTTTTATAACATTATTTTAACGTCCAGTGTGCATGAGGCAAAGTCATTAAATAGCCATTGAAATTAGCATTTTCACAAGCAGGTCAGCATTTCTCTCAAGACAGGTATACAGGCATACCCCGCTTTAAGTACACTCACTTTACATACACTCGCGAGTAAGGACATACCTGCGAGTGTATGTAAAGTGCCTTACAAGTACTGTACAGAGATTTTGCAGTCGCAGTAGAAGGAGCTGAAGCTCAGAGAGCATAGCCCGCCCTGTTCCAGTGTGCCCCTGACACCCTCACTACAGCCCCTGAGACCTCAACTACAGCTCCTGACACCCCCACTACAGTCTCTGGCCCCCCACTACACCCTAGAAGTGAAAAAATGTATTGTTTCACTTTAAGTACATTTTCGTTTTACATACACGCTCTGGTCCCATTGTGTACTTAAAAGTGGGGTATGCCTGTACTAAACTCTATATAAGGTATTTAGGTATAAGGTAGATACAGGTGTTTATATTCAGTGGAAATGACAGCTGTGAAATTTTGTTTTTGAGATTTTGTTTTCTGTATTGTTTTGTTTTGGATAGATTGAAGAAGAGATAGAACCTGTTTGGGAAATTTCTCCTTTCTTATTATTGGGGGAAAAAGTGATGCCAAATCCTTTCAACAGAGGACATAGATAAAAAAAAAACTTTTTTAGTAGAAAGGGGAAGGGTTAGAACCTCTCACAATGTTTATTTGCTATCCACACTTTGCTTTCCCAGTGACTACAACACACTTCTTTTATTTAAAGTGGTTGTAAAGGATTATGAAATTTTACCTTGATGCATGAAGGAAGGTAAGAAACCTGCCCCAGCCCCCCCTAACATTTACCTGACCCCCATGTTCATGACTGCTTGCTCTGGGGGCACTGAGCAGAAGGAAGGGCCCAAGAGCACTGGCGAGGGACCCGGGACGAGGAGGATCTAAGCTGCTCTGTACAAAAGCACTACACAGAGCAGGTAAATATAGCATGTTTTTTGTGTTTTAGCCACTTGCCCTCAGCGCTGTCACACTTTGAATGACAATTGCGCAGTCATGCAAAACTGTACCCAAATTTGTTCCCACAAATAGAGCTTTCTATTGGTGGTATTTGATCACCTCTGTGTTTTTTATTTATTGCGCTATAAACAAAAGAAGAGTGACAAGTTTGAAAAAAACACAATATTTTTTACTTTTTGCTATAATAAATATCCATTTAAAAAAAAAATCGCAATAAGCGTATTGATTGGTTTGCGCAAAAGTTATAGCAGCTACAAACTAAAAATTTGATGGCGGGCGGTGGACAGGAGGTTAAAAGCAACAAGCCTTAAGCCCTGGTTCACACTGGGTACGATTTGGAACGATTTGAGATGCGATTTGACATGTCAAATCGCATCTCAAATCGGCGGCAATTGTCGGCAATGGCACTGTCCTAATCAGTGCGACGCCGCATCTGCGATTTCAAAAAGTAGTTCCTGTACTACTTTTTGCGATTTCGGGCCGCGATTTCCATTAAATTGCGGCCGAAATCGCGGCAAAATCGCGGCAAAATCGCAGCCGCAAAATCGCGGTAAAATCGCGCATTTTACCGCGATTTTGAATTCGCAGCAGTGTGAACCTAGGCTTACTATCACTTTAATGACATTCAGTGACAGAGTGTGATGGAGAATTTCTCCAATGGGGTCACAGTCTTCCCATTTCTATTTTCTATCCAAAACAACTGTTTTGTCTGAAGTTAGACAACAACTTACCAAACAGTATGGTTAATGGAAAAAACTTGCATTGTCCTTCCGCAAAAAAATTCCAGTAAACACACAAAAGAAGAGTACATTCAAAAACTCACGGTATATTGCTCAGCTTTCAAAGGGGCTTCAGGCCTCATTAACACCCACTGAATTTGTTTTGTAGTTTTACTGCACAGGAATAAAAACTATACGTAAGATAATAGTTATACACTCTACAGTATGCATCCCATGGCTATAAACCAGGGCTCAAGTCCTGCGGGAACGCGTGGAAACGGAGTTCCTGCACTTTTTTCACAGCAGGAACTCAGTTCTCTTTGCAGGACTAGAGCAGCCGAGCCGCCCGAGCCAATCCTTCACTAAGCGGCGATGCCCAGCTTGAGTCAGGGGCAGGCGAACCTTCAAAATCCTTTATGTTACTGGCCACTTCCTGTATATGGATTCATCGGGTAGTGTGCGGGTATTCCGTCACTTCCATGATGCCGCAATGTCTCCTTGGAGCTTTTGTCATTGTTCCCAGGAGACATTGCGGAGGTCTGCCGCGAGTTATCGCAGGATTTAGAAAGAACTTGCTTATTTCTAAATCCCGCGATAACTCGCGGCAGATCTCCGCAATGTCTCCTGGGAACAATGACACAAGCTCCCAGGAGACATTGCGGCATCGAGGATACCTGCACACTACCCGATGAATCCATATACAGGAAGCAGCCAGTAACATAAAGGATTACTAAGATACAGTGGATCGAAGAAAAAAAAACATGCGGTTTAGTAATTATGCATATGACCGTATCATTTTTTTTTTTTTGGTGGGGGAGTGGATCTTGGGTGGGAGTTCCCACACTTTTTTCCCCAGGACTTGACCCCTGCTGAAAACAATGCAGGTTTGGAGTATTTTTGAAAGAGTGTAATGCTAGCCATGCATGCTTGGATTTCTCTCATTCAGTCCCACGGGCTAAACATGTGAAATCCGCCCATCCATACTAAACAGTGTGGATGGGGAAATCTTCACTGCCTGATTGTATTCAGAAAGCCATAGCATCCATAGCTGGCTGAATACCTGAACCTGATAGGACGCAGTCACTGTAAGGCCCCGTACACACGGTCGGACCAAACCGATGAGACTGGCCCGTCGGACCGTTTTCATCGGTTCACCTCTGAAGTGGCCGTACGGCCTGATATGTGTACACACCATCAGTCCAAAATCCGATCGGGTCAGAACGCAGTGACGTCAAACACACGACGTGCTGAATAAAACAAAGTTCAATGCTTCCAAGCATGCGTCGACTTGATTCTGAGCATGCGCGGGTTTTGAACCGATGCTTTTCTGTACTAACCATCGGTTTGGTCCGATGGGGCAGCGGTCCATCGGTTCAGTTTTGAAGCATGTTTAGAAATTTTGGACCGAAGGAAACCAGACCGATAGCCTATACACACGGTCGGTTTGGTCCGATGAAAATTAACTTTGGTTCATTCTCATCGGACCAAACCGACCGTGTGTACGGGGCCTTAGGATGTCAATTTTCCACTCCAGCTCCTTCTGTTTTAAAATATACTTTTTTTGAGTCGTGTGGTGTCGATTTAATAGGAATCAGCCAAAATCTAACCTGTGTATGGTCAACTTCAATGGTATTAAACCAAAATGCAAACATTTATTATATTGCAGATGACCAATTCTTTCTCCCAGAATGACAATGCTGCTGTCTACTGTGCCTCCTATTTTCCTTCATCCAGAGGAGGGGTCTCCAAACTATGGCCCTCCAGTTGTTCAGGAACTACAATCCTAGTCATGTATGTGAATGTCAGAGTTTTACAATGCCTCATGGGATGTGTAGTTCTGCAACAGCTGGAAAGCCATAGTTTGGAGATCCCTGATCCAGTGAACAGTCCTGACACTCATGAATTTTGAACGGCTGTCCCAATATGATGTTGTCACGGCTGAGTCCTGGAAATCAACGTCTGTCACAGACAGCCAGACAGTGCCCCAGGTGCCCACACACATCACAGAAATTGTTTAACGTTGGGGCAAGGATCAGGAGCTCAATGTGCCCCAGGGTGGGGCGTATAGTGCCTGCTCTCACACAACAACACATGACAGGGACACTGATCCATCCCCTTACCTCCTCCCCCAGCAGCTGATCAGGAGAACTCCTATTGAAAAACTCCCTGAGGTGGAGCCTGCTGCGAGGCCTGGATTTTGATTGGATAGGACTCAGGCCAAGTAGGAGGTGCGGCCAGGCTTGGAGGTGATTGCACCCAACCGGTCTTCTCAGGTGCACTGGGTGAGGCTATGAGAGAGCAATTGGGGAGTGATAAGGTGAGGGAGCCTACAGTATTATCTAGGGCAGGAAGACAGTACCTGCCTTGGGAGGCAGGGCACACAGGCTAGGGCCGCTGAAGTGGGTGGGCAGGGCAAGGAGTGTGGCCACTTCCTCCTATTGTAGCACAGGTGGTTGTTTCATTTGGATTCATGTAGCAGCTGAAGATGTGAGGAGGAGGAGCAGATGCAACAGCCTGGGAAGTCTTCTGAATGCAGCAATGTTCTAAGTGACTGATGGAACACCCTGCTCACTCACTGCCCTGTCCTGCCCTGCTATGACATACCCCTCACTGACTGTCCTGACATACCCCTCCCTGACTGTCCTGACATTCCCCTCCCTGACTGCCCTGACATACCCCTCATTGACTGCCTTGACATACCTCTCACTGACTGCCCTGACACACCCCTCATTGACTGCCCTGACATACCCCTCACTGACTGTCCTGACATACCTCTCACTGACTGTCCTGACATACCTGACTGACTATCCTGACATGCCCCTCACTGACTGCCCTGATATACCCCTCATTGACTGCCCTGACATACCCCTCACTGACTGCCCTGACATACACCACTGACTATACTGACATACCTCTCACTGACTGCCCTGACATACCCCTCACTGACTGCCTTGACATACCTCTCACTGACTGCCCTGACACACCCCTCATTGACTGCCCTGACATACCCCTCACTGACTGTCCTGACATACCTCTCACTGACTGTCCTGACATACCTGACTGACTATCCTGACATGCCCCTCACTGACTGCCCTGATATACCCCTCATTGACTGCCCTGACATACCCCTCACTGACTGCCCTGACATACCCCACTGACTATACTGACATACCTCTCACTGACTGCCCTGACATACCCCTCACTGACTGCCCTGACATACCCCTTATTGACTGCCCTGACATACCCCACTGACTGCCCTGACATACCCCTACCTGACTGCCCTGACATACTCCTCCCTGACTGCCCTGACATACCCCTCAGTGACATTCTGCACTATGAAAGTCAAGTCAGACTTTATATAACCACAACCAATTTTTAACAAATTTTAAAGAAAAGAAAGCTGATGCAGACACTACAGTATAATCCATTTTATATTTTGGGTCTTACACCGCCCTAAGCACTCCTTTGATTTCTCTGAAAACGTAAAAGTGTAATGCCCCGTACACATGATCAGATTTTCCGTCCAAAAAAGTTGGATGTGAGCTTTTGGTCGGATATTCCGACCATGTGTATGCTCCATCCAACATTTTCTGTCAGAATTTCCGCCAGCAAAATATGGAGAGCAGGTTCTCTATTTTTCCGACTGAAAAAGTTCTTGTCGGAAATTCTGCCCGTCTGTATGCAATTCCGAAGCGTAAAAAAACACTCATGCTCAGAATCAAGCAGAAGAGCCGAACTGCCTATTGAACTTCATTGATCTCAGCTCATTGTACATCTTGTACCGCGTTCTTGAAGGTCAGAATTTCAGACAAGATTTGTGTGACCGTGTGTATGCAACACAAGTTTGAGCCAACATTTCGTCAGAAAAAATCAACGGTTTACTTGTCGGAATTTCCGATCGTGTGTACGGGGCATTACCCATGCTAAACGCTTTTCAATAAAGAGTTTGCTCAGACCACTCACTTTAAAGTGCTGCTGATAAATTGATTTCAAGAAAAAATAACTATTTTCAATAGGTTAATGAAAAACTAAGAATCCAAGCCCCTATGAACATTATTACTCTAGTCATGAACATAACCACAGGGACAGGAATAGATTAGATTAAATGCCTTTTTGTTAACAGAAAATTGCATATTCAGTATTTTACATTGCTCCTATGAAAAAAATATATACTGTATATACACATACAGTGTATATATTTGCAAACATGACTGAAAATGAAACCAGCATAATCAAACGCAAAAAAAAAAAAACAGTGGTACATGAAAAAGACATACATGCAAATTCCATGACAAGATTACACATGTTCTGAGACGGGGCCTCACAATCTATATAAACGATTTTTACATTCTGCTATCTCTTCATCTTTTGTAATGTCTCTGAAAATCATACATTTATAAAAGCTTTAAACATGGCTAAAAATTCTACAGCTAAATGAAATAGAACACAATATTGTATTGTTTTGGCTATATAACCCGCATCTCTTTTAGAACGTATTACCCACATAATTCCGTACTGTAAATGATGAATGAAAATGATAAATACAGCTGCAGACATAATATACTGTCAGTAATATATCTCAAACTAAAATGAGTTATTGTTTAACTGTAAAACTTTTTTAAATGTGATATGCAAAAATGCTATTTAACCCTTACGCTGGTCAAGCCATTTTTTTTTTGCGCTGAAAACACACATTTTAGTTCAAACCCCCAAACATTATATTATATTCTCCAAAAGATGAGACCCTGGAAAAATTAAACTTATCAAACCCACATTTTCAATAAAAAAATACACTAAAGTTCATTGTAAAACAGAATATATAATCTATTTTTATGGTAAAATTTAAAAGATAAGATACCAAACATATGAAGCCTTTAAAATTGTACGTGCCTGTGAAATTGTGACTGTGGTGCCTACTTTTGTCTATAGGCATTGCTTTAAAATCCATTACTGGTCATCAGTTTAGAGTTAACAGTGAATGATAGGCCTAGAGTTATTGATTATTTTAATGTAAATAGATAGGTACAAAAAAAACAGGGCGCAATGCTGTGCGTTCGCTGTTTACACAGTGTTGTGTTAGGGAAGCAAAATCTCTTCCCTAATACTGACCCGTCTCTCAGTCAATCAGGATGCTCGAGTGTGGTTATCCTGTCACCTGATTGGCTGAAGCGATAGGGGCTCCAATCATAGCAGAGGAAGGGAAGAGGGGGGGGAGAAGGCATGAGGACTCGGAGCGTGGAGGACAACGCCCGAGACAGGTAAGTGCCGGGTGGGGGGCACATTGGCAGCATTTGATGGAGCACAGTAGCGGCAATTGATGGGGCACACTGGCGGCAATTGATGGGGCACACTGGCGGCAATTGATGGGGCACACTGGCAGGAATTAATGGGCACAATGGCGGCAATTGATGGGTACAGTAGCTGCGTTTGATGGCACAGTGGCGGCAATTTATGGGTACAGTGGCTGCGTTTGATGGGCACAGTGGCTGCGCTTGATGTTTTTTTTTTTTTCAGCTTGTTTGCACCCCCCAAAAAATTTTGAGCACCAGCCGCCACTGCCTTCTAGTATTAAATATATGGTGATTTGTAATATAAAAATTTTACGTACAAAGTCAGTTTCAGATTCAGCAACGAAGTCCACCACCGGTACTTTGATTAAAAGAAGCCTGAAGTGGGAGAAATGCAGGGGCTGCCACTGCTGACCCTCTTCTAAAAGTTAATGACCTTCTAATAATAATAGTAGTTTTTGGCTTTAGCATTTTCTGAGTCACTTACCTGAACCAAACATAAAGATTAGAAGTCCTGATCTGCATGTTTGATCCAGGTCTCTAAAATTACTGGACTAACATGGGACAATTAACATTTTCAGAAATAGTGGTCAGCAATTTTGGTCCCCATATTCTTTGAGTTCAGCCTTGTATGTGGAGTTTAGTCGCTTCTTAATTTAAACAGATTAATATAGAAGTGTTAGCAGATGCTGTTTTGTTTAAATCAGTTCCGGATGTAAAACTATGCGGTGTAGAATGTGGAATGTTTCCTGTCCTGGTTGGTAAAGGATGTGGGAACAGGTGGATATATTTGTTATTTGCAATTTTATCTACTGTTGAATCCTTAGCCGAGAGAGTCAGACTAGCCAGATATATAGATATGTGGGGAAATAAAGATGCCTTACCAAAGGAACTGTACCTTTTCATGTTTTGCATGCACTATAACAGCAGTTTATATTTAAGCAAACACCGTGGGGTCGATTTACTAAAACTGGAGAGTGCAAAATCTGGTGCAGCTGTGCATGGTAACCAATCAGCTTCAAATTTAACTGGTTCAAATAGAGTGATACTAAATTCTTGCTTGTTTTTTTTGGGGGGGGGGGGGGGGTGCTATAAAAATAACAAACATGTCATGCCTACCTTCTCTGTGCAGTGGTTTTGCACAGAGCAGCAGCAGCAGCTTGCTATGGGGGCAGCCGAGCTGCAGCTCTGTGTATAAATTCAGACACTGTGCTGCAGTTCGGCCCTGCCCCCTCTCTCACCTTATGGGTAACTGACTTTGATTGACAGCAGTGGGAGCCAATGGGAGGGAGAGTCCCGGAAGTCCTAGGCACTAGTGGACATCGCTGGATTGAGGGGAGGGGGTTCAGGTAATTATTAGGGGGGCTGCGCCCAGAAGGCTTTTTATCTTAATGCACAGGTTTCAAACACAAGGCCAGCGGGCCGAATCCGACCCTCCAGGCCATTTCATGTGATCCTCGCACCAGCCCTCCTCTGGTACTCCTACAGACCATTACTTTCTGCTTTCAAGCAATGCATCCAGCTTCTGCCCAGCAGCAGCATAATGAAAGGGGGTACACTGTGATGTAAGGGAGGGTGGGGGACTCAACTTCTGATGGTGGGGTGGCTCTTGACATCTAATGTAAGGGGAGGGGGGATGTGCTGGACATCTAATCTTACAGATACAACTGGCCCTTTTGAGGACAATCATAATGCTGATGCGGCCCATGATGAAATTGAGTTTGACACCCCTGTCTTAATGCATAGAATGCATTAAGATAAAAAAAAAACTTCTGCCATTACAGCCACTTTAAGCTTTGAAAAAAAAACTGGAAGCTGATTGCTTTCTATGCAGAGCTGCACCAGAGTTTGCACTCTCCAGTTTTAGCAAATCAACCCCACTGAATATAGAAGAGGCAGTGGACAGTAAAACAATATTTTTAGGGTGTCAGACACTGGACTTCAGAGAAGTTGCTTTGATATTATGAGCTAATGAGTAATATTACGTCTTAAAGCGGGGGTTCACCCAAAAAAAAAATTCTAAAATGAAATCCAGTAGACTCAGCATACTAAGGACATTTACTGTATGTATGTCTTTTTTTTTTCTCCCCGTACATACCGTTCTATTGTCATTTTGTCCAGGGCTTCCAGGTTCTGGACTGGGCGTTCCTATGCTTGGATTAGATGATTTACGGCTTGTGAAACAGTTCCCCTGTCGCACAACGCGCGTCACCAGATTTCCGGAAATAGCCAAGCTGCGAGTCGGCACTATACGGCGCCTGCGCAGTCAGCTCTACACGGCAGGCGCAGGCGCCGTGAAGAGCCGAGTCCCCCTTGGATGTTTTCGGAAGGCGTGACGCTCTTTACCCGCACGTCAATCATCTATGCCTCGAGCACAGCGCGTCTCCTGGGAGGATCAACACTCACTCCCAGGAGACATTGCGCAGAGCTCCCCGTCGGGGAAAAGGAGCGACACGCCCACTCCGCGCAAGGAAGAAGACCCGGAAGTGAGGCTGAAGACAGGTAAGTGTACAGATTTTTAAAAAAATGACAATGCTACAAGCCTTCATTAAGGCTGCAGATAGCATAGCTAGAAAGTTCAGTTTTAGGGTGAACCTCCGCTTTAACTAGATGCATTAAAATTTATAAAAAGCAAAATATTTGTTTTTTAAATAGTAGGAAATGCTTAAAACCCATTGCAGTTTTTTTTTTTTTTTTTGCTATCTCTGTCCCATTATTGATATTTTCTTTTACTTACTGTCTTGTTAGACAAAATAGGAAGTGAGAAATCTCTCTGGGCCGCTCTTGTTCACCTCAAGCGGGATTGCATTTCTATAGAAGTCTTGAATCAGGTCAAATGCTGATCAGCAGGAAATCAACTACAGGCCAATGCACCTGTCAGTGAATTCTGAATAATCTCAAACTGGTCATATCAACGCAAGCCCAAAACATTGGCAACTGGCACAAGTTTTGCCATTGGAATATTTTTACTCTATTCCTGTTCTGGTGAAAATTAAAAATATCTTTACAGAAATAAAAATCTGCCATGGCTCCTAACCCTTTTTCTAACTAATTCAAAATAAAAAAAATAAAAATGTTTTGGCCTTACATATGCTTTAAATGATTTTAACATCTTACCACTTTAAAACTTAATTTTGCACCTCCATTAAACCCATCAAACCCATAACCTATTATTATAGTGTTCAGATAAACGTTATCAAAATATAGTTTTGAAATCAAGTTTTTGAGAATTGCTGCAATGAAAAAGAACCTTAGTGTAACTAAAATATAAACAAGCCGTTTATGTAATCAGAACACAATGTGCCCAAGGTGTCTCCTATTCTTTTAGCGTGGTATTGACTTTTATATAGGCAATGTGAAAAGTCAGGAAAACATATTAAAGATCATTTTGAAGTAAAGAAAAAATCAGCAAAAAACTATTGATGTCTAGAAAAGACACTTAGTCCCCAACTGTTTATAAAGGGCGAAGAGAAAAGTAATAGATGTTATTAATAAGCATTGCTAATAATGATCCAGTCAGTCATATCAATTCTGAAGAATGAAATGGCTTCTACTTACATACAATGCTGGAAAATCATCTAGTTCAGAAGGAGCTATAGGCCTTTTACTGCAAGTTCCAAATCAATATTTCACGCATGATGATCCATTAGATACATTATTTTTAAATTGCTTCTATAGAAATCAAAATTTGTAAGTGAGCATCATAGAGAATTTTAATGTGTAGAGTATACACAACCAAAGCTACCTAGGTTGAATACAACTTTGGTATATTTATTGTTTTATAACCATAAAAAAAAAAAAGCTGCAGAAATAGTTAGTTAAGTGAATCTGTATTTGTTTTTGTTGATGCACTGCTGAGCTTAATAATAAAAAAAAAAAGGTCTGACACAAATATATCATATATAAACCATTACGCTATCAGTTGCCTGTCTGTGACATTGCTTCTTTCTACCTGGTGCAGACTGTGTAATCCAATCAGTTACTGAATTGTGATATCTTCAGCGAAGGTACTCAAAGAATTTAAAATGGAGAAAAAAAAATAATATATATATATAATATAGATATACACAGTATCTTACAAAAGTGAGTACACCCCTCACATTTTTGTAAATGTTTTATTACTGATATATCTTTTCATGTGACAACACTGAAAAATTTACACTTTGCTACAATGTAAGTAGTGAGTGTACAGCTTGTATAACAGTGTCAATTTGCTGTCCCCTCAAAATAACTCAACACACAGCCATTAACCCTCCTGGCGGTATCCCCGAGCGTGACTCGGGGTGGGTTTTTTATGCTGAAATCGGTAACCCCGAGTCACGCTCGGGGGAAGCTATGCAGAGCCTGCAGCGTGCGCTGGCTTACCTTGTCCTGGATCCAGCGATGTCACCGCGCTGTGTGAGCTCGATTCACACAGCGTCCTCCTGTGCCGCCGATCTCCGTTCCCTGCGACGTTACGACGCACGGGAGCGGGGGTTCGGCGCCAAATTCAAAAACGTAAAGAAACAATATACATACAGTATACTGTAATCTTAAAGATTACAGTACTGTATGTAAAAAAAACATACACCCCTTGTCCCTAGTGGTCTGCCCAGTGCCCTACATGTCATTTTATATAATAAAAACCTTTCTTTCTCCCTGCAAACTGTAGATTGTCCATAGCAACCAAAAGTGTCCCTTTATGTCAAAAATGGTTTTAGATCAGCTAAAAACAGCGATAATAAATTATAATCACTTGCAGAATTGTGCGATAGCGATTTGTGGGGAAATTCGTCATAAAAAAAATAAAATAATGACAATTTTGCAACTGAGAACATTTCAGTGATTTTGATTTGATTACATTATTGAATAATTTTTATTAGAATTATATTATTATTTGTTATAATTATTTATAATTATTTATTATATTATAATTTATCATTTTGTTTTTAAAAAAATGTCATACTCGGGATGCCTATTAGATTCTTGTTTGGCCAGATTTAAGTGAGTTATTCCTAAGAATTACAGGCCTACAGTACAAATCACCAAATTTCCTTGCAAATAATTGTACCGCTTTTGGTACGTAATTCCAGACAGAATCATACCGCCAGGGAGGTTAATGTCTAAACCGCTGGCAAGAAAGGTGAGTACACCCCTAAGTGAAAATGACAAGGGCCCAAAGTGTCAATATTTTGTGTGGCCACCATTATTTTTCAGCACTGCCTTAACCCTCTTGGGCATGGAGTTCACCAGAGCTTCACAGGTTGCCAATGTAGTCCTCTTCCACTCCTCCATGATGACATCACTGTTGCTGGTGGATGTTAGAGACCTTGCACTCCTCCACCTTCCACTCGAGGATTCCCCACAGATGCTTAATAGGGTTTAGGTCTGGAGACATGCTTGGCCAGTCCATCATCTTTACCCTCAGCTTCTTTAGCAAGGCAGTGGTCGTCTTGGAGGTTTGTTTGGGTCTTTATCATATTGGAATACTGACCTGCGGCCCAGTCTCCGAAGTGAAGGAATGTCTCCACTAAAAACAATGCATTTGCATTCAGATCCATAAATAAATAATGCTTGTAACTGTACTTTTTTACGGCCATGTAAATAAGGCCTTAACAAGAGCCCTGATAATTATCCCCCCATTGTGTGTGCATGTGAAACTTAATTACAAGCTCATTGGGAATCAGGAATTCCTAGAGAAGTATGGCTTTCAAAAAAACAATCATACTCACCTAGATGACTGCAGTATCGATCCCAGTTGCCACTTTCCCCAGCCACTTCTAAGACTGATAAATGAGCAATCAAAGACTGCTGATCGCTCTCTGCTCTGCCCCTCCAGTGCTCACTGGAGTGCTCACTGGAGCACTGGGCTGTGGAGGGGCAGGAGTGGCTGTCTCAAAGTGGATTTCTTTTGTGGACTGCCTTTACAGTCAAGCCCGGACCAGCTAAGTAACAGGAGTGCAGAACGAACTGCACTCCTGTAATCCATAGGAGAAGCATAGTCAAAATGGTTTTGGCTAAACTTCTCCTTTAATGTAACTGAATTCTAGATACTCTGTAAAGCTCAGGCAAATTTGGTTGCATTCTAGACATTAATAAGATAAATAAATGCTCCATGTGAAGTGTACTTTACCTGTGTTAATGATATACTGTATGTTGTATGCATTTAGGAATCCCTCTATAGTATGCATTCATTTTTTAATTTTATGTGAGTTTTATTTTCAAACTTTATAGAGTCATGTTCCCTAATTCAAATTTCGAAGTATAGAGCTCAGATAACATGATGTGGTGAAGTAATGTTAATCTGCAGCTGATGACTCGTGTCAAAGGTTTACCTGCACACTGTGACTTGACGTGCTCTCAGCTCGGAGGTACCAGCAGCTATAACAAAACATAGCCATGACTAATGTATCCAAGTCTTCATCATATGTGGGGGAATATCCCTGAGCCTTTAATCTCTTATTACATGAACTTTAGTTACCAGAAAAGAAACAGCTGCAATATTGACTGAAATAGCCATAAAAACGGCAAGCAGTAAAAACTATAAAATAATCTCCACAACTGGGAGGCTGGAAGATTCAGAATAATTGTTCTTGTTTTTAAAAAGCATAAATTACAAAAGGTGTAATATTTACACTGGTCAGTTAAGTTCAGATTTCATTTTTTTTTAAACTGACCTAAAAGGGAACTTTTACAGTTTCCTAAAAAAAAAAAAAAAAATGTTATAAGTTTTTTAAAGTTTATTTAAAATAGGGTGCAGTATGATTTTAATTAAATAAAAAGAGCAGAGACTGATCACTTTGAAAGGTGAATGCTCACTAAGCTTAGTAAATAAGATTAAGCTGTGTTTGCCTTAATCAATCATGTGCTAGCAAAACTAATATTTTCTGTATGTCTGTAATTTAATTTAAATAAGGCTGTTCTAACAGAGCAGGCTGGGGATGGGGTTTGAGGAATGGAATATGCAAAATGAGTCACTACTCTGCCCAGTAGGTAAATTTAATCTACAGCTATTGAGCTCTGTAAACAACCTTTTTTTCAGCAAAACGGATAAGAATTGCTGGGAAAACACATGAAAGGGTGCTTAGAGCACACCATCAATAATTGTAATCTTATTCTTTCTTCTCTTGGGCAATAACTTTGTTTACAACACACTAAAAAAATTGTTAAATCATTTAGCAGTGTAAGAATAAAGTCACCCATGTGGTTAGTCCAAACTGAACCTTAAAACTGACCCCATATCTAAATAGCAAGGTCTGCTTATTTAGTGACTGCTCTTTCTCTCATATGGATTTGCTTCGCTAAACTATTATAACATGTTATTTTCTTACCCCTGATTCCACCCAAGGTGCCTAGGTGAGGGTGGCATCACTATGCTTCCATTGAGAGCTTGGAAAATGCTGCGTAGCCTAGATTACTGCACTGTGCTGTAGAATTCTGCTGTGATTTTGGCTACTCCCTGTGTTCCCTTCAGCAGGATGGCAATATTGGAAGCTGGGGGAAAGCTAATTTTTTTTGACAATTTTTTTCCCCTTTCTCCCTCAGGCGTTTTTGAGATTATGATAGATAAGAATCCCTTACTGAATATGTGGACCTTGTATGAAGTGTATAAAGTCCACTTTAAAAAATATGTATAGCCATTTTTTTCAGTTTTGAATAGAGTAGGGAAAGGTTAAAACCCTTGCTATCTCTGCCCCAATAGGAAGATGTTTCTTCACTTCCTGTCCTAGAGATGCAACAAGATGAGAGATACAAAATGAAGGGCATTCCCCATTTAAAAAATAAATCTACCTACTGGGCCAAAACCCTCAAAACATGTTGGTTATATATACAATTTAGGAAATTGATATCTGACTCAGAAAACCTTGAAGCAAAGTGTGTGTTTATATGTTAATTAACTCAGTGTTCCTCAGTGCCACTGGACAGAGACAGGCTTTACTACATCAAAAAGTTTTCCATGCAGTTTGTGGGAAAAAAGGTACACTGCAATAGATCACACATATGCCACTGAATCCATTCACCCTCAACTACCTACTTCAAACTTTTGTCTCTTGGTACAACGTATGTGTGTGATTTATTATTGAGTAATACAAAATGTTTTTTTTTTTGTTTTGTTTTTCAGACATTGCTGGACAGTGACCATTTTGATCCATAATACCCATAATATCAAAGACCACCAATACTGAAGGTGTTAGATAGCACTGCTACTAACCAATGGTGGATGGGGGGGGGGGTATTGGACAGCCCAGTCATTTTAAATATATTACCTAACTTGATACAATAAACCCCAATGCACAAAAATGTGCTTTTATTGTGCAGCCATCTTGAAGTGTTAAGGGGCCACGCTTGAGACCCTCTATCATTTTTAAGTTGACCACTTCTATATAGACACATACATACACCAGCACGGTCTATATATACATAAAGAGTGGATAAACAAAACCACACTCACACACACCATATAAAACATGAAAAGTGTGTTGCTCTAAATAAGAAAACATCATCAAATTAATTTGTTAAACCAAAAACATAAATACCATGTGAATAAATAAAAAGTGTATATATATATATATATATATATATATATATATATATATATATATATATATATATTTAAATAAAAAATAGAAATAAATACAATTAGACATCTGATTCATAAAGTGTTGAGTCTATTTGAAAAGAAAAGTCCACAATGGTTATCCTATGATTTATTCCACCACTAACACTGTTTCCAGTAAACCATGCAGTTAAACCATCACCTCAAAAGGTACAAGTGCAGGCTTACCAGCATTAAAGGACTCTCTAACTAAAGAGAAGTCATAGAAAGCATATAAGATAGGAATTCATCAAGACCTGGCCATTGCTGCTGGTTCGCATTCAAACATCTGCCGGTTGGCATCCAACCAAATAAAGAAAGAAACTATTGCGCAATATAAAAACTGATTTGGCCGGTAAACAGAGCGATTCGAACATCACTTCCAATGACCGCTATGACATTACCACGAGGCTCCGCCCTACCCTTTTTGGAAAATGTGACTTCTTCAGGGACACAGGCGCAATGCTGCATCATCTCTTTATATATATACTCATTTATAACCAAGCCTCGCTTTAAACTACCTTTTTGAAATATAAACTTTAAAGTGTTTCAAGTCTTGTTCTGAGCATCAATCCGGCTGCTTGGGATAGCAAAATAGTCCTATATACATTGATATGAAACTGCTTGAAAAAACTTTAAATAACTTTATTGATCTAAAGGGCACAAAGTAAGTATCATACCTGTACTAAGTAAATACAATGTAATTCGGCGAGGGCAATTGCACAATCTTCATGTAGCACTACCCCCGTAGGAGCTGCTGGTTAGTTTTGGGCCTGCACGTTACCTCAACATTTGTCGTCTAGGGGAAGAAAGTCTGAAAGACTTTCAATGCCCACACAAGATGTAAAACCTCTAACTGTCAGGTTTTATTCTTTTGCTCAAAACTTGTGAAGAAGGTAGAAGGATGAAGGGGAAGGGAAGGTTCAGGTACACGGTACAGATCACTGGGAGAAAATCCCCTAAACTCCAAAGTCATTCACCACTCCCTCTTGAGTGGGTATTGCTCACCCGGATAGACCCCTCTCACCTGACCTAGCAGCTGGAATGATGCACGAACCAATTCGATAACAGTCTCTGCCACAGACTGATTGAGAACAAATTGAACAGTCCGGAATCCTCTGCCACAGGATGTAATGCCCGAACTTCCAGCCGTACAGTTAAAGAGCCTTTAAGCCGACCTGGCGAACTGTAGGACAACTTGAGTTGTGGATCCCTCCTTAATAAAGTCACCAGGCCTATCCCGAGACATAAGCCTTCCCCTTGGTCTCCTCCAGGGCAGGTCCTCCCCTGGTTTCCTTCATTAAGTATAGCTTCCTTCGCTTAGATGGACAGCTTAGGACCCCTCCTGATTAGTAGGCCGCAGCCAGCATAACTGTGCCTACTAGCAGAGATGCAGCCTCGGGCCAACGTGATCTTGGGGCTGGAAATCACACAACACATACCTCGTGCCAGGAGGGCCACGAGGCGAAGGCCCCCAAAATATGGCGTCTGCCCCTTAAGTATACCTTCCCGGCATGCACAGCAGGGCACCACTCCCACTGGGCTGCTCCCGAGTAAAGATTCTCAATGACCTATGGCTTGCCCGTATTCCAACACTGACCTGTGGGGCTATCGCCACCTACAGGCAACAGTGGGAAAATGCTATCAGGCACAGCCACTGCCAGGACAGAGGCTAATTCAGAATAAATCATACAGTCTGAGCCACATTATCGGCTCAGACACCCACTAAATTTAACATAGCGCCCAGTCATTTGGGAGCAGGGCACTACATTCACATATAGTAAACAATTCAATCATAACTTAAAACCTACTCAAGTTTATTAAAAATCCCAAACAATTGGAATTCATATGTATAAAACTAAAAAAATATCCTAACACACACACTAGTTAAACCCCTTGAGACCACCTATGCTGTCTCTGTTGAAGCCAATGTTTACATGTCTAGTGAAGCCTTGGATGTATTAGTCACAGGTATAGTTTTTCATTGTTGATCATTCTGCAATCTATACTGTGACTCATGCTGTCTGCAGGTGAACTTTCACAGAAGCTGTGTTTCTAAAGACTTAAGGGACACAGATTTTGAGAAATAAACCTTAGTATACAGCGCTAAATATCTCATTCCCCTTTAATTAGTGATATTATGCTGCTGTATTCAACTACAAATACCTATGCCACATGCCTGTGCTGTTCACAGGTTGTGTAAATCACTCTTGTTTGCATATATGTATGCTACAATAGAAGTCAGTGGCTATATAATTGCATAGCTCCAAACTGTCCCTGATTTTGAGGGACTGTACCTGATTTGGATCACGGTCCCTCAGTTCCTCTTTCCTCTTCATTTGTCCCTCATTGTGGTCTGATCCATATAGTTGTATATAAAATGCACTTTTTATCTTTCAAAAAGTGTTCCCCAGTGCTAAACCTTTCATCCAATTTCTAAAATGCTGCATTTGTAAATTTCAAAAGCCAAGATAAAGGAATAGTAGTGGTAAAAAAAGCACTTGAGGGTTTAACTAATAATTTTTTGGGTGTAATTCTCCTTTTAGGGGGCAAGGCAGGCAGTGTGCCCTATATCTACATACTTTTGCTAATAGATGTACCCATCTCAAAAAGTTGAGAGGTATGTAATTGCTATGTGAATTGGTGGTTTTACTGATGCTCTAGATTAGGTCTAATTAGACGGTTGGGTAATTAGGGAAGAATAGAATGCAATTAATTTAATGTATTTAAAACGGGTTATGTCAATTGCTTTCTGTAACGCCTCCTGTGGACGTCATCATGACGAAACGTACATTGGGCATACAGGGAGCAAGCTACTCCATTTGGAAGCATTGAGAGACTACACACGGACCATGCTCACACTGTCACAGAATGGAGATGGCCGTCAATAACATAATGTGTGCAAACCCAGGTTCAAACCCAGGTTCAGGACTTTCCCTTATCTGTTATTCTTGAAAATGAAGAGAATTGATTTTTGAGATTCGCCTTGCATTGACTTCACTGGGGTTTGCAATAAAGTTCACAATTTGTAGACTTCTATCTGTATTTATTTGGTGAACATGCCCATAAATTGAAGCCAAGCAGAGTCACCCATCACTGTAAGTATAGCTCCCACTGTTCTTCCTGCATGCTCCAGCTGTAAACTCTGCAGATCTCATAAATCCCACTGCTGCCATCATGTCTCAACCCTCGTCTGCTCCTGAACAATCACAAAACACAAGGCTCCAGGCTTCCTTTTGTGAGTATCCAGGAGGGGAGAGGGGTGGAGACATGTCCACAGTGCTGGGGTGTATAGGACCTACAGAGAACACCTGCAGTGGCCAGGAAATACAGCGGGAGATGTACTAATCCCCGCATGGACAAATGGATTTGCAGGATGAAGAAGTATGCATGCATGGTGGGGATTGGCTTTTGAGAAAAATATATGTTTTCCTGCTGTAAACCTGTAAAGCTAATAGTGCCCAGACTTGGGTGTTAAACAGTACCATATTCTTTATGTATAATTAAAGAAGAAATAATGACCATAACTTTTTCTAGCCATATCAGATTCATATCTTATTGTGCTAATGTCTAATGGCAAGCAACACATTAGGTCAGTATGAAGACCATGCCTGGAGTTTTTTTTAAAAACAACTAGACCAGATGCACAAATATCATAAATGATTACAACTGATTATTAGTTTGACCAATCGGAAATTTAACCAAAAGTTGTTTAAAGTTGATAGGCAAAAACCTGATTATATGCACAATGCAACCAATCAGGAGTCATTTTTCATACTAAGCAGTTACTCTTGGCAACAGCTCAATTTTTATTCCACTTTTTACTTAAAAGCAAAACATGTTTCTTTCTATAGCCACTCTATTCTGCAACCTGATGAGAGATGCTTGCCTGACATATGGCAAAAATACAATCTTTGTTGCCGTCACTTATATGATACATCACAACCAGTAAAACAGATGATTGGAGCTCAGTTTCTGCTTAAGGCTGGTATTACATTTAGCCTACATAATCCCAGGGTAAATGCACTAAGTTCTCCCTTCTTAAAGTATGTATAGTGACATCACATATTATATAAAAGAGTTTAGTACCTAACTCAAACAATGATAACGTGAAAGACTGCTTTAAAAACAAACACGTGTATGTAATAAAATATTTGTTACATTTCTATCAGAAGAGATCAGCAGATCTTTGCCTTATAGAAATTATAGCATGCACTTTGGCTATATTACTATATTACTATATTGACTAACCGTGGAAATCTATACAATTATGTCTTGAAGTGGGGCTGTGCCTGCACTGGAAGGGTTATTGCTTGCTTAGGCCAAGGGAACACAGAAAAGCTAATTTCCTGACAGACTCCATGGCAGCCTACGTGTGGGTTAACCCCGCCTCTCATACCTCATAGGACCCTACTCCCATAAAGCTTTGCTTCCTGGCCATGGACAGTGTTCCTTTTTTGTCCTCCTCCTAGGACCTATTTAATTTCAAGATGACTCTGAAGTTCCGGGTCCATCTCAGCGTAATCGCTCCTCAAGTTTATCCTCCTTTAGTGAGGAAGAGAGTGTCGTCAATTCCACTGGATTTGACTTTTCTCTAGTCCCAAATCTGGTGAAGGCAGTTAAAACCGCTTTAAAATGGGAAGATCCGGTGGAAGCTCCTAATAAACAGAAAAAATATTTTATACACCTCAAAAAAGAGCGTCCTAGCTTTCCCCTTTTGGGTGAACTTAGTGAAATGATCACTGATGAGTGTACCTCCACTGAAAGAAAGAATTCCTTGATCTCCAAAGTGTCAAAAATGTATCCATTTAAACGCGAAGAAGTGAAACACCTAGAGTCGGCCCCTTTGGTGGATGCCGCTTTAATGCGACTGGTCAAGCATGTTACTCTTCCTTTAGAAGACACAGTTTCTTTTAAAGATGCTTTGGATAGGAAGATTGATACTGACCTTAAGCGCATATATATTACAGCAGGTATGGCTTGTAAGCCAGCTCTGGCCCTTGCGGCCCTCTCCAAAGCAATGGAGACCTGGACGGATGAGGTGGATTCTACTCTTTCAAATGCGTCTGGTCTCCTGGTCAGAGACCTACCAGTTCACGAAATAAGAATGGCGGCTGCCTTTAAGGGAGAAGCTTCCCTTGACATTATTCGCTTAGTGGCACGGGTCATGCTCTCATCTGTTACAGCTAAACGCGCCCTATGGCTTCGTCCTTGGGTAGCCGACCCAGCCTCTAAACAGGCATGGTGCCGTATTCCCTTTCAAGGGTCTTCCCTGTTCGGGAACAAACTTGACAGCGCTATCTCCCGTGCCACAGGGGGTAAGTCAGGTTTCCTTCCCCAAGACCGTCGTCCCTTCAACCAAAGGAAATTTTTTCCCAGGCAAGACCAAGATCGTGCTAGAGAGGCTCGTCGGTACAAGCCGGGTAGAGAGTTCAGGAAAAATTGGAGAAGAAACCAACCGTCGGGTCAAAAACCCACTAAAGGGGCAACTCCGGGTAACCGTGACACCCCTAAGTCCTTTTGATATTGGGATCGCTCAGACGGAGCAGGTTGGAGCTCGGCTTCTGCAATTCCGGCACGTTTGGGCAGCCTTGATAAAAGACTTTTGGACAATCAAGACAGTATCCTTAGGTCACTCCTGGACCTTTGTCAACCCTCCTATACTTCAGTTTGTCCCCACAACTCTGCCTCACTCAGAAGAAAAGAGAAATATCCTTCTAACATACACAGACACTCTCTTGTCCCAGGGCGCCGCTATACAAGTGCCAGCGGCAGAAAGATTTCAGGGAATGTACTCACCTCTGTTCATGGTTTTGAAGAAGTCCGGCTCTTGGAGGCCAGTGATAGACCTAACGCATCTGAACACCTTTATAAAAAAGGAAAAATTCAAGATGGAGTCACTTCTCACAATTCGTCAGACCATTCTACCGGGCGACTGGCTTGTGTCAATCGACTTGAAAGATGCCTACTTCCACGTGCCCATAGCGGCAGAATTTCAGAAATACCTTCGGTTCGCAGTAGGCAGTGTTCACCTTCAGTTCACGTGTCTCCCATTCGGGCTTACAACATCGCCGCGAGTGTTTTCAAAGCTCTTACTGGCTGTCGTGGCCTTAATCAGAATGAAAGGCATCCGTCTACACCACTATCTAGACGACCTGCTGTTACTTTCACAGAACAGGGAACAGATATTGATACATCGGGCTCAAGTTATCCTTACTTTGACCGAGTTCGGCTGGCTTTTGAACAGGGAAAAGAGTCATCTAGAACCCACACAGTCCCTAGTCTTCCTCGGTGCCCAGTTCGATACGATCCAGAGTACAATTTCTCTACCCTTAGAAAAAATCCCAGTCATCCGGGAAAGAGTTCGTCTTGCGTTGGAGTCCCCTTTTCTCAAAGCTTCTCTTTGTCTCAAAATTATAGGCACCATGGTATCCACGACTCCCATGGTCAGATGGGCACAATGGCGAATGCGTCCTTTCCAGAGGGGTTTTCTCCAACAATGGGATCCGAGGCCCCAGGACCAATTAATCCGGATAACTCAGTCAATGAGGGACAGCCTCCTCTGGTGGCTTCTGCGGAAAAATCTCCTCAATTGTCTCTCAATAGCCCCTGTCTCCTGGATCACAGTTACATCCGACGCCAGCAACAGCGGCTGGGGTGCCCTTTGCCTGAAAGAAGTAGCCCAAGGGAAGTGGGATTTCCCATCTCGAAAGGTAGTATCCAATATCCTGGAACTCCGTGCAGCCTTCTGTGCCCTTCAAGCCTTCACCCATCTGGTAAAGGGGTCGTCGGTCCTTCTGAGGATGGACAATACGACAGCCGTGTCTTACATAAAGAGACAAGGAGGCACTCGCAGTTTGTCCCTTCTGAGGGAGGTGGAGCCGATTATGTCATGGGCTCAGACACATCTGACAAATCTAACAGCAGTTTATCTCCCCGGAACTCAGAATATTCAAGCAGATTTCCTATCGAGGACGACACTCGACAACAACGAGTGGTCTCTCCACAGCGAGGTTTTCGTCTGGATCCTGTCACTAGGATTCACACCGGAAGTAGACCTATTTGCATCCCCGTGCAACTACAAACTGGAGAAATTTTACACAAGAAATCGCTGTCCCCAAGCGATCGGGGTGGATGCTCTAACAGATCAGTGGATGTTCCACAAAGCCTATGCCTTTCCCCCAACTCCAGTCATTCTCCGGTTCCTGTCGAGACTCAGATGGGAGGAAGTCGAGGTGGTCGCAATAATTCCTTACTGGCCCAACAGACCATGGTTTCCACTGTTGTTTCAGTTGAGCTTCCGGGATCCAGTTCTGCTCCCATCCAGACCAGATCTCTTGCTCCAGGGGTCGACCCCTCACCCTTGTCCATCACATCTGCACCTGATGGCCTGGTTTTTGAGAGGGAAAGATTGGAAACACTAGGTTGCCCAAGCCAAGCAATCTCTACACTACTAAGTGCCAGGAAAGTGAGCACCAATAAAGTCTATCAGAGGATATGGTCTAAGTTCTCGGATTATACCTCCTCCATAAACAGTTCAGCCAAGGTCCCCAGAGTACAGGACATTTTGGGCTTCCTCCAAACAGGGCTTGACCTACCCTTATCAGTCAGCTCCTTGAGGGTCCAAGTATCAGCAATCTCTGCCTTCACAGGTAGTTCGTGGGCCAGACATTCCCTTGTCCGTCAATTTTTCAAAGGAGCCATGAGGTTAAGACCTTTAAGAAAACCGAGATTTTCTAAGTGGGATCTTCCATTAGTCTTGGACTTTTTTTCAGGAGATCAAGATTCAACTAATCAATCTATCAAAGATCTTTCCCTCAAGATTGTCTTCCTTGTGGCTATAACATCTGCCAAAAGGGTCTCCGAAATTGGCTCTCTAGGCTCCAAAGAACCGTTCCTCACCTTTTTTCCGGACCGTGTAGTGTTGATTCCAATGCTGGGTTCCAAGCCTAAAGTCACGTCAATCTTTCATGAAAACCAGGAAATTGTACTTCCCACATTTCATTCTTCTGAGGGTTCTATGGTTCATCCTCTGGATGTCGGCAAAATCCTTAAACAATATCTGGAAGCCACAGCGTCCTTCCGTAAATCTGATCATTTGTTTGTGTCATTCCATGGAAAAAACAAAGGCATGCGTGCTTCCTCCAGAACCATCGCCGCATGGATCGTCCAAGCTATCCAAAGGGCTTACAAGGCTAAAGGGTTGGCTCCTCCTGAAGCGGTAACCGCTCATTCCACGAGGAGCGTCTCTACATCATGGGCGGCTGCCCGACATGTTTCCCCTGAAGTTATTTGCAAAGCGGCCTCTTGGTCGTCCTTAAATACATTTATGACGCACTATTGCGTAGAACCGGCCTCCTTGTCGTCGGTTAATTTTGGTTTGAATATATTATCTGTTGACAATGTCAATTAAAATTTTGTTTCTTTAACCAGCAATTGCCCACCCGGGTGTGTTTGGCTAGTCATTTCCCACACGTAGGCTGCCATGGAGTCTGTCAGGAAAAAGGAAAATTTATATGAAATACTTACCGTAATTTTCCTTTCCTGATGGACTCCATGGCAGCCGGAGTTCCCTCCCTTTGCTGGAGTAGGCTATATTACGGAACACTGTCCATGGCCAGGAAGCAAAGCTTTATGGGAGTAGGGTCCTATGAGGTATGAGAGGCGGGGTTAACCCACACGTAGGCTGCCATGGAGTCCATCAGGAAAGGAAAATTACGGTAAGTATTTCATATAAATTTTCCTTTTTATTTACCTAATCTTCCACTTCTCCGCACTGCTAGATTGGTCCCTGCAATGTATTTTCACCCCACACTCCACTGGTCTAAGGTCCTAATGTCATTAAGACCGGTGCAGAGACCATAGCAATGCACTGGATGTGAGGATGCCAGGGAATAGTCCACTGCTGGACTATGGGAGAATTGTGGTTACAAACAAATGGCAAGAGAATCTGGGCACTGTTAGGCCTCGTACACACGGCCGGTTTCCTCGGCAGAATCCATCAAGAAACATGGTGGGAGAGCTTTTTTGCAGAGGAAACCGGTCGTGTGTACGTTTTTCATCGAGGAAACTGTCGAGGAACTCGACGAGCAAAAAAGAGAGCAAGTTCTCTTTTTCCTCAACGGGAGTCTGAATTTGCTCATCGTGTTCCTCGTCGGGCTGGTTTTCAACGAGAAACTCGAGCGTGTTTATGCTAAGAAACCCTTGCATGCTCAGAATAAAGTATGAGATGGGAGTAAAAGTAGCATTTGTAATGGAGATAACACATTTTTCACTCTGTAACAGACTGAAAAGTGCAAATCGTCTCCGACCAAACTTTTACTTAACACGCATACACATGAGATTAGCAAAAGCAGCCCCAAGAGTTGTGCAAGTGGAATCGAACTTCCCCTGCCGTTGTATTTGTTGTACGTCACCGCGTTTGAGAACGAGGAGATTTTGTCTTGATCATGTGTACGCAAAGCAAGCTTGTCGAGTTCCTCGACAAGCCTAACAAGGAACTCGGCGAGGAAAACGATGTGTATCGCCCGACGAGTTCCTCGGTCGTGTGTACGAGGCCTTAGGGTGATATGTACAAATGGGCAAAACTATTTTAACTATTTTAAGAAAAAATATTCAGCAGGGATATTTTATGTAATTTCAAAGGTGACACGAGAAAAAATACACACTCCTTAAAATGACATGCTTGAGGGATGCCTTTAAAGTGTTTTTTAAAGCCTAAAGGTGTTTTTTATTCTATGGATTAAGGTAAAAAAAAATCTGTGTTACAGGATCCACCAGTCAACCTTTATACATACCTGAGCCCATTCTCGATTCAGCACTGTGCATGAGAGCAGCCGCTCTTTAAAGGGCAGATTGATAGCCATTTTGTGATGAGGGAGCAGGGGGTGGGACAGAGCCATGCTGTCTGTATCAATAGACACAGACAGAGCGGTTTGTGGGAGTGCCCCCATAGAAAGGGGAGTTTTATGGGGCACTCGCCAAAACCATTGCACAATGCAGGTAAGTATGACATGTTTATTATTGAATAAAAAAAAATCAAAACTTTACAATCCCCTTAAGCTTTATGCAATTTGTAAGCCTGAAATAAAAATGACATCTTCAAGAGACAATAGTGACAATCATATAGCACAGTGGCTGGAGAGCTTTATTAGGCCGCAATTTAAAAGGAGAGGGAAGGCATTACAAAATAAAATTTAGAGCACATTATTGGAAAGACAGTGGCCATAAATATAATACAGATCCGCTGGAAATTATCTAAGCTGTTTTACTAGGCAACAATTGAAAAGGGAGAGACAAAGCAGGTTTTATTGTGAAATAAAAAGTAAAGTGTGTTATGTCAGAGACAACAACCAGAATTATTGTACAAACTCACTGATTATTATGTAAGCTTAATTTTAATAGGCTTCAATTAAAGAGACAACGCAACTCGACGAGCTAAGAGATCATCTCTGGCACCCCTTGTGCTACGCATGCACCTTTCTTGGCAGGAAGCTAGAAAGCATTCCTATGCTGCTAGAACTTTTACAGACAGCTTGCTCCCATCATGGATGGTTGGCAACCCAGCCTGGGGAGGGAGGTTTTAACTCTCTTATCCCCTACCTTATATAACCCCTAGATTCATGCCTTTGTACAAGACTCAATGTGAATGCTTTTTAGAATGATCAAGAGAATATCACCAAATCACATTAAGATTTTCAGACAAATTCTCATCTTTCATAAACAAAAAAATTGAGTTTCCACTTTCCAAGCTTTTCCTGGTCTGGCTACAAAATAATGTAATCACTCTAAGTTCAGCCTGCCTGTCTTCTCCCACCACTTCACCTTCTGCCTGTCACACACACCCCCTCCAATCAGCATTTTTACTTACCCCCACCTCTCCTGGCCAGCCTGACACTCCCAGTCCTGCTGATTTACTGCCTGCCTCTTCTGTCAGTCTCAGTGGGGTGTCACTGCCCCCAGTCACTCCCGTTCCACCTTGCCGATGTTCCGCACCTGCCGCCGCTCATGGACCCGGTCTCAGTGGGGGAGGGGCACCGTCCGCAGCTCCAAAACTTAAAGACACACCACTCCGCTACATCATCTCACACCATGCTGCTAAAGTGTCTCGGTGTCTGCCCAGCACTTCCACGCCTCTCCAACGAATGCAACAGCACTACCCGCTGTACAGTCTGCCAGACTTTCCAGGCTTCTAAACCAAAAAATAGTAAATGCACATTTTTTACCTGCAAAAATTTGCATTTATTAGGGAGTTAGAGAGAGAACACCTCTGTCTGGATATTTGCCAGCCAGCAGAGGACCATACCAAAGGAGATCCGAGACAAATAGTGAGGACACCTGGTGACAGCGCAGCACTGCCCACATTACAGCACCTTCACCACTGTAGCAGGGTGACTGGAGCATCCATAAACGATTTGCTTCCCACCGCTGATCACCGGAGGATTTCATGGAGAAACCTAGGGCCCCCCATCTACAGAAAGAGGTCACTGCATCATCCAGGGGACTGTTGAGAGGTCTATTTGCACTTTTCTGATAAATTGCTGTTTGCACACTCTGAGATCAGCTTCTCTACCATTTCTTAGTGCTGAAGTGTTAAGTTTATACTACATACAAGTTAACTGAGACTGTCAATAAGTAAAACATTTTTTGTAAAAGGCCCCAATGATGGCTGGCAGAAGAACATCTCATAGGACTGCCCATTCCATCATAATTATCCTACAAGTCCCCTTTGTTCCCCTGCCCCCACTGCTGGCATCCTTTTGAACAGTGCATACAGTCTAGGACTAGCATTGCTGCCATAAATTGCCATGGCAATGTAGTTTCAGCACTCGTTAGATTAAACTTTAATAATGTTCACTGCTGCACTTGAAGTGGCCTTGCTACTGTTTATAGTGAACTGGATGCCAAATACCATCTTATGCCTAGCCCTTACTGTTAATTACATTATATGCTAAATTGTGTTATTACCATTATGAATCAATTTATTGCTTGCCTACTTATGAACCATACTGGGTGACAATATATTAAGTTTGCCTTCAGTACCTGGTTTGGTGCCTGTTTTCTTTGCTATGCACTACTATTGGGTACTGACTATTACTTTCAGTGATTTCCTGTGATATTGTATGTTTGTATACTCAACCTGGTATGTCAGAGGGGATGCAGTTCTTGAGAAGGTCAAGGTAAAGAAGACAAGACCAATCCTATCCAGTGCTACATAAAATACATACTATAATGCATGTTGAACATGAAAGATGAAACCCAATTGGCTTCCATGGGCAACTTCAGTTCAGTGCTTACCATTTTTTTTTATTTATTTTTTTCCAGTTTGGATTAAAAAACCTGACTTTTCTAAAAACTACTTTATAAATCAGCGGTATGACCTTACAGTGGCCTTAATGCTTCTAAAAAGGGCACATCTATTAAGCACACCACTGTGGTTTACAAATGTGCTTAGTGTTTTGCTTGCTTTGTGATCCTGAAGGAAAAGAAACCCCATTCAAATTAATGAATGGGAAAAAAAAGGCAGAAGAAAGAATGTCATGTAACTGTCTTTTTTTCCCAAAACACAGCGGAGTGCTTTCCGTAGCAATATGCAGAGTATACACTGTTGGACACTGCAAGCTTCACATTATAACCCATATTTTATGAATGAGTCAGGAGTGCCGCATGGAATAAACATTGTCTTGTCCACAAAACAGCAAATATCTCTCCTTTATAGTTTGATCCTAGGTATTACTAATAACTAATTTTGCCCACTTTCATTTCAAGTCACTTGCAGATCAATAGCCAGATTCAGGTACGGCGGCGCATCTTTGAGGCGGCGTAGCGTATCGTATTTACGCTATGCCGCCGTAAGTCAGAGAGGCAAGTGTGTATTCACAAAGCACTTGCCTCCTAAGTTACGGCGGCGTAGCGTAAATGGGCCGGCCTAAGCGCGCCTAATTCAAATGAGGGTGAGGGGGGCGTGTTTTATGTAAATTATTCGTGACCCGACGTGATTGACGTTTTTTACATTTTTTTACGTTTTTTGGACATATCCCAATGAGCATTGCTCCAAAGTACGCCGCAAGGACGTATTGGTTTCGACGTGAATGTAAATGACGCCCAGCCCCATTCATGGACGACTTACGCAAACAACGTACATTTTTCAAATATCGACGCGGGAACAACGGCCATACTTAACATTGACTAGGCCAGCTATTTGTTCGACTAACTTTACGCCGGGAATTGCCTTACCTAAACGGCGTATCTTTACTGCGATGGGCGCACGTACGTTCGTGAATCGGCGTATCTCGCTGATTTACGCATTCTAGGCCGGTGGAACTAGACAGCTAGGTTTAAGTGTATCTCAGTTTGAGCATACACTTAAACATACGACGGCTTAGATTCCGAGTTACGATGGCGTATCTACTGATACGCCGGCGTAACTCTTTGTGAATCTGGCTACAAGACTCAACACAACAAATGTGTTTGTGCCCTGCCCTTCAGTACACCATGTTGACAATTGAGCCTACATAGAGCAGAATGATATCTAGACATCAAACCTTTGGTCTGATCCACAACTTACCAGAAAGACTAGGAACCGAAAGGTCCTAGAGGGAACTTGAGAGGAACATGATGAAGGCCATTGCTGACCTCTCTATATGAAAATGTCAGTTTGATGGCTGTCTTCTTGGTTTAGAGCAAGTGTGAAAAAAAGGATTTTACACATTTACTTTCTTGATCTCTATGCTTGCTCTGGCTCAGCATCAAAGCCAGAGTCAACATGACAGCCAGGCAACTAACATTTTAGAAAAGAGGACAGCAGTGGTAGCCCCCATATCGCTGTTAGTACAGGTTCACTTTAATTTTGAGCAGTTCATCCACATGTGCACTGATTTTTTATTTTTTAGCAGAAGGGCGTTTTGCTTTTCTAAAGTTTAACTAGAGATACGTATGTATTAGGTTTAGGTGCTAAAATGCTCAATGGTATTCTTTTGTGCCAGTAATAAAGATTCTTTTTCTTATATCTATATTTATTTTACAACCAGTATTCATAATATTGGCAACATTAATAGTGTAGTTTCCTAGACATAAATCGTATTGCCAGAAAATTATAAGTCTACTTTGAGAAAAAAAAAATGTACGTGTGCAAAACTAAATCTTTTATCAAATCTGTAACTGCCTGCAGCTATCTGAAACAGAAGTGAGATATTGGTATTTCTGTAGTGGAAAGTTACACCATGAGTTTGACATGAGACATGTATCTTCTTCCACTGTCCCCTTATCGGCCATGTGAATTACATGCTGTCACAAAAGGACGTTTCTGATAAAGCTGACTTGCTGATAATATGTTTATGCCACAGCTATTGTCTTCTTTCTCTTTTGCAAGTGACATATATTGCTGTTTAAATAACATGCATTCCTTTAACGTGCTTTAAGGTAATTACCTAAATGTAATTCTTCACGGCTGGGTGGACACTACTGCAGGAGTTTTCAGGTGTATCGTTACCATGGCCTTTACTATCTCATTCAGCTATAGATGAAATGGGGCAAAAAGCATCTCACCCCCCAATCCTACTGGGGGGGGGGAGCAGGTGAATGATCACTTGCCCTCTAGGCAACAGTAAAGCCATAATAATAGGGCTATAGTGGGAAGTGGGAAAGTAGTATGCTAGTGAATGAGTTTCACATAAGTTGAAATATTGCTTCCAACTAAACAATCAGCCAGTGTATTGTCAGTACCCAGTACACACATAACTACAAAGAAAGGAACTGGAGCTCTCAACTTTGGATCTGTGTCTCTCATTCCAGTGGCACCAGTTCACAGAATGAACCCACCCAGAGGTATCAGCCCTCACTGAACTGTACATTATTTAGAATAAACACTGAAAGGTGTGAACACATAAATAAATAACATTTCAGAACAGACTGATAGACCAATTCCATACAGGATTGAGTGTCGCAATAGTAAATGAAAACATTCAGACGTCAACAAGCACTAATTCTAGCAGCAAGGAGTTGAGGTTCCCAGTGGGGCAGTTCTCAGATTTGCATTTCAGCTTACTACCCTCAAGAACATGAATTCTGCTAGAGAAATTTCACTTTTGAAAGTTATTAACAACTGGCAGAATCTTAATTAAAAAGTTACATTGTTGGAAGACTTGGTTTTTGATGAGTCTGCTGAATTATTTTACATAAACAAGACGGTCACGTTTGCACATTTATTCATAACTTAACTGCATGAGAGTCGGTTCACACTGGGGTGGCACGACTTCGGGGGCGACTCGGCAAGACGTCCTAAAGACGACTTCAGAGGCGACTTGCAAAATGACTTCTGTTTAGAAGTTAGGGCTGCACGATTCTGGTCAAAATGAGAATCACGATTCTTTTGCTTAGACAAAAGATCACGATTCTCTAACGATTCTCAAAAATGTAATGCCAGAACCCCCCCCCCCAAAAAAATAAAAAATAAATAAACCTGTGATTTATCTGAAAATATGAATATATAAAAAAAGAGACCAGTGATATGTCTATAATGTTAAAGATCATATAACTCCTATGAAAAAAGCAGAATCAAACTTTGATTCTGATTTTTTCATAGGAGTTATATGGTCTTTAACATTATAGACATATCACTGGTCTCTTTTTTTATACATCAGAAGCAGTACTGCCAGCAACCATTGGGTGGCGCATGGATACACACAGTTGTACAGAACTGTGAGAAGGTTTAATACATCAGAAGCAGTACCGCCGGCAACCACTGGGTGGCGCATGGATACAAACTACTGTTGTGAGAGAAGCTCAGGCATCTATCCAGCGGCGCAGGCTGCTGACGTCGGTTTCGATATCGGCGGCATATGCGTTCCACGCTGGTTACGTGGAACCAGCAGTGAACACAAAAGAATCGCGGGTCATCCCACGGGGAGATCGCGGGCGGGAAGAATCGAGATCGCGATTCTCTCCGCGATTAATCGTGCAGCTCTAATAGAAGTCAATGCAAGTCGCCCCCAAAGTCGTACAAGAACCTTTTTCTAAGTCGGAGCGACTTGCGTCACTCCTATTAGAACGGTTCTATTGAATAGAATGGGACACGACTTGTCAGGCGGCTGAGTCGCCAGATGAGTCGCCCCAGTGTGAACCGGCTCTAAAGGTTAAGGCGACTCGGTTTTCTACATGAATTATTTTATGAAAACCACATCAGCTTAGAGATTTGGAAGACAATTTTAGCCTTGTTGCCCATGTTTCATAACAGAAGACCTCCTGGTCTTAAAGCAGAGTTCCACCCAAAAGTGGAACTTATGCTTTAAGCACTCCGTGCCCCCTTACATGCCACATTGGCATGTCATTTTTTTTGGGGGGGGGAGTGGGTGATTAGTTTTGAGTGGGACTTCCTATTCCACTTCCTAATTCCAACTACGGGCCACCTAGGCGACTCTTCCTCTCGCCCTAGGCAGCCCCTCCCTCCCTGTAATCTTCTGGGACACGTCACAGGTCCCAGAAGATTGCCTGTCCACTCGGAGAGCGCAGTGCGGCTCCCACATGCGCAGTGAGTGCCCGGCCGTGAAGCCACAAGCTGTCACGGCCGGGTGACCACAGTTTCAATGGAAGTCCGCGGAGAGTAGGGGGAGAGGAGCGAGGCTCTGGACTGTGGGACAGGTGAATATCTGTTTATTAAAAGTCAGGAGCTACACTTTTTGTAGATGCTGACTTTTAATAAACAAAAAAAAGCCTGAAACTTTAAATTGCAATGACCTGTCAGGTTTTATGTTAGATATAGTATTGTGAAAAATGTATTTCAGTTGTTGCTTAAATTTAAACATTTTCAAAGCCAGTGCTGTGATTAATCTACTCAATGTGCAGACTGAGGGGATGATAGAAAATGACTGATTTCATTGGAACTGTTTTTGTTTGTCTTGGATAGCTTTGCCTTTAGTTTGCTTGTCTCTACTGCTCCAGGTCACTTCAGCATTCCTAAACAGATCCAGATGGCTCAGTGATTGGCCCAGTTGATATGGTAGCGACTCTAACATAGATGAGCTCTGACCACCTGGCTGGAAGAAAGCACACAATGGTCAAGAGGACCAATGAGGGTCGGTTGGCTGGTATCATATTTATTTATTTATTTGCAGTCACAGAGAGCAAAAAAAAAATGATAGGGTTTTAATCCTTCCACATTCTATTGTTGTCTTTAATGCTGCACATGTCCAAGTGTAAAAATGATTGGGGAGACAGCACCCCCAGGCAAAGAGGGTATATATATATTTTGGTATATACCAAAATGGTTGTTTATTTTAAAGGCTTAGTTGGGCCACTAATATTATAGAGGCATCTTTGGTGCAATATATTTGAAGATGGTATATAAAATTCTATTTTTCTGAAGTGTCATGTTGAGTCTGGGCCCTATCTATATGTGTGTATATGTATTTAAGCAACAAAGTTGTAATTATTGGTTAAGGGTCCAGACACAAGTATTTTTGAAACTATGGTGAAATAATTTGTTAAGTCCAAGAAAGGTTTTTGTATATACATATCGTATGGGGTCGCATATATATATACCCTCTTTGCCTGGTAGTGCTGTCCCCCCCAATCATTTTTATGGTTTGAATATAGGGTTTGCTGACCCACACTGATTTATGGTGGAATGACTAATGCTTTGAGTGCCCTCCCAACTAGGTTGCCGTTTCACAGCGGCACCACCTATATTTGACATGTCTAATTGGGGAGATTTAGGCTAAAGCCTCGTACACACGCATGGTTTTCTCTGCAAGAACCAGCAAGAAAATTGCTGGCAGAGCTTTCTTGCCGAGTAAACCCAGCGTGTGTACGAAACTTTGGGGTTTCTCGTCAAGAAAACTGCCCAGAATCTCGACAAGAAAAATAGAGAACCTGCTCTCTATTTTCTCGTTGTGATTCTCGGCAGTGTTTTCCTGCCAAGAAACCCGAGCGTCTGTATACTTACCTGTCGCCGTCACATTCGATGCCGTTGCCGCCATCTTGCTACACCCTACCTATGCCTTGGAAGCTAACATGCATGCGTCTAAATCATTTCGAGCATGAGCGGTAGCTTCCAAGGCATAGGTAGGGTGTAGCAAGATGGCAGCGACGGCATTGAATGTGACAAGCGCATGCTTGTCGTAGTTGATGATGTCACCGCGTTCGTGCCATTCAAAAGAACGGCGGTTCTTTTGAATGGAGTGTCTGTACACTCGGCGGCGTTTTTCGTGATGAGATTCTGGACCGTGTGTACAGGGCTTTACTTGTGCTCTCAGGTGGCACTAATCATAGGAAGGAAGGAATACACAATTTCCAGACATGTATACAGACAACAATACCAACTTGACAGTGTTTGACTGAGAAATGTAGAGGTGACTATACATGTGTGTGTATGAAGGTGAGGGCTGCGGTTAGGTGCAGATAAGGGGCTGGAAAAATTGGGGCATAAATAAGATGGGCATATTAGCTGGAAGGGGAGTTAAAGGTATTGGAGATATTAGGGTTGATTTACTAAAGGCAAATAGACTATTCACTTTGCAAATGCAGTTTTATTTTGCAAAGGAATTATGCCCAGAGCTTAGTGGATGAGGCGAAGCTCTGCTGAATTCCATCGTCCAATCATGTCCAAGCAACAAAAAAAAATTATTTCCTTGCATACGATTGGATGTTCTTTGCAAAATGAAGCTTCACAGCAGTCAAATTCTGGGGAAATTCCCTTGCAGAGTGCAAATTAAACAGTATATTTGCCTTTAATAAATTAATCCTTTACACCATGAGCACTGGGTATGCACTGACATGCAGGCTTTAATTTTGAACTGAGGTCTGATGTGTCAAGCTTTGACACTGGCAAGGCTTCTAATCTAATTGGCAGTGGCGGAACTTTCAGGGTTGCTGCAGTCGCCGTTGCGACTGGGCCCTGCCGTTCTGCCGCTGTGGGGCCCCCCCCCAAGACCCGGCATCTCCCCCTGCATCTCCAACTTTTAGTTTGGGATGCAGTGGGGGGAGTGGGAGACGGCGATCAGCAGCTGTATGGTGCTCGCGGCATCTCCCTGGGGCTTGTATTTCTCCTTCAGCATGTATACAGTGGAGGGGGGAGGGGACTCTGACCCGGGCAGCTACAAGTTTCACTCTTCAGTATACAAGTAAGTTGCTCGGGTCAAAGGACCCCTCCCCCCTCCACTGTACAGACTGAGGAAGAGAATTCCAAGCCCCAGGGAGATCCCCCTGCCAATGGACATCATAGAGCTGCCGATCGCTGCCTCCCACCTCCCCCTGTGCTGGGGGTTGGAGGTGCACAGCCAGCCAGGTACAGGGGAACCTCTGGGGGGGGTGTTTAAGTCTGGGAACCCTGATGTATGTGGGGCCCTCTGGTGTATGGGGGCACTATGGGAACCCTGATGTATGGGGGGTGGCCTTTCTGTGAACCCTGATGTATGGGGGGGCACTCTGGGAAACCTGATGTATGGGGGACACTCTGGGAAACCTGATGTTTGGGGCGGGGGGCTCTCTGTGAACCCTGATGTATGGGAGGCTCTCTGAGGACCCTGGTGTATCGGGGGGGCTCTCTGGGGATTCTGATGTATGGGGGGGCTCTCTGTGAACCCTGATGTATGGGGGGTGCTCTCTGTGAACCCTGATGTATGGGAGGCTCTCTGGGGACTATGATATATGGGGGGCTCTCTGTGAACCCTGATGTATGGAGGATGCTCTCTGTGAACCCTGATTATGGGAGTCTCTCTGGGGACTCTGATGTATGGGGGGGGGCTCTCTGTGAACCCTGATGTATGGGGAGTGCTCTCTGTGAACCCTGATGTATGAGAGGCTCTCTGTGAACCCTGATGTATGGGGGGGGCTCTCTGGGGACTCTGATGTATGGGAGGCTCTCTGTGAACCCTGATGTATGGGGAGGCTCTCTGGGGACTCTGATGTATGGGGGGGCTCTCTGGGGACCCTGATGTGGGGGGGGGGTGCTCTCTGTGAACCCTGATGTATGGGAGGCTCTCTGGGGACTCTGATGTATGGGGGGCTCTCTGGGGACCCTGATGTGGGGGGGGGTGCTCTCTGTGAACCCTAATGTATGGGAGGCTCTCTGGGGACTCTGATGTATGGGGGGGCTCTCTTTGAACCCTGATGTATGGGGGGCTCTCTGTGGACTCTGATGTATGGGGGGGCTCTCTGTAAACCCTGATGTATGGGGGTGCTCTCTGGGGACTCTGATGCATGGGGGGATCTCTGGGGACTCTGATGTATGGGGGGGCTCTCTGTGAACCCTGATGTAAGGGGGCCTCTCTGTGAACCCTGATGTATGGGGGGGGGCTCTCTGGGTACTCTGGTGTATGGGGGGCTCTCTGTGAACCCTGATGTATGGGGGGGCTCTCTGTGAACCCTGATGTATGTGGGGCTCTCTGGGGACCCTGATGTATGGGGGGCTTTCTGGCGACCCTGATGTAAGGGGGGCTCTCTGGGGACCCTGATGTAAGTGGAGGAGGCTATTTGGGGACCCTGATGTATGGGGGGGAGACTCTGGGGACCCTGATGTATGGGGGGAGCCTCTCTGGGGACCCTGATGTAAGGGAGGGCTCTCTGGGGACCCTGATGTAAGTGGGGGAGGCTCTTTGGGGACTCTAATGTAAGGTGGGGCTCTCTGGGGACCCTGATGCAAGGAGGATCTGCACTCAGTTATGTAACGATATATACACACACACACGTATATTGTACACATGTGTATACCCGCCCAAGCGTATGACTTTCTTTACTGGCTTGCTACACTGCTATGGGCTCAAGCCTGAGATCTTTTGTAGACCTAGCAATGCCCTTGGGGGGGGGGGGCCCTTGATTGTTTCTTGCAGCGGGGCCCTGAAGATTCTAGTTACGCCTCTGCTAATTGGGTTCAACTTAAATTAACTTGTGATTGTGTGGGGTGTAGCAATAGTAGAGAACTTAGGCATGTTTGACTGAAAAACTGTGTATACCTCCTTAGCAACAAATCATTGTCTATATTCCATATTCTAGCAGCAGTAAACCAGCAAAGCTGATTTGTTTCTAGTACAGAAAATACAGCCAATTATAAAATTCATACCTGCAGCCTATGACATTGCAAGGATGACACTGGCAGGAATAATTTTAATATAATTTAATGAATTCTTTAAAGTGCTGCATAATATATTGGAATATGAATGTGCATATGTAATGAATAAATAAGAATCATGGCATGCAAAATAACAATACTGACATTTTATTTTTTTTAGTTGTCAGGAATATCAGAACAGCTCCCTGCTCAAGAGTCCAATGACAGTTCAGTGTACACAATTTAGCTAATTACAGATTAAATTAAAGCCAGTTTAATGATGGGAAAGCCAAATAATAGGGGGTGAGGTTCTAGTAAGTTCCTGCCAGTCTTTGCAAACTACAGTCATCATTCACACCACATGACTGGCTAATGAGGGGCTTGGTAGCTATTTCAGTTTTTTGGTCAATAAGTTCACATTTATTCAGTGAAGCATATCAAGTTAAACTTTTGATATTTACATTTGAGGAATCACCACACACAGCTATTGTTTAGCTCTATAAAAATATGGAAGAAATTACTTTGGTAGATAATACGTTTGAGGTATTTAGCCCAGGGGTTGGGATTCAAGATGCAGTACCAAATAAATATATATTGTCTAAAGTTTGTTAAATTTACTAATCATATACTAGACCTTCTTTAGAAATCACATTGTTTGGGGTAAAAATAATGCCAAACTGACTGAGGGAGGGGGAAATAACAGCATGGAACACACAAAAAAGATTCCATATAAAACATGTAACAGGCAGTGTTGCCAGCCAACCAACCAGATTTAAATTTACTGACAATACCCAAAATGTACTGCCACTGCCAAGTTTTTACTGGCATTTCCAAAAGTTAAACAATTATTGTTTTAAGTGCACAATTCAGTATTTAGGCTACAAACAAGTACAATAAGCAATTAGCAATATTATTTAGGTAGGTAATAAGGCAAAAAACATATTTCTTATTTTATTTTCGATATACAGTAGTAAGTAAAGTAGATCAGGGACAGGACTTTAGGAGGGTAAGAAACTAGATTGGGTCAGGCGCACACATGAAACTTAGGGAACAATAGTGCAGCGCTAAACGTGTTGTGCACAATAAAGCGGTTCCGCTTTACAGCATCCCATACTGCTTTTACAATTCTCATGTGATCACTTTTTATCCGCTTATTTTTTGTTATATGAATTTTAAAATAAAACCTGTCACGGTTTATTTTTTGACCTGCACCATCGTGAGCACTCTTTTTTGTTTCTTTCTTGTTGCTCTGTGAGCCCGTTGGAGTTTTTCTATCTGCATCCTGCATTGGAAGGCCCATCTGTCCCGTTCCTGTGGCCCTTGTCATTCATCCCACCTGAGTGATTGGAACACCTACCACCATTCGGGGAGATCCTTTGTGCAGTGATCCAGGTCCACTGTGACCATCAATCGTATAAGGCCGCGTACACATGACCGGTCCATCCGATGAGAATGGTCCGACGGACCGTTTTCATCGGTTCACCGCTGAAGCAGACCGATGCTCCGATGTGCGTACACACCATCAGTTCAAAAACCGATCGAGTCAGAACGTGGTGACGTAAAACACACGACGTGCTGAAAAAAATGAAGTTCAATGCTTCCAAGCATGCGTCAACTTGATTCTGAGCATGTGCGGGTTTTGAACCAATGCTTTTATGTACTAACCATCGGTTTGGACCGATGGTCAGCCGTCCATCGGTTCGATTTTAAGGCAAGTTCTCTAATTTTTGTCCGAAGGACAACAGACCAATGGGCCGTACACACGGTTGGTTTGGACCTATGAAACTGGACTTCAGGCCGTTTTCATCGGTTTGGACCGACCGTGTGTACGCGGCCTGAGACTTACTGTTGCAAAACAGCTGAGTCCACACCCCATGGTAAGAGTACCTCATCATATTTATATCTATATTGTGATGCCTTGGTGATCCCTTCAGGCAACTAGACATTGAACATCATATGTCAACTATTGAAAAGTCACTTCTTTTTATGGACGATTATTTCACACATCAGGTTGTGTGATCATCTCACTAATCCAGCATCGCATTGTTTGTGGTGTATGGTCTTTACATGGACTTTTTCACATATTTTAAGTCGTAATTTATATATGATATCTGATCTTATGTTACTATAAGTATTGTGCACAACACATTTAGCGCTGCACTATTGTTCCCTATTTCTCATTTACTTTGTTTGTGTGCTGGCTGCTTTCTTACAAATTTTTTTGGTTTAGCGCAGTTTTTTCCCCTTTTTTCCACACACACGAAAATGACTCTCAGAATAACCGCAGTGTGCAGCTGCACAGATCACCCACACGACACGTCCCCTCCTGAGTCACAGTGACAGTCTCTCCCCATGCCTGATGGTCCCTCCAGTCTAAACAGCACTGACAGTCCCGCTCCCAGCCTGCCTTGCTCCCGACCCACACATGAGGCTCTGGCCATTTTGCTTGGCTTCCTTGCACCATGAGATCACAAGACATGCTCAGGCACCACCTCTGCCAGAGCCGCTCCGAATACACTGTAGCCAGCACTCGGGTGGTCTCGGCCAGCTCTGGACCAAGCCGAGCGTCACAGCCATATTGTTTACTGGCAACCTTTTACTGGCATTTACTGACAAAATTGCCTGTTTTTTACTGGCTGCCAGTAAAATTACTGATGATTGGCAACACTGGTAACAGGGAGCATAAAACCCCAATAAAAGCACTTAAAACCAAACTACATGTTAAGAACCATCATCAGTATGCTAATAAACCTAATAGTTGGCTACTGGTGGAATCCCAGGCTGAGCTGATTTGGGTCAGAGACGAGTGTGCAAAAAAATTATAAGCATCAGCTAAAAATAACAACAGAGAAGTGATGTAGTGATAGACATTACACAATGAATACAGTAAACCAGTTATGGGTACCCCCTGAAAAGCCCAGGAATTGAATGTTAGCCAGTATAGAAGGTAATCTGGTACCTCCCCCAGGTAACCGTAAAGCAAAACATTTTTTGTTTATTAGCGTACTGATGATGTTTTTTTAATGGGAGTTGACTTTAAATGGTCTTATTGAGGTATGTGTTATGTTCTCCTTGTTACATGCTTTTTGTAGTCTTCAGTGAAGAACATTTATTATTATATTTTCAGTGAAGAAGAATGTTCTTTTTTGGGGGTCAATTTTTTTTGTTTCAAACTACTTAAAGCCTTGTGCAAGTTTACAAGTAGCATAAAAATTGTTTCTCGAAATACATGTTAAAAAAGGCAATGTTTGCTGCATGGCTGGAGAACTTCAATCATTTCAAAAGCTTCCCCTTGGTGTTGAGGGTCTCTCATTGGGACAGAATTGGCCTGTATAAATGTGTCCCAGTCTTAAAGAGAATAGTATTTTTGTACATATTTTCATGATTTATTGTGCTCAGGAGAATAAAGTCTGTATTATTTACAAAACTGAATTGCTAAAGCTCAGATTATACACACACCCAAATGAGGCCGAAGGCTTTTTGGAGTTTAGGTTAGAGAAAGACTGCCTTAAAGGAAGAAGCTACTACTGTGCATTCACTTTAGAAAATCCAACATGCTCTGCAACACTAGATTCGCGGGTGCAATCTGCTTTAAATGTTTTATCTTCTATAATAAAATATTTTATAATATATTTATATTTGTTTATTTATATTTATAAAAAAATGTAAAGCAGTTTAAAAATGTAAATATAGAAATATGATTGACCCACCATTATCTTTCGCTGCCAGGTCTGTACCTTGTATGGACCTGACAGCAGGGGGTTTCACACGCAATTCAGTGGCTACAGCCAATGGTATCATGTGTAAAACTGACAGGCAGACTCCTACCTGTCAGGTGGAAGCACTTGGGCCGATGTGCTGCTGCCCAATTGCTTCCGCACATCCCCGATACCAGCGACCCCCACCCGTGTGCACGCGCCCCGCTATGTATTCAAGGCTCTGCTTGCCCAGCTGCAGGCCTGGGACCAACATGGCGGTTGTCAATGGGTGGAGGCGAGGGAGGAGAGCGGATACCTGCCTGCTTTCCTTCCCTTCTTATTGGGGACCCAGAAAGTGGCATGTATAACATCACTTCCAGTCACCCTGTCACTTTCCCCGGCTAGCATAGCCGGAAAGGGATTCTTTAAACTGCAATGTGCATTGCAAAACATTCAGTGGAGCCCAGAGGCGACATGTCTCATTAAAGAGAACTTGTCACCTAAAAACTTCACATAAGGAACTTTTTGTTCCCTATGTGATGGAAAAAAGGTCTACACAAAAATGGAACCTCCGCTTTTTGTAACCCTCCCCCCTCCGGTGTCACATTTGTCAGGGGGGTGCAGATACCTGTATAATACCGTCATCGCGGGCGTGCTGGACAGGTGAGTGTCAATATTTTAAAAGTCAGCAGCTGCAGTATTACACCCAAGCACATAAACCCCCCCCCCCAAAAAATATTTTGAGGCCCCCCACCCCATGAAAATGTTACATACCGCCGTGCACGCCAGAGTGACAGCAATAATTTTACCACAAGACCTCCTTCGTAATGCTTAACTGGTGACCTATAGGGGGCGTTTGAAATGTCACCTATAGAAAATTTAGGGTACCGAAGATTTTTGCCATTTTACGGACCACTCGCTGCCGTCCTTTCTGGAAACAAACCTGTCGTTTGTTTGTTTTACATGCTGCCGATCGTTCGGATCTTTGTGAGTAGTTTTTATGCTTACCCAATACATTTTAGTATTTTGAAACGGAGAGCACTTAGATGTGTTTTTCTTCCATATATGGTGCATTACCTTGCTGCGGACTGCTGAGGGACCTGACATGACATTTTGCCATCGGGTGCATTTGCATATATGATATCTGCTTGCATGACTACCTGGTAACACAGGAGTCCTAAGGTGAGAGTGGCCAATCCTGTAGTGGTGGAGGGATCACTTATTGTTTGAGCTTACGTAGCCAGTGAATCTCATGTGGATTTTGGAATTTGTTCGTCACACAATTTCTTTGGACTATTATTCACGTTTATTTGGACATTTTTTTGTTTTAGTTTTTGTTGTGTTTTTTCATCTTTTTACACCTTTATTGCATCAATTGAATTTTTTTGCGCTGCACTAATCTTTTATAATACGCACACAAATTCATGATTTGACTTGTTGGGCATCTATTTACTCGGTGCAACCTCATCTTTTATATATTACCAAAAATGTTGGTAGTTTATTGTGCTTGTTTGCCATATGATTCACTATACTAAAATGGGAACTCCCACTATTTCATTCTCTGGTATGTCTGCTTTCAAGAAAATATAGAATGTTTGGGGGTTTTGTGTATTCTTCATGCCTAATCTGATGTTTGTTATGTGTGCAAAAAATGCCAACACAGCTTTGGCAGCAAAAGGGTTAAATAGATATTAAACTGTCAGATTCTAGGAAAACAGAGCACTTCTGGGCACAGCATGAAAAAGGCTGAGTGCCTCTGGTTTAGATCACAATAAAAGTTTTGCTATTTTACTGGAGTACAACACAATAACTCATAATTACTGTGATACATGGGGTATTTGAATATATATGCATATGCCACTCCTAACTAAACCTTTTATCTGTATTTGATCTTTACAAGTTGGATGTTCACAGTGACATTATTAAAATCCTGAATTTTCTTTATGCATATTTTCCATCTTTTTTCCATCTTTCATATCCTGCTGATGTGTTGCTTTGATAGCCAGCATCTCAAATATAAAAGGAGAAAGAGCCAGCTTTGTGAACCCAGATTATATAATATTTAGATCTAGATCATAGATATACCAAAAAGGGACTCGAAATAGAAAGTATTGTATTTTGCTGCCTACAATATTGTAGCATGCATGCTTAAACGTAAACCTGCCACAAACCTGAACATTTAAACTAAGCATGTAATAAATGCAAAAACAAAGCAAGACAATAAAAAAAATTAATTAAATAACACTTAAGGAAACCAAAGAGAGAAAAAATATGGCCGCTGCTCTTTATTGTGGTTTACAACAGAAATATTAAAAAGAGAAGTATGGCTTTTGGTCATACTTTTCTTGTGGGTCACAGGCATGAACCTATTTCTGCACTCCTGGGACCCAGATTTACCTGCCATCATGGTCCAGGTTCTGGAGGGATCCCGAATTTAATGTTAGGATCCACCCAGATACATTAACTGGCAGCTGGCTTGGCCTCTCAGTGTGCTATGAGGGGCCTGAGCTAGCTGCTCCCACTACTTTCAAGGCCCAGCATTCCAGCGAGCACTGGGGACAGGGGGCAGGCCCTTACTAGTTACGCCCCATCACGTGGCTTCATCAGAGGACCTCTGATTAAGCCACGTGATGGGGCGTAACTAGTAAGGGGCTGATGCACCAGGAAACACTAGAAGAACTGAACACTGAATCGTTGTTTTACATTGCTTAAAAATTCTTTATGTAAGTTTCTATGTTTTTATTTAATAAAATTCAATGATATACTTCACTATGGGATGTCTCTCTACTTTACACTTGGGCTAACATCAAGGAGAGATCCTGTGAAACCATCTACACCATGGGTCTTCAAACTACGGCCCTCCAGTTGTTCAGGAACTACAATTCCCATCATGCCTAGTCATGTCTGTGAATGTTAGTGTGTTACAATGCCTCATGGGATGTGTAGTTCTACAACAGCTGGAGGGCCGTAGTTTGAGGATCCCTGATCTACACCCACAGTGACAGACAACAGCTGGAGACCAACGCAGAGGAACCATCCCTGGATTATTTATACCTGCACAAGCTGTTATACACGTGCCATAAGGTAAGCACTCTGTGAGCACAACTTATAAAAGAGCTACATAAGAAGACTGTAAAGACATATTTGTTTGGATATCTGTTTACACAAGGACACTTTATCATCCACTTTAGGACTTGTTTGTTTACTATTCGTCCTATGCATATATTGCACAGTATTGCTGCACTTTGCACAATATTTTTGGGTATTTTACCACTTTGCACAATATTTTGGGCATTTTACCACTAAGTGAATTTTCACTTTGGAATATTTATTTATGTATTATTGATTTACTTAATTTATGCGCTGATCACTTTTTATCAAATCTACTATATGGTGCCTTGAAAAAAGTATTCCTATCCCTTGAAATTTTCCAAATTGTGTCATGTTACAACCAAAAACGTAAATGTATTTTATTGGGATTGTATGTGATAGACCAACACAAAGTGGTACATAATTGTGAAGTGGTAGAAAAATTAAAAATGGTTTTCAAAATTCTTTACAAATTAATATCTGAAAAGTGTGGTGTGCATTTGTATTCAGCCCCTTTACTCTAATACCCCTAACAAAAATCTAGTCTAACCAATTGCCCTCAGAAGTCACCTAATTAGTAAATAGAGCCCGCCTATGTGTAATTTAATCTCAGTATAAATACAGCTGTTCTGTGAAGCCCTCATAGGTTTGCTAGAGAACCTTAGTGAACAAACAGCATCATAAAGGCAAAGGAACACACCAGACAGGTCAGGGATAAAGTTGTGGAGAAGTTTAAAGCAGGGTTAGGTTATAACAAAAATATCCCAAGCTTTGAACATCTCACAGAGCACTGTTCAATCCATCATCAGAAAATAGAAAGAGTTGGTACAACTGCAAACCTACCAAGACATGGCCTTCCACCTAAACTGACAGGTCGGGCAAGGAGAGCATTAATCAGAGAAGCAGCCAAGAGGCCCATGGCAACTCTGGAGGAGCTGCAAAGACCCACAGCTCTGGTGGGAGAATCTGTCTACAGGACAAACATTAGTCATGCACTCCACAAATGTGGCCTTTATGGAAGAGTGGCAAGAAGAAAGCCAGTGTTGAAAGAAAACCATAAAAGTCCCAATTGCAGTTTGTGAGAAGACACGTGGGGGACACAGCAAACATGTGGAAGAGGGTGCTCTGGTCAGATGAGACCAAAATTGAACTTCTTTGCCTAAAAGCAAAGCGCTATGTGTGGCGGAAAACTAACACTGCACATCACCTGAACACACCAACCCCACCGTAAAACATGTTGGTGGCAGCATCATGTTGTGGGGACGCTTTTCTTCAGAAGGGACAGGGAAGATGGTCAGAGTTGATGGGGAAATATATGGAACCAAATGCAGGGCAATCTTAGAAGAAAACCTGTTGGAGTCTGCAAAAGACTTGAGACTGGGGCGGAGGTTCACCTTCCAGCAGGAGAACGACCCTAAACATACAACCAGAGCTACAATGGAATGGTTTAGATCAAAGCATATTCATGTGTTAGAATAGCCCAGTCAAAGTCCAGACCTAAATCCAATTGAAAATCTGTAGCAAGACTTGGATATTGCTGTTCACAGACGCTCCCCATCCAATCTGACAGAGCTTGGGCTATTTTGCAAAAAAAAAAAGGGCAAAAATGTCACTCTCTAGATGTGCAAAGCTGGTAGAGACATACCCAAAAAGACGTGCAGCTGTAATTACAGAGAAAGGTGGTTCTGCAAAGTATTGACTCAGGGGGGCTGAATACAAATGCACGTCACACTTTTCACATATTTATCCCTTCACTTCACAATTATGCGTCACTTTGTGTTTATCACATAAAATCCCCATAAAATACATTTACGTTTTTGGTTGTAACATGACAAATGTGGAAATTCCAGCAGGGAGCCAAGAGCAGAAAGTAAACCAAGAAGCCAAAGTAATTATAAAAGTCACACTGGCCCGCACTCAAATGACCAAATAAGAAACAGAAAAAAACAACAGAATTAGGAAGCGCAGATCCAGGAGGTGGCAAGGAATCAATTGGAGATGGAATCCATGTGAAAATTTCACATGGATTCCATCTCCAATTGATTCCTTGTCACCTCCTGGATCTGCGCTTCCCAATTCTGTTGTTTATGACAAAATGTGGAAAATTTCAAGGGGTATGAATACTCTTTCAAGGCACTGTGCCATAATCAGATTACCACCAGAAAACTTGAGCAACCACAAAGGTAGGAAACAATACCCCCAATAAAGTCAAAGCTGTGACCAAGAAAGGGAGTGTGTGCGTGGGAGGGGGGGGGGGGGTTGGCGGTGGGTTGTGGGTGTGGCATTGACAGCTTGGCTGAATGTAATTGCTCTGGTTTGGCTTTCTGATAGTGACAATGAAATACCATAATGCACATCATATGTAGGCAGAGACATTTATAGCCTTTTACTGGAAGTGAATGTGATCGGGTGACAACACAGCAGAGAAGTTGGGATACAGGGACAGGGAGTTGTCATCTCTTAACAATAAATGAATGAACAAGAACCTTCTTGGCAAGATCACCAGGTATTATTTGCATGAAATCTGCAGATTTAAAAAAACTGCCTTCTATTTTTAACTGCATTTGGACAACATATCCTGTACATTTTTACATAGATTTGGGCTTTCCATATGCCCTAGGCTCCAATTCCACTTTGCACAAAAAGAAGAAAAACTGTATGAACTGTTATGCCGCGTACACACGATTAGCCCAATTTTTTTTTAATATTGTGAAAGACAATGTTACGCCGAGTAAATTGATACTCAACATGTCGTGGAATGGCGACAAACTTTTACCCTTAAAAATCTCCAAAAGTGACGTTTAGACCCTGTACACACGATCAGTCCAAACTGATTAAAGGCGCCATCAGTCAGTTATCCTTCAGTCAAAAAAATAGAACTTGCTTTAAAATTGAACTGATGGACTGATAACCGATAGGTCAAAACCGATGGTTAGTACGCAAAAGCATCGGTTCCAAACCCGCGCATGCTCAGAATCAAGTCGACGCATGCTTGGAATCATTAAACTTAATTTTTTTCTGCACGTCGTTGTGTTTTACGTCACCGCGTTGGACTCGATCGGTTTTTGAACTAATGGTGTGTACGTACATCAGACCATCAGTCAGCTTCATCGGCTAACCGATGAAACGGACCTTCAGTCCGTTTTCATCAGTTTTGACTGATCGTGTGTACAAGGCCTTAGAAAATGCGACAGGTTACATGTTTTGAGTTACAGAGGAGGTCTAGGACTAGAATTATTGCTCTCACTCTACCGATTGCGGTGATACCTCACATGTGTCGTTTGAACACCATTTTCATAGGCGAGTTCTGATCATGTATGCGTTTGCTTCTTCATGCAAGCTCGGTAGGACAGGGTGAGATTAAAAATATATATATATTATTTATTTTACTTTTTTTTTTTTTTTTACACTGTTCTTAAAAAAAAATGGTGTCTTTTATTCCTATTACAAGGAATGTAAACAACCCTTAATAGAAAAAAAGCATGGCAGGACCTCTTAAACATGAGATCTGGGGTCAAAAAGACCGCAGATCTCATAATTACACCAAAATGCAATAACAAATAAAAATAAAATGTAATAAAAAATAATGTCTCTTTAAGAGCTATAGGTGGAAGTGACATTTTGACCTCGCTTCCACCCTGCAGTGGTATGGAGATGGGTGGAGGCCATCTTCCCCTCAATCATTTCCATACCAAGCCAGGGAGAGGACCTGTTTGAGGGCACTGCAGCGCGGCGGGAGGGGGGCCATCAATTTCAGCTTTTTTTTGCTTTGGGTAGATTGAGGAAAAGCTAGCCCCATACACAGGGGCAGACTATTGGCTGAAATCAGCCAGCACAGTAGAAACTGGCCTGTTTCAGCCCATGTGTCCAGCTCTGACACAAACTGCTTCACGGTCCAGGAATGCGGGCACCTGGAGCCTCTCTCCTCTCCCCCTCCTCTCCATGGTGCCATAATAGCAAATGTGGGCACTTGGCCGTGACAGCGTATGGCTTCACGGCTGGGAGCACACTGCGTGAGTCGCGCTGTGCTCTGCTATTGGTCAGGCAATCTTCTGGGACCTGTGACGTCTCCCAGAAGATTTCTGGCAGGAAGTGGCCACCTAGGGCGAGAGGAGGAGTCGCCTAGGTGGCCAAAAATAGGAAGGAGGAAGTGGGACAGGAAGTTTCGCCAAAAAGAGGGTACTAGGGTGACCACGTGTCCCGGATTGCCTGGGACAGTCCCACATTTTGCAGGTCTGTCCCAGGTCTCGGGCACCTTCATACCAGGACAATACAGTGTCCCGGAATGAAGCTGACACAGCCACATCCACTCCCCTCTATCTGTTGCCCCCAAAAAAGGCCACCACATCGCCGCTTTACTCACTGACAGCACTTGTCCTGGCCGAGAATGTCTGGAGAGGCACAATCCCCGCCCCCTGCTTGTAATTGGAGAAATCATAAATCGCACCTCTAGTATCTAATCACAGCAGGGCAGTGTAAAGCCAGCGTTGGAACAAGGTAAAACGGGTCTCAGCCAGTCAGGACAAGTGCTGTCAATGAGTAAAGTGGCAATGCGGCTGGCTTTTTTGGGAGCGTGGTCAGTTCTTCTGGGTAGAGCGCACATCCACTGCCTCAGCTGTGCTGTGATTCATTACAGCACAAGCTGATTTTTGGGAAGGGGTCCCTGAATGGCCATTTGGGAATGTGGTCACCCTAGAGGGTACCCACTCCCCCCCAAAAATAATGACATGCCAAATGTGGCATGTAGGCAAGGAGTGCTTAAAATGGAAGTTCCACTTTTGGGTGGAACTCCGCTTTAACGTGTGTACCAGGCATTAGGCCTTTCTGGAAATGTACTCTCACTTCCTGTTGTGGTGATTTTTGACACAGGAACAACAGACAGATAGGGGGAATCTTCCAATGTGATACCTGTTCTGGCAATGGCTACAAAGGCAGGATGATTCACTTTACTTTTTTTGTTTCTCTGGAACAGAGTTTCTGCTGCTTCGCCATTCTATCCAAAACTTTGACTGAAGTTAAATTCAGTATATCTCAAGCAATTTTTATTTATTTTTTGTTTTGCTGTAGATAGGATGGTGAGGGTTAAAAACTGCCATCACCTTTTTCTGTGTCCCCACTGGGTAGATTTACGTTTTTTATTTGTCCTGGTGACCTGACCACTTTCACTGTGACTGAAAGTGAAGGATATCCAAAAATTTGGAGTTGTTACTTGAATTGGAATAGAGGGGACACTTGTTCCTCTGATAGCTGTCTAAGAGGGAATTTATCTCAATTTGGAAAGATATACTCTCGCTTCCTGTTGCGCCTCAAGGGCAGGAAGTTAAGGGAAATCTCCCCAATAGGAATACAAATGGCAAGTAAAAAAAAAAAAACCTGACAGAAAGTGGAGGTTCACCCTGAAATGTAAATTTTTAACCTTAGATTGATGCTCATTTTGTCTAGGGGAATCGGCTAGTTTTTTTAAAAACGAAGCAGTACTTACCGTTTTAGAGAGCGATCTTCTCCGCCGCTTTTGGGTATGGGCTGCGGGACTGGGCGTTCCTATTTGATTGACAGTCTTCCGAAAGGCTAACGATGGTCGCATACATCGCGTCACGATTTTCCGAAAGTAGCCGAACGTCGGTGCGCAAGCGCCGTATAGAGCCGCACCGACGTTCGGCTTCTTTCGGCTACTCGTGACGCGATGTATGCGACCATCGGTAGCCTTTCGGAAGACTGTCAATCAAATAGGAACGCCCAGTCCCGCAGCCCATACCCAAAAGCGGCGGAGAAGATCGCTCTCTAAAACGGTAAGTACTGCTTCGTTTTTAAAAAAACTAGCCGATTCCCCTAGACAAAATGAGCATCAATCTATTTTTCGGGTCAACTCCCGCTTTAAGGTATTCTATTTAAAAAAAAATTTAACTTGCTCAAAGAACTTTTCCTACAATTTACAATTACTACTTGTGTAGTAAAAAACCCTGAAAAATCTGTGAATTAAAATGATGGGGTTTTTATTTGATAACCGGCACAATGGAAAAACAACATACTAATGCTTTCGTAGACGTCGTTTAACAGCAGTTGTTCACAAAAGCTATAAAGATTAATTAGCAAATACTTTTAAATTAGCCGTACTGGTTTATAGAGTTTCAAAATGTCCTATTTTAATGGCCACCAAACTCTCATTTCCTGTGACAGGCAGAACTCAAACCTCTGTGTATATGTCTTCCAGAACAGGCAGAGTGCCGTATACAATACGGTTCCTAGAAGACGTCTGACCTTACTCCAATCCTAGAATACACTTGCATTCATATTTTTTAGACTTACTTCTGTGCCACATGTGTCTAATATGCATTGTCTGTCTGTTTGTTTTATCCTTGCAATAATTAGAAGGTTTAATATCCGATTGTCTGCACTGTGTACATTAAAAAAAGTGTATCCTTGATCTGTAACAGACCTTCCACTTCCTTCCTGGATGTGCAGAAGATTCTGGCAAAGTGAGCACAGTGTGGGAAATATAAGTTATGCTAAGGAATTTCTTTCATGATGTGATTATATGACATATTTATGATCATGATAATATAAGAACAAAATCAAATAAAACTGTTATCTAAACAGCAGAATACCTGCTGCTAGATTTCATTTATTAAGGTTTTAAAGTCTATGAAGCCCCACTCCGAGCTACAGTTAAACTGCATGGGTTAAATGCTCATTTAACCACTTAACCCCCCAGACCATTTGGCTGGCCAAAGGCCAGGCCACTTTTTGCGATTCGGCACTGTGTTGCTTTAACTGACAATTGCGCAGTCGCATGACGTGGCTCCTAAACAAAATTGACATCCTTTTTTCGCACAAATAGGGCTTTCTTTTGGTGGTATTTGATCACCTCTGTGACTTTTATTTTTTGCACTATAAACAAAAATAGAGCGACAATTTTTAAAAAAAATCAATATTTTTTACTTTTTGCTATAATAAATATGCCCAAAATATATATATATATAAAAAAAAAATAATTGTTCCTCAGTTTAGGCCGATACGTATTCTTCTACATATTTTTGGTTAAAAAAAAATCGCAATAAGCGTTTATTGATTGGTTTACGCAAAAGTTATAGGCCTAGATTCACGTAGGGCGGCGTATGTTTGAGCCGGCGTAGCGTAGCGTATTTACGCTACGCCACCGCAAGTTAGAGAGGCAAGTGCTGTATTCACAAAGCACTTGCGTCCTAAGTTACGGCGGCGTAGCGTAAATCGGCCGGCGTAAGCGCGCCTAATTCAAATTGTGAAAAGGTGGGCGTGTTTTATGCTAATGAATCGTGACCCGACGTGATTGATGTTTTGAACGAACGGCGCATGCGCCGTCCGTGGACGTATCCCAGTGTGCATGCGTCGGATAGAATGCCTAAGATACTTCGAACACTGCCTACGACGTGAACGTAACTTACCCACAGCCATATTTGCATACGACTTACGCAAACAACGTAAAAAGATACGCTTGTTCCGACGTCCATACTTTGCATGGACTGCGCCACCTAGAGACCAGCTTTATCTTTACGCCGGTGTATGTCTTACGTAAACGGCGTAACTAAATGCGACGGGCGTACGTACGTTCGCGAATCGGCGTATCTTGCTCATTTGCATATTCAACGCGGAAAACAACGGAAACGCCACCTAGCGGCCAGCGTAAATATGCACCCTAAGATACGACGGCGTAGGAGACTTACGCCGCTCGTATCTTAGCCAAATTTAAGCGTATCTGGTTTCCAGAATACGCTTAAAGATACGACGGCGCAGATTCGGACTTACGACGCCGTATCTACTAATACGCCGACGTAACTCTTTGTGAATCTGGCCCATAGCGTCTACAAAATAGGGGTTGTTTTATGGCAGTTTTTTTATTAATATTTTTTTGTTTTACTAGTAATGGCAGCGATCAGCGATTTTTATAGTGACTGCAACATTATGGTGGACACATCGGACACCTTTGACAGCATTTTGGGTCCATTGTCATTTTTACAGCGATCAGTGCTATAAGAATGCACTGATAACTGTAAAAATTACACTGAGGTGAAGGGGTTAACCTGTAGGGGGAGCTGAAGGGGTTAAGTGTGTTCTAGGGAGTGATTCTAACTATTAGGGGGCGTGGCTACGAGTGACATGTCACTGATCGCTGTTCCAGATGACAGGGAACAGACGATCAGTGACATGTCACTAGGAAGAACGGGGATATTTTGTGTTTACACTGACATCTCTCTGTTGTTCAGTTCTGTGACCCAATCGCGGGACAACGGCGGACATCGAGTCCGTGGGTCCCGCGGGCATGGAGCTCGCAACCACGCAGCCGCACATTAAAGGAGACATACCTGTACGACCATTTGCCCAGCCGTGACATTCTGTTGATGTAAAAAGGGAAGTAGAGTGTACACCGCTCCAAGACTGTCTGTAAATTAAAGATCTCTTGATACTAATGTGGCAACAAGACTGGGTGCCTGCCGAGGTCTGCTACCTGTAAAATGCATGTAACAAAGAGAAAAAGCGGCACATGCAGAGATGAAGAAACATTTTTGGTTTATTGTAGAGTCAAAGGTTTAAAAAACATGACACATGAGGGATCCACACTGTTCAGCAGACGTGTTTCACACAAAGTGCTTAATCATTGCTCCAAGATTAAGCACTTTGTGTGAAACGCGTCCGATGAACAGTGTGGATCCCTCGTGTGTCATGTTTTTTAAACCTTTGACTCTACAATAAACCAAATCATTTTTCTTCATCTCTGGATGTGCTGCTTTTTCTCTTTGTTGCATAAATGCTTATTTAGCCTGAGATGGAAAGGAATACTTTGAAATACTTATGAAATTTCTAATTTCCCTGCAACCAGTCTTCCTACGTCGATTCCCTTTGCTACCCAGAAGTCCTGCATGCTAAGACAGCATAGGTCTGCCCACATCCCAGGAGTGCTGGACAGCAGAGAGAGTACATCTGTTGGCAGAGCGAAGAAAAAGGTAAGTATTTGTACTTACCCCATAATCAAACAAGCATTTACCTCCTGTAGTACTAGAGGGAGCCCACGGCATGGGTAAATTTAACAGGCCAAATTAGGACTTTAAAACTATAGTGAAAATTTCACTTGTCATATTTTAGAAAGCAAAGAAGAATGTACCGTATTTTCCGGCGTATAAGACGACTTTCTAACCCCTTAAAATCTTCTTAAAAGTCGGGGGTCGTCTTATACGCCGGTAACCTAACATCTGACCTTACCAGAATCGCGGCCGTACGATTTTTCAAAAGCCGCGCCTCCGACGTCTTCTGTTCCGTGATAGGCGTAAACAATCAGCTTCCCAGGAGGCACTGTGTTCAGTGTCCGCCTATCACGGAGGGTCTCTCGTCCTGTGTTTAGTGTCCGCCTATCACGGAGGCCCTCTCGTCCTCGGACGAGAGGGCCTCCGTGATAGGCGAACACTGAACACAGTGCCTCCTGGGAAGCTGAATGTTCTGCCTATCACGGAACAGAAGACGTCGGAGGCGCGGCTTTTGAAAAATCGTACGGCCGCGATTCTGGTAAGGTAAGATGTTAGGTTACACGGCCGCGATTCGCATGGGATAAGGTAAGGGCACGGTCTGGTCATGTAATGGGGCAGGTCTGGTCATGTAATGGGGCACGGTCTGGTCATGTAATGGGGCAGGTCTGGTCATGTAATGAGGCAGGTCTGGTCATGTAATGGGGCAGGTTTGGTCATGTAATGGGGCACGGTCTGGTCATGTAATGGGGTAGGTCTGGTCATGTAATAGGGCAGGTCTGGTCATGTAATGGGGCAGGTCTGGCATGTAATGGGGCACAGTCTGGTCATGTAATGGGGCAGGTCTGGCATGTAATGGAGCACAGTCTGGTCATGTAATGGGGCAGGTCTGGTCATGTAATGAGGCAGGTCTGGTCATGTAATGGGGCACAGTCTGCTCATGTAATGGGCACAGTCTGGTCATGTAATGGGGCACAGTCTGGTCATGTAATGGGGCACAGTCTGGCATTTAATGGGGCACAGTCTGGCATGTAGTGGCATAGTCTGGCATGTAATGGTGGCACCGTGAGGCGAGGCATGACTAGTAGGAAAGGGGGTAGTCTTATACGGTGAGTATATCCCAAAACCAACATTTTGGCTGGAAAATTAGGGGGTCGTCTTATACGTCGAGTCGTCTTATACGCCGGAAATTACGGTAATTGGTGTTACGGTACGATACAGAAATTTATTTCAGTTCTTTTTCATTCTAATATACACTATATTACCAGAAGTATTGGGACACCTGTTTTTACACTCACATGAACTTTAATGGCATCCCAGTCTTAGTCCATAGCGTTCAGTATTGAGTTGGCCCACCCTTTGCAGCTATAACAGCTTCAACTCTTCTGGGAAGGCTGTCCACAAGGTTTAGGAGTGTATCTATGGGAATGTTTGACCATTCTTCCAGAAGTTCATTTGTGAGGTCAGGCACTGATGTAGATGAGAAGGCCTGGCTCGCAGTCTCTGCTCTAGTTCATCCCAAAGGTGTTCTTTTGTGTTGAGGTTAGAACTCTGTGAAGGTCACTCAAGTTCCTCCACCCCAAACTCACTCATCCATGTCTTTTTTTGACCTTGCTTTGTGCGCTTCTGTAAAAATGGTCAAACGTTCCCATAGACACGCTCCTAAAACTTGTGGACAGCCTTTCCAGAATACTGATTGATTAATACCCAGTTATTTTTGTGTGTGTGCTAGAGAGATTTTCTTGTTACTTCCTGTCCCAGAGACGCAACAGGAAGTGAGAGGAAAACGTTCATAGACATCACTAGAACAGGTGTGCCTAGTGGAACATATAATCTCAGTCCCTGTTCCATTAATAAATATAAAATTAGAAAATTACCATTATTTTTCTTGTCACCAGGTCAAATATAGCAGATAAAAATAAATCTTCCCTTCTCTTTCCAAAACTGAAAGGAAAAATATATATTTTAGCTTGAAGTACGCTTTAGGAAAGAAAAACAAGTTAGTTCTGCAATGAAAGACTTGTATGTCCATCTTTACAAGTCTACAGTAATTTTCCCAGCTACTAGTACTATCTACAATCTATCAAGCAAATAGAAGTCCAGCGCAAGCTGCATATGCGCCACCAAATTCTAAGTCCCTGAAATACAATTTACTTTAGACATTTTTATTGAAAATAATATAATTTTTTCATATACCTGTATATCAAACATAGCAGCTCTATGAAAACACACACTCTTCATGCATAAATCTGCACCTGTGCACATATTAACATGGACTTGTGAACCTTGAATATGTATATATTAATGAAAATCTTCTAATGGCACCTTCATAGTTGGCCAGTAGTTGTTAAAATAGGAATGCATGTTTTTATTTTATTTTGTATGATGCATAAAGAATTTGTCATCCAAATAAACGTAAAATGCATAAAATACAAAAAAAAAAAAATGTTGCCTCAACCAGACAGACAACAGCACTAACTCCTGAAAGCAAAACTTTGCATCACTAGATGCTAAAAGGTACATTGGTAAACAACTGCTGCAGGTTTCTCTGTGAGCCCAGGAAACCTACATAGTATACTATGCAACTTTTAAAATACATTTCTTAATTTAAGAAATAATGGTGCCAAGGCCCATCTGGAAGAGGAGGATGTAAGGTGGCACTCTGGAAGAGAAGGATGTAAAGAGGCATTAAGTGGGTACTCTGGAAAAGGATGTAAGGGGCATTGTGGAAGCACTGATGTAAGAAGTGGCTCTGGGGGCACTGATGTAAGGAGGCACTCTGGGGGCACTGATGTAAGGAGGCACTCTGGGGGCACTGATGTAAGGAGGCACTCTGGGGGCACTGATGTAAGGAGGCACTCTGGGGGCACTGATGTAAGGAGGCACTTTGGAGGATGTAAGGAGGGTCTGAAGTAAAGTGGGACCCTGGGAGCTCTGATGTAAGGTAGACCCTGGGAGCTCTGATGTAAGGGGACATTCGTGTCCCCCTGTGGACACGAATGTTAGGGGGGCTCTGCGGACTCTGATTTGAATGTACCACCCATCCTGACGGCTGTACTCCATATGTTGTTTTGTGTGTTACTTACTCTTGACCCCTAAACTTTATATATGTTATGCTGTACATAGACCTGACCAAGGTGTTTATTATCTCACCAGTTTTATTTTAACTAACATAGATGAAAACTATACCTGGGTGACGTTTTTTTTTTTTTTTTAAAGCTTTGTGTATCAGAAACAATATTTTGTCAAATAAAATACTGTATTTATCGGCATATAACACGCATTTTCCCCCTTAAAATCAGTGGAAAATTGTGGGTGCGTGTTATACACCGATCCCCGCTGTCTCTGAGGGCAAAAGGAGTGCCGCCGACATAGACCGAGCCAAGCTGAGTGTACTGTGTACTTATAAGGCTGCAGGTGGATACTTATAAGACTGCAGATGAACACTTATAGGGCTGCAGATGGACTCTGTGCAAGGCTGCAGATGGATGCTGGGCAAGGCTGCAGATGGACACTGGGCAAGGCTGCAGATGGACACTGATAAGGATGCATTGATGAGCATTTAAAATGTAAGTTTTTGTTATTTAAACTTCCCTCCTAAACATTTTTTTCCTTAAACTTCCCTCCTAAACGGTGTTATATGCCGGCGCGTGTTATACACCAATAAATACGGTACTTGTTTTCACCTTTTTTTGCATCTTGGTGCTGCTCATCTCCTCTACATGTATGCACCCCAGCAATAGCTGGATGCCTTTTCTTAGGGCAGGTTTACCGATGGATGATGACAACAATGGATTGCATGTTTAAAGAAGGGAATGAAAATATCCTCACATGTAGTGTACATGTGGATATTGTAATGTAGGGATGTGCCGCGTCCTGATATATGTGATAAAGGAGATAACTAGGGGCTAGTTGTTGGACTTTTAAGGCACAGTTGGTTGATCAGGATATAGTCACACAGAGAATGTTATTCTATAAAAATATTTCAATTTATTAAGACAACAATAAAAAGGAGTTGTACATATTAAAAGGAGATTGCCATTGCATTAAAGACTGCCTAAAGTGCTAATTTGGCAAGCTTCTCCCAATACAGTGACAGGAATAGTAAACAGTAGAAATGTATCAAAAATAAAATCAGGTTGAAAGAAAAAACTCTCAAAGGCACGAAAGACAACCAATAATTATAATTGAAAATCCTGTATGTTTTGTGGAGGTGCAGGCAAAAAGATGTCTGCGATGGTCTGGCTTGCTTGGTTAGCTGACTCGACCAGTTTCACGCTATCTCACAGCGCTTCCTCACGGAGTCTTAGTGTGGTTTGGCTGTATGACAACATTAAACATAAACATAGAGAACAATAAAATAAGAATCAAACAAGATATTTTTAGTTTAGATAGAGAGTTACATACATAATTGATGGGCAGGCACAGAGCAATACATAACCCTAATACTGAAAATGTAGGGAAAGGAAAAAAGGGGGAGAAGAAAGAAAAAGGGAAAAGAGTGAAAAGGGAATAGGACAGTGAGGGAGGAAGGAGAAGGGAGGAAAAAAGAAAGGAAAGAGGGAAGGAAGGGGGAAGAGGGGGAGGGGGGTAAGGGGAAGAAATGGGAGGAGAAGGGGGAAGGGGGAAGGGCATGGGGAAGGGATGTATGTTCAGCCAGAGAGCATTCCCTCTATGCAACAGTGAGAGCAGGGATATAAAGTGTTAAGGTATAAATGGAGAGATTAGGTAAAACTCAGGGGTAATAGAGTATTTAGGGATATTAAAAAATATACTCACAAAAGTATTTAGAGCAAAAGGAAAAAATCCAAAAGGTTTGATAGGTAATGCGTATAAGGAATTTCTTATCAGGAAAAAATAAGTTATGTCCGGGCTGCTGGACGTGATTTGAAGGGTATTCAAATAAGCCAAAGAATACAAGAAAAATTCTGAAGGATAGTAAACAAAAATATAAAGTTACATTATGTATCATAAGCAGCGAATGATTTTCAATAGTTAATAAAGATAGGAAAAGCACTCTACCTTCAATGGAGGAGGGTAAGGCTTAGTTGGAGAGGAAGGCAAGAAAAAACAAAAATGTTTAAAATTGTCAGACCTCAAGAAGTAATGAGCTCCTTGGTAAAGGAGATTGCACCGTATGTGTATGTCCTATTAACAGCCTGGCGCAGGCTGTAAGGATAACGAATACACCTGGTAGACAAGAAAAAGGGAAGAAAAGGTAAGTATAAGTACGATTTGGGGGGGGGGGGCGCCGAGATTGCAGGCATCGATGTCCCTGGGGAAAGAGGTATACCTGGGTAGTGAGTTGCAGCGGTTAGCTCCTCTACAAGTCTCCCGAGAGACTGCAGCAACTAGCGTCTCACGTGTGGGAGCTTAAATAGAGCCCTGCTCAAAGCGGAGGGCGTACATCACGGCGCAGCCGTGTGACGTCATCCGCAGTGGCCGCGTCTTTCCTCAACATGCGTGGGCGTCGCAGAAGTGAAGCAACGTACTGCATGAGAGGTATCGCACCCAGATGGAGCACTCCATCTAGTGGTGCGATAGCATATCTCCATAAGGGGGACATGTAATGAGCGGCCATTCACTGTTGCAAAGGGAGAGAAATATCTCAAAGGATGAAAATAACAAACATGGGGAGGGAGAAGGAAGTGAAGGAAAGGGCAGTGGTGCTGTATCAGGGAAGGATAGCAAAGTGAGATGCCCATAAATATGTGATGTTTAGTACTAATTTAATTTATAAAGGTTCCACATATAAAAGGTATGAATACAGAGATTTTATCTTTTGATATTACCTAGAAAAAACAGAAAATAACCCTCAAAACAGAGGGGAAGAGAGAAACAGAGAACGCTCTGTTGAAAAATATGGCAATATAAAATTAAATCTAAAAAGTTATGGTAACCCTCTTTTACAAATTTCTATATATATGTTTTGATCTAGTTTTCATGTATTTACACCATGTTTGAATGTAGATATAATCTGACAATAGCTGGACGTGACTTATGGACTATATACTTTTATACATCAGAATTTTTATACGTATACTTTTCTATATATATTCCTTTTATATTGCCATATTTTTCAACAGAGCGTTCTCTGTTTCTCTCTTCCCCTCTGTTTTGAGGGTTATTTTCTGTTTTTTCTAGGTAATATCAAAAGATAAAATCTCTGTATTCATACCTTTTATATGTGGAACCTTTATAAATTAAATTAGTACTAAACATCACATATTTATGGGCATCTCACTTTGCTATCCTTCCCTGATACAGCACCACTGCCCTTTCCTTCACTTCCTTCTCCCTCCCCATGTTTGTTATTTTCATCCTTTGAGATATTTCTCTCCCTTTGCAACAGTGAATGGCCGCTCATTACATGTCCCCCTTATGGAGATATGCTATCGCACCACTAGATGGAGTGCTCCATCTGGGTGCGATACCTCTCATGCAGTACGTTGCTTCACTTCTGCGACGCCCACGCATGTTGAGGAAAGACGCGGCAACTGCGGATGACGTCACACGGCTGCGCCGTGATGTACGCCCTCCGCTTTGAGCAGGGCTCTATTTAAGCTCCCACACGTGAGACGCTAGTTGCTGCAGTCTCTCGGGAGACTTGTAGAGGAGCTAACCGCTGCAACTCACTACCCAGGTATACCTCTTTCCCCAGGGACATCGATGCCTGCAATCTCGGCGCCCCCCCCCCCCCCCCCAAATCGTACTTATACTTACCTTTTCTTCCCTTTTTCTTGTCTACCAGGTGTATTCGTTATCCTTACAGCCTGCGCCAGGCTGTTAACCACTTACCCCCCGGACCATATTGCTGCCCAAAGACCAGAGTACTTTTTGCGATTCGGGACTGCGTCGCTTTAACAGACAATTGCGCGGTCGTGCGACGTGGCTCCCAAACAAAATTGGCGTCCTTTTTTTCCCACAAATAGAGCTTTCTTTTGGTGGTATTTGATCACCTCTGCGGTTTTTATTTTTTGCGCTATAAACAAAAATAGAACGACAATTTTGAAAAAAATGAATATTTTTTACTTTTTGCTGTAATAAATATCCCCCAAAAATATATAAAAAAACATTTTTTTTCCTCAGTTTAGGCCGATACGTATTCTTCTACATATTTTTCGTAAAAAAAAATCGCAATAAGTGTTTATTGATTGGTTTGCGCAAAAGTTATAGCGTTTACAAAATAGGGGGTATTTTTATGGCATTTTTATTAATATTTTTTTTACTAGTAATGGCGGCGATCAGCGATTTTTTTTTTGGTATTGCGACATTATGGCGGACACTTCGGACATTTTTGACACATTTTTGGGACCATTGGCATTTTTATAGCGATCAGTGCTATAAAAATGCATTAGATTACTATAAAAATGCCACTGGCAGTGAAGGGGTTAACACTAGGGGGCGGGGAAGGGGTTAAGTATGCCTGGGTGTGTTCTTACTGTGGGGGGGGGGTGGCCTCACTAGGGGAAACACTGATCCTCGGTTCATACAGTGTATGAACCGAAGAAAAGCATTTCCCCTGCTGACAGGAACGAGAGCTGTGTGTTTACACACACAGCTCCCGTTCCCCGCTCTGTACCGAGCGATCGCGTGTGCCCGGCGGCGATCGCGCCCGCCGGGCACACGCACGGGAGTCGGGGGCGAGCGGGGGGCGCGTGCGCGCGCCTCCGGCAGCGCGCGTGCGCCCCTAGTGGCGGCTAAAAGGTAGGACGTCATAATACGTGATCTCGCCTAGGAGAGCCACCTTGTGGACGTATTATGACGGTGCGGCGACGGCAAGTGGTTAATAGGACATACACATACGGTGCAATCTCCTTTACCAAGGAGCTCATTACTTCTTGAGGTCTGACAATTTTAAACATTTTTGTTTTTTCTTTCCTTCCTCTCCAACTAAGCCTTACCCTCCTCCATTGAAGGTAGAGTGCTTTTCCTATCTTTATTAACTATTGAAAATCATTCGCTGCTTATGATACATAATGTAACTTTATATTTTTGTTTACTATCCTTCAGAATTTTTCTTGTATTCTTTGGCTTATTTGAATACCCTTCAAATCACGTTCAGCAGCCCGGACATAACTTATTTTTTCCTGATAAGAAATTCCTTATACGCATTACCTATCAAACCTTTTGGATTTTTTCCTTTTGCTCTAAATACTTTTGTGAGTATATTTTTTAATATCCCTAAATACTCTATTACCCCTGAGTTTTACCTAATCTCTCCATTTATACCTTAACACTTTATATCCCTGCTCTCACTGTTGCATAGAGGGAATGCTCTCTGGCTGAACATACATCCCTACCCCATGCCCTTCCCCCTTCTCCTCCCATTTCTTCCCCTTACCCCCCTCCCCCTCTTCCCCCTTCCTTCCCTCTTTCCTTTCTTTTTTCCTCCCTTCTCCTTCCTCCCTCACTGTCCTGTTCCCTTTTCACTCTTTTCCCTTTTTCTTTCTTCTCCCCCTTTTTTCCTTTCCCTACATTTTCAGTATTAGGGTTATGTATTGCTCTGTGCCTGCCCATCAATTATGTATGTAACTCTCTATCTAAACTAAAAATATCTTGTTTGATTCTTATTTTATTGTTCTCTATGTTTATGTTTAATGTTGTCATACAGCCAAACCACACTAAGACTCCGTGAGGAAGCGCTGTGAGATAGCGTGAAACCGGTCGAGTCAGCTAACCAAGCAAGCCAGACCATCGCAGACATCTTTTTGCCTGCACCTCCACAAAACATACAGGATTTTCAATTATAATTATTGGTTGTCTTTCGTGCCTTTGAGAGTTTTTTCTTTCAACCTGATTTTATTTTTGATACATTTCTACTGTTTACTATTCCTGTCACTGTATTGGGAGAAGCTTGCCGAATTAGCACTTTAGGCAGTCTTTAATGCAATGGCAATCTCCTTTTAATATGTACAACTCCTTTTTATTGTTGAAAAAACAAAGAAAAAATTGCGCCAACCAATAATAAACCAGTGAAGTCCTTTGTGTTTCCTATAAGTGAAACATAGAAAAAATGTGCACCATATGAGTGCATAAATATGAAAAAAAACTATTTAGAAGTTAAAAATTTCTGTATCAAAGTCCATAGACGATAAGTCCAACCCGGACAACACCCAGTGTGAAGATGATTGACAGTTGTGACCCGCCACCATATGGACTGAGGCTTACCAATAGGTAATTTGATAACAGCGTTATTCAAATTACTGCAGGATACTTCCAGAGTGCGGGATAACAGCCAGAAATACACCAGGTCACAGCCCCTTTAAGAGATCCACGACGGGATGCAGCAGGATACACTAACGGTATTCGTCCTCATAGCATGTCACAGCCCAGTCAATGCAAACATAAAAGGAAGGAGACCGCACATAGGGTAGTATGCACTAACAGGTTTTAATTAAAACGGTTAAAACTACTTACAGGCGAAGGTAAATAGGAAGCAGATAAACAATTGCCGGCCGGCATCTAACAGGAGCCCTTCCTGTACGCGGTGACGTCACTGCACTCCGTCCCAGACGCGTTTTGTCACAATATGACGTTCTCAATGGGAATGGGCTCTGCAGTGAACCACCGCTTAATATATCCAGACCTCGCTTTGACTGCCAGGAACCGGAAGTAACCAAATCGCCATTTTGAAAATGGGAAAACTGGATATTTAGTATGTGCGGGACCTTAAGTGCCCTTAACTAAGTTAAAAACTAAAAAATAAAGAATATGTATATAAATAAGGCTAAAGACAGGGAGCTATCTCTTTATTAAAAGAGAGACAGTATTAAAGATATAAAGAATTTGTGTTTTGTGCATATAAGTGAATTTAATTACAAAACGTGCATAGATTAAAGATCCATCCTGAATACATGTAGTCGGTCCCTCTCGTGGCCAGAGCTGGAACTGCCGACCTATAGATAATTTTACCTGAGTGAGCAATACCTCACACATATATAAATCAGGATGCTACAAACCAAATGGTGAATGTTGAGAAAATTTAAGAAAAATTAAACGTAAATAGAAAACCCCACAGGGATTAAAATTGTGTATAAATTCATATAATTATATAAATAAATTAATATTCATATAAATTAATATATAGTCAAAAATTGGAACATGATTAAACCAACCCCCATCTCCAAATTGACATACTATTAATAGTGTAATTTAAATAGTGAACCCATTATTCATTAAAAACCAATAAAAAAAAGGGTGAAAAATAGAAAAATGGTCCCATCCTGGTGAAGTCAAAATGAGGCTAAAAAGTTTACAAATACTTATAATGTATATAAAAAACCACTATACAAAATCGCTCTAAACAGTATTATAGACACAAAACTATCATGATGACATCAAGCATTATTTATAAACGCATTTATATCAGTGTCTATGTTTAGGCCATGAGGCATATAGCACTTAAGCCGGTGTATCCAAGCCATTTCCAGCTTGGAAATTTCTCTAACTAAAGCACTCCCCCTCCAATTAGGTTTAAATTTATCGATACCTAAAAACAGTGTATTTGATGGGTCTTTGTTATGTTTGAGGAGGTAATGCTTTGACACCGAATGCTTATCGAAACCATTAAGGATGTTGGTAATGTGTTCGTTTAACCGAACACGCAAAGGTCGCTTAGTACGGCCTACGTATTGTAGGCCGCATGGACACTGTATCAAATACACGACTCCTGTGGTTTCGCAGGTAATAAAGGGCTTTATTGGATGCTCCTTCCTTGTAGCGGTTGATTCAAATCTAATCGTGCGTCTACTCCTACATGAATTCAGGGAACAGACTCTACACCTTCTACATTGATAAAAACCCGTTAATTGATTAAAAAATGTATTTGAGCCATTCTGAGGGGGATTTAAAATATTTGGTGCAATCTGATTGCGTAAGGATGGTGCACCTCTGAAAACAACCCTTGGTTTCTCAGGCAAAAGCCCCTTAAGAATGGGGTCATTCCTTGCCAAATGCCAATGTTTATTCAAAAGTTGTTTGATACTCCCATGCTGGATGGAATAATCAGTGATAAAGGGGGCACAGCCCTGAAATTGGTCACATGCAACTTGGGGTCGCTCCACCAAAAGATCCTCTCTAGGGATACGGCTAACGGTCTCTAAAGTCTCATTTAGGGACTCTAGATTGTAACCCTTCTCTAAAAAACGACTGGTCAGTACTTTGGCCTGCTCAGAAAACTCAAGAGGGTCAGAACAGTTCCTACGGAGCCTAAGATACTGGCTTTTTGGAACCGATTTGAGCCACTGACTATGATGGCAACTCTTTAAAGGAATAAAGGAGTTGCGATCCGTCGCTTTAAAGAATGTTGAAGTGCCAAACTCATTGTTCTTAATACTAACTTTGAGATCCAAATAATGGACCTCAAATTGGCTAGCTTCGAATTTTAATTGGATACCCCTCTGGTTGAGATTCAGATCTGACATGAATCTTTCCAGCCTGTCAAGGGTGCCATCCCATAGGAGGAGGATGTCATCAATATACCTTGCCCATAACATGAGCTCTGGTATATTAGTACTATAGATGACATCCTCCTCCCACTTGGCCATAAACAGATTGGCCAAGCTGGGGGCATATTTAGCCCCCATGGCCACGCCCGTTTCTTGTTTATAGAACTTCCCTTCGAACCAGAAATAGTTCGAGGAGGTGGCAAACCTTAAGAGTGACATGATAAACTCTACCTGTTTATCAGGGAGGCCAGAGTCACGTATTAGGTAAAAACAGACAGCATCAAAACCCAAGGCATGGGGAATGATGCTGTACAGAGATGTCACATCAATCGTGACTAACCACATACCATTTCGAGGAGTGAGACCAGCCAAAAGATTAATAATGTGCCTGGAATCTTTTACATATGATGGTATCCTCTTGACTAGTGGCTGGAGAAAGAAGTCCACATATCTGCCTACCCGGGACGTCACAGAGTCGATGCCACTGACAATGGGACGCCCCGGGGGGCAGACAGGATCCTTATGAAGCTTGGGCAGGTAATAAATTGTTGGCGTCCGTGGTGCCAATGGGACCATATATAACCTCTCTTTGGGAGATAGGATCCCCTCATAGAACCCCTTAGCCACTATAGCTTCCAATTCCTTTTTATATTTATTTTTAGGATCAGACTGTATTATTGAGTAAGTATTGGAATCACCCAAAATGTTGTTCATCTCCCTCAGGTAATCAGATCTGTCCAAAACTACAATCCCCCCACCCTTATCCGCAGGTCTAACTACCAATTCCTTATTATGACAAAGTAGATCTAAGCCCTCCTGCATTGATTTACTCAGGCGTGCTTTTTTAATTTCCATCAGATCTAAGTCTCTCAATAAAACGTCGCGAAAGACTTTAAGAGAGGGTGCCAAATTCCCTGGAGGGTTGAATAGGGATGCATTGGACAGACCTGAATGGGTATAGATGTCAGACCCAACTGGACTAGTAAAAGTATTAGTAGCCATATACCTCTTAATGCTTAATTTCCGAACAAATTTATGAATATCCATATACGTATGGAATTTGTCCAGACCCCTCGGAGGTGCAAATTTAAGCCCTTGATCCAAAATAAGCTGTTCTGATTCGCTCAAGACCTTAGAACTTAAGTTAAAAATACCCTGCCCTTTCTTCAAATTCTTGACCGCTTTGGCGGCTCTAGTTCGCCTCCCCCCTCTGGTTCCTCTCCTCTTTCTCCCTGTCTTTTTTTGCCTTGTTGGGGTTTGTGAAAACCCCAACTTCCTTGATCGCTAGAAGGTCGAGGTATCGGGGGGTTGGCTGAACTGTTGTAATAATTGGTATTAGGATGTTGCGTCGGGAGAGGATTGGGGTCGTAACCCCAATACTCATCAGGACCCTCTCCATCCCTCAGTGGAAAAAAGGAATTTTGGATTGGGACATTATAATCCCATCCTGATGCACCAAATGATTGGTAAGTAGACGGGGAGTGTGGGCCCCAATCAGCCGTTTGGTTTGATCTCCAATTGTCTGTATGGCCAGCATAAGACCCTCTACCTCTTGGAGGATTATGACTCCACCCTCTACCACGGGAATTATGCCCTCTAGGTCTGAACTGGGGACCCTGATAGACCGGACCCGGTCCCTGATCATGGGGTGGGCCAGAAGGCATCATAGGGCGGCTTTGATGCTGTTGAGCATTGCTACCTCTTGAGACATTTGGGGCCCTTCTAGGGGATTGGTATAGGGAACCACCCCTTCCTCTGGTGTTGTTAAGAATTTTCTTCTGAGAATTGTGGGAAATTTGTGAAAAGCCCACAGTACCCCCAACAACCTGTGGGGCCGAGGTGTCCATCTCATTGGAATTGGATCTAGCCGCCTCCTCCAAGAGTTTTTTTTGCCAATTAAAAACTATCTCACTTTGATAGTCCCCAAGGTCCCTATTATATTTTTTCTTTTTTTTAACCCTCTGTTCTTTATCCTCTTTCTCAAGGATTTTAAGAAGAGCAAGGGATTTTTCTTTGTACTCATCATTGGTGCCAAGTTCTGATCCTTTTTATTGTTGTCTTAATAAATTGAAATATTTTTATAGAATAACATTCTCTGTGTGACTATATCCTGATCAACCAACTGTGCCTTAAAAGTCCAACAACTAGCCCCTAGTTATCTCCTTTATCACAACAATGGATTGCATCAATGTAATGTGTCGAAACATTAGGACCTTGTGTGACTGGATGTCAACACAGGAACATAACTGGAAGAGAGGGGCAGAGCATTGTCACTCTATAGCGGGAGGTGCTACTCCAGCAACACAAGTCATTAATTCAAATACCTGTATAAGCTGCAGATTTTAAAATTTGAAAAATTGTGTAGCTTCATAAACGGGTGTAGCACCCTCTACCATAGGTAGGTGCTAGAGGTCTAGTGTTTTTGTAAGTTCTGTCAGTGCAGGTAAATTAAAGCAGGCCTATGCTTCGAACTAGGCCTGTTTGTTTTTGATCTGGGGGCAGGGAGTGGTTAGTGTAGCAGTGGGTGTGACTGACATGTACTTCAGCTTTTGGGCGCCTCCCCTGCTTCCAGTGAAAATGTTCTGAAATTGTGGAATTGTGACTTTTGAGTCATTGTGGATTTGGGGCTGTGTCACTACCACCCCCATTATGGCCATGAACTCCGCCATGCTCCTTTGTATACACAGAGCTGAAGAAAGTATTTAATAAATTAGCCTTCTCTTTTGTCCTCAGTCACCCACTCTAGATTATTTTGTAAAGGGCATACATGCTCAGACTTGACCTTTTTACTATTAATATATTTAAAGAATTTTTGGGGGTTTGTCCTACTATCTTTTGCAATCTGTTAAATTTTTGCATCCTTCATTTCCTTTTTACATATTCTGTTATATTCTTTCTAACATTTAAATGACACTAGTGTTCCTTCATTTTTATATTTTTTAAAGGCTCTTTTCTTATAGTTTATAGCTTTTTTAACTTTGGCCGTGAGCCACATAGGTTTTATTTTTAGCCTTTTAAACTTATTGCCCATGGGAATATACTTTGCAGTGAGTTCACAAACAGTCTTTTTGAAGAATTCCCATTTTTGTTCTGTGCCCATTGATGCCAATATTCTCTCCTAGTCTAAGTCCTGGAGAGCAGCCCTCATCCTTGGAAAATTTGCTCTCTTGAAATTAAGTGTTTTTATCTTTCCTGTATGTGATTTTTGCTTACAGCTAACATCAAATGAAATCATGTTATAGTCACTGCTAGACAGGTGTTCCTTTATCTGAACATTAGTAATACGCTCTGCATGGTTTGAGATTACCAGGCCCAAGAGAGCATCATTGCTAGTTGGGGCCTCAATAAAATGGACCATAATAGGTTTATACATTTTTGCCCTTTAACTGTCAGTGCCATTACTCCAGTAAATTTATGGGTAGTTAAAATCCCCCATTATTATCACCGTCCCAGGCCTTGAAGCCCTTTCCATCTGTGCAATAAGCTGAGTCTCCACCACCTCATTAACATTGGGTGGTCTATAACAAACTCCAATGATTAACTTTGAACTACGCACATCTGTATGCAGTTCCACCCATAATGCTTCAGACTCATCACACTCTCCATCCACCAGGTTCTCTTTCACACTCGCTTTGAGATCACTTCTCACATAGAGACAGACCCTGCCACCTTTCCTTTTTACCCTGTCTCTCCGAAGGAGAGCATAGCCAGGAATATTAATAGCCCAGCCATGTGAGGAATGAAGCCAAGTTTCAGCAATACCGATTATATCATAGCTCTCTTGATGCACCAGAGCTTCCAACTCACCTATTTTGCTTGGCAGACTTCTGGCATTGGTGAAGAAACACTTTAATGCATTAATATATTTTGACCAGTCACATACTATACTCTTAGGTGTTCCAAGATTGCAACTAGGACCTGCTACTCTACTTACCTTGGGTTTATGTGCTTTGGTTACCCGACCACTAATGCCCCTAATACTACCCTCTGGAATATGTTCCACGCTGACTATCTCTATCTCTCGCCTAGTTTAAAAACCCCTCTAACTTTTTTCCATTCTTCATTCCCAGCTGATCAGCACCCTCCTCATTTAGGTGCAGTCCGTCCCTTCTATAGTACTGGTTATAAGTCGACCCAGTCCTCCAGGAACCCAAACCCCTCATTACTACACCAGCTCTTCAGTCACTTGTTTACTTCCCTAATCTCCCTCTGCCTTTCTGGTGTGGCTCGACCAGTAGTATGCCTGCGAATACTACCTTGGAGTTCCTTTTCCTCAATTTAGCTCCCAAGTCCCTAAAATCGTTCTTTAGGACATTCCATCTGCCTCTGGCTTTGTCATTGGTGCCAACGCGCACCATGACAGCTGGATCTTCCCCAGCCCCTCCCAGTAATCTGTCTACCAGATCTGTGATGTGCCGAACCCGAGCGCCCAGTAGACAACATACAGTTCGGCGCTTCAGGTCTTTCTTAGAAATTGCCCTCTCTGTCCTTCTAAGAATTGAGTCCCCCACCACCAGAATCTGTCCTTCCTTTCCCTTTCGCTTCCTCCCCACTTTCACTGGAGGAGTTCTTCCCCCAGCAGCTAGGAGAGTCCCTCAGCTCTAGCAGTGCTGGTCCCTGACTGGTTTCACCAATGTCATTTAATGGAGCATACTTATTGGGACGCTCCAGTTCTGGATCGGCCTCCCAGGCACTTCCCCCTCTACCCTACCTGACTGTCACCCATCTACTATTTTCTAGTGCCTGCACCTCTTTGTCTCCACCCACCTCTGTGCTGGCCCCAGCCGTCACCTGCCGGGTACGTTCCTGGCTCTCCTTTAGTGTGGAGGGTCTTTTCAGTGCTGACAGTTGCTTCCCCAGATTCAGAACCTGGGCTTCCCGGGAAACAATGTGCTTACATTTTGCACAGCAGTAATCGCCCTAGATCAGATGATCAAGGAATACATGCCGCAAGATGTACACCGAGTCGCCTCTCCACACCCACCGGGCATCGTACCTAATAATTTAATGAGGATTAGAGATTATACCCAGTCCAAATTTCCTAACAACTAGCATCCTGACACTAATACTCAACAAGACAATACACAGGTACTCAACAGGTACTCAACAAGACAGTACACAGGTACTCAACAAGACAGTACACAGGTACTCAACAAGACAGTACACAGGTACTTGCAGACCAGCGTGCACCTACAATACACAAGTACGAACGATCCACACACAGGTACTCACACTACACAGGCAGGGCTGTATCCTGGCCTAGGCCAACAAGGCCTAGGCCTAGGGCAGCACGTTGCAGGGGGGCAGCACGGAAAGAGTCCCCACTGGCTTGCGCTATTAGTGTAGCACTGTTAGTGTAGCACCAGTCTTATGGGGCGGACTGGGCAGAGGCGCAAGCATCCCGCAACTGTAGGGGGGGGGCGGAGCTTCTAATTTTGACTGTCCTATCAACCTGGACCACAAACCTTCCTCACTGTGCTACATATTGTCTGATGTACCATTGGCATGGTTATATCTTTTTAGTCCTCGCCATAAAATTATCAGAATTTTGTGCCTAAAGTAGAACTATAGGAACACTTTTTTTCCATTTTGGATAGAGTAAGGGTAAGGGAAGGGCAGGTCTTTAACAGCAAGGGGTGTGGCCTTGACAGGAATGGGTGGGTCATATTTAAATTAGGGGTGCACAAGTTTAGTCAGGCCTAGGGCAGCACAAAACCTAAATACATCACTGTACACAGGTACTATGACCCCTGTTTTAAACTCTTGATTTTAACTCACCACTTAGTCCAGTTCCACTTAGACAGAGTTCCAGCAAACTCAAAGAGGAGTAGGCTCAAAATGAGTTCTACAGAAATTTATATAGGCCTCAAGCACCTGTGACCAATTAACCACTCCCCTTAATTAGTAGACTGAGGGAAAAAAAAGAAAAAAAAAGGCTGTTTAAAACGTTCCAGAAAAATGTGTTATAGTTTTACTGCTTCAATCACAAATTTATGTCTATTAGTCTAGATGAATAAACTTTTTAGCTATTTCTCTGGGCTATCCACATAAACAAGTTAGCAGAATAAAAACAACATGACTAGAAATTATGTATATTAAAATTAAATATATGTATATTAAAAATACATTACAAATACTTATAATTATACCTATTTTACTTATAAAAGACAGATAGGACTAATATACTGTGTAAAGATGTATGTAATATCGAACTGTCATAAGGTTGTATAAAGAATATACTGTCCATTCAGTTTACTAAGAGCAGTACAATATTGCCATCTAGTGGCCCTTTATGAGAATGACATTATATTCGTAAGTTTTGCAATTGTAGTGGAAAAAACTATATTGAGGCTAAAAGTCACATATACACAAAGCATAAATAAGGACATTATACAATTGTCATATAAATTTGTATTTTTTTTGTTGTTGCGGCTGCGTGGATTTTCATAATTTTTGCATTAGCACTTTATATATATATATATATATATATATATATATATATATATATATATATATATATATATATATGTTTTTCCATGAATCAATCGTTGATTATAATTGATTTTCAGGTATGCACAAGCACGTTTCACTTTTTTTGATCAGCACCTGTGTTGCACTTAATGATTTATATAAAGGCTCATGTATATGAGCAACAAAATAAACAAAAAATACAGGATTGCGCTAAACAATGTAAGGAGTCTATAAAGCAAAAAGCAAAAATAAAAACACAGTCCAAGGTGAAATGTCCAAGGAAATCCTTCAGTGAAAGGGTTAATATCAATAGATTATCTCACACCACTCTCCTTGCTGTCCTGTGATCAGTGGGGAAGTGACAGCTGTAGAAAGATAAAGGGAGATACGAGGGCACAGGCTCATGGGGCAAATAACGTTTGTTTATTTGATAAAGGAAATCAAATCAATACATTTACAAGTGTAGATAGAACATAAGCGTCTGAAATCCTTCAGTATGGAGACCTGAACAGGGTCACATCCGAGTGCCAAGATTGATGGATCGTCCACAGGATTGATAGATGAGTACCTCCACAAGCAATGGCTCACCACGCAGCTGCCGACAGGCTGCAAGCAATCCACTCATTGACTCCAGGTACTGGCCATTCAGGACAAGGCTGTGGAAGCTTCCACCACATAATCCAGGGGGAACTTCTGATGGAACAGACTGACAGGGGATGGTATGCGGTTGTCAGAACAATGCGTTTCAGAGGGCGTAGCCTCCTACTTCAGGTCCCAGGAGCCATTGCTTGTGGAGGTACTCATCCATCCATCTTGTGGACGATCCATCTATCTAGGCGCTTGGATGTGACCCTGTTTAGGGCTCCTTACAGGAGGATTCTAGACGCTGATGTTCTATCTACACTTGTAAGTACAGGCATGTACTGGCCATAGGGACTACAGGGAGTTTCCCGGTGGGCCGATGGCTCAGTGGGCCGGTTTCAGTGACAGCCTGTCAAAGTAATGGCTGTGCAGCTCGCCCTCCACTTCATCCAGTGATGTGAGAAGGATGAGAAAAATACAGAGGAGAATAAGTGAAATAATAAAAGAGGTGAGTGAGGACTCCTTATGTTATGCTACTTATGTTTTTTTGCACAATTGCGTATAGTTTTGAATACTGTTTTTGTGCTTGTTTGCAAAGTTAAAGTGGGCCGTTCTGTATAAAGTCCAGGGCCAAATTTTGGTCTCAGTCCAGCCCTGTGTAAGTATATTGATTTTATTTCCTTTATCAAATAAACAAACATTATTTGCACCACAAGCCTGTGCGCTCGTATCTCCCTTTATGTTTCATGTATATGAGCCCCTATGAGGATTTTGCACTGACCAATCTTGGTTATTGCACATTTGAGGTTTTTGGCAGCGCCACCTACCCCTCTATATCTACACATTTTAATTTACTTCACCTAGTGGAGTCCCCGGGGAGGCAGCAGCCATATTCATATATTAACTAAGCACGGAATAAAATACACTTAATATAAAATGCACTATTTATCTTTCAAAAAGTGTTCCCCAGTGCTAAACCTTTTATCCAATTTCTAAATTGCTGCATTTGTAAATTTCAAAAGTCAATATAAAGAAATAGTATTGGTAAAAGGAAGAAAAAAAACACTTGTGGATTATCTTTAACTATTCTTTATTTTGTATTATTCTCCTTTAAAGGGGGTGTGGTAGGGGGTGTGTACTATGCCTACATATGTCTGCCAATAGGTGTCTCTTGATCCTATGGCAAAAAGTTGTATTAATAAAGTGACAACTGTGCAACCAGAAAATATTAAAGCTTTCAAATGTTACACACATGTTTAAAGTATCTGCTTTTCAGCATCTATTGTGTTGCTAGGAAAGGAAGAGAAATGCGGCTCTTCTGTCAGGAAATGTCCTCCAGTGAACTGTACTAGATTATTGTCACATTACCATCAGCTTCAACATCAAGGTTAAGAGGAGGAAAGACTGCACTTGCAGCAGCACATCAGATAGAGGAAGCAACTCTGGAGGAATCTAGAGTAAACAAAACAGAAGGTGCTTCTAAGGGCAGTATTAAAGGGTTTGTAAAGGAAATATTTTTTTTTTAACTTAATAGCTTCCTTTACCTTAATGCAGTGCTGTTTTCATGTCCTCATTGTTCGTTTTTTGCTCTAAAGTTGCTGTAATTCTTCTTTGATCTCCACACTTCCTGGTTGTCTGTTTCCTGATAACCACAGTGAGTGAGTGAGTGAAAAATTTATATAGCGCTACACATGCAAACTGAATCGCCTCTGGGCGCTTGTTTGACCACTTCTCCCTTGAGCTCAGAAGAGGTGGGTTTTGACTGGGAGCTTTCTCTCTGTGGTCACTAATCAAGGAGGTGTGATTACTGTGTGTCTAAAACCCCTCAGCACCAATCAGTTTCATTTTCCAAACCATCACTGCCCTGTATTGGCTCTGTATGCTCTGTACAGCAGAGGCAGGAAACAACATGCAAAAACGAAACTAGAAACTACAGGTACATTTTATGATTGATTTTTATCTATTTTTAATTGTTTTTAAAAGGAATCAGTTAACTATTATGTCTCTATACCCTGTAAACCCCTGTCATTTCAGCAAAAAAAAAAAAAAATGTTTTATTTACAACTCCTTTAACCACTTAAGCCCCGGACCATATTGCTGCCTAAAGACCCAAGGGGTTTTTACAGTTCGGGACTGTGTCGCTTTAACAGACAATTGCGCGGTCGTGCGACGTGGCTCCCAAACAAAATTGGCGTCCTTTTTTCCCCACAAATAGAGCTTTCTTTTGGTGGTATTTGATCACCTCTGCGGTTTTTATTTTTTGCGCTATAAACAAAAATAGAGCGACAATTTTGAAAAAAATGCAATATTTTTTACTTTTTGCTGTAATAAATATCCCCCAAAAACATATATAAAAACATTTTTTTTCCTCAGTTTAGGCCGATACGTATTCTTCTACCTATTTTTAGTAAAAAAAATCGCAATAAGCGTTTATCGATTGGTTTGCGCAAAATTTATAGCGTTTACAAAATAGGGGATAGTTTTATTGCATTTTTATTAATTTTTTTTTTTTACTACTAATGGCGGCGATCAGCGATTTTTTTCGTGACTGCGACATTATGGCGGACACTTCGGACAATTTTGACACATTTTTGGGACCATTGTCATTTTCACAGCAAAAAATGCATTTAAATTGCATTCTTTATTGTGAAAATGACAGTTGCAGTTTGGGAGTTAACCACAGGGGGCGCTGTAGGAGTTAGGGTGCACCTAGTATGTGTTTACAACTGTTGGGGGGTGTGGCTGTAGGAATGACGTCATCGATCGTGTCTTCCCTATAAAGGGAATGACGCGATCGATGTGCCGACACAGTGAAGCACGGGGAAGCCGTGTTTACACACGGCTCTCCCCGTTCTTCAGCTCCGGGGAGCGATCGCGACGGAGCGGCTATAAACAAATAGCCGCGCCGTGGTCCCGGATCGCTCCCCGAGCGGACCCGACCTCCGCATGTAGCGGGGGGGGTCCCGATCGGACCCCCCACCCGCTAATAGGCGAGGACGTACCTGTACGCCCATGTGCCTGTACGTGCCATATTGTGGACGTATATGTACATGCGGGGGTCGGGAACTGGTTAACCTCCCTGGCGGTATGATTATATCAGGTTTTTGATGCTCAAAGCAGTACCATTATTTTGCATGGATATTTGGCGTTTTATATTATAGGCCTGTAATTCTTAGAAATAACTCACTTAAATCTGTCCAAACAAGAGTCTAGTAGACATCAAGGGTATGATAAAGTTTGAAACACAAAATCATTAATTATAATATAATAAATAACTATTAATAATTATAACAAATAATAATATAATAATAATACAAATTATTCAATTATGTAATCAAATCAAAAACACTGAAATTTGCTCAGTTGCAGAATTGTCGCTGTCATTACTTTTAGTGTTTGATGACGAATTTCCCCACAAATCAGAGATACTCCTAATAGGAACACATCTAAAGGGATGCAGGCCCAGCAGCTTTCTAACCACTCCCATTAGACCCACTATGCACAGAGGAACACACATGGATTTCTTCAGAATAACAAAAGATAGGAATCTGCAACAAAGATTGTTATAATCCTTGCAATGTACATAGATCACCCAGGGGGAATGTTTTTTTCTCATCAAACGTGTAGTTAATGAATGAGACCCCAGTTGTTCTTCTGTTTTAAAAAAGGCTACACAACTATACATCATTTTGCATCTTTGCAAGTAGTCGTCACCACGTGGACACTGTGGAGGGAGGAGCATGTAGCAGAAAAATTCGAGCTTCCTACCCCGCATGATGTCTAGTAGCGGGATGGCTGTGTCTGCTTGACCCGCTCGATCTCCCTCCCCTGTTCCTCAGCTCGAGTGATGCGTAGCAGAGGGACTGTCGCATCCACCTGATTGCTGGACCCGCTTGATCTCCCCGTCCCGATCCCCGCTTTCAGCGGGATGTCCTGGAGGTGATTGTCTGCCTACGCATCAGCACATCAGCGCGGCTTACCCTGAGGTGGCGGGGGTCCACTGGCGTTACATGTGAGGCGATCACTGTGAGCACTGTGTAAGCGAGTGGTGGGACACCCCCTCCAAAGGCATGGGAGGAGAAAAGGGAGAGAATTAGAGTGGGGGTCCCGAACCACGCAACATCGTTACCCCTCTCCTTAACCTCTGCATTAGATGCACCAGGGAGATTTAGCCAAGTCTGGACGGACTGTGGAGCTGTGGTGCCGAAGCAACCCGCCCCCCCCCCCCTACTGTCATCGGACATTAAAAAATAACTTTTCGGGGGTACCTGGGGAGGAGTTGCGAGGGTGTTGGAGAGCCCTGAGGGAGTCGAGGGTAAGGAGACTGCTGGAGCCCTGCTGTCTGTTTCCTTCCTTCTGAGAGGCCCCTGAGTGACACCATGGACGACCCTGGTCTTCACTGGCTACTGACTGCCCCTGCTGACTGCCCCTGCCTCTCCCCTGCCTTTCTCCTTGCTGGCCTTTTTTTCTGCCCTTTTTCTTTTCCTGCCCTTTTTTTTCTTCAGTAAAGCTTCAAGGCTAACAGCCATGAAGATTTTGTAAAACCTGCAAAGCTACAACTCCAGAGGGGTACGTGGAGGTGGTGAGTAAAAAATAAAAAATAAAAAAGGCCCGGATGGCTTTACGATAAAATATTATAAAAGATTCAAGGAGCAGTTAGTACCAGCATTATGTACCTATTTTAGTAAAATAGGCGATAATGAGGAAATCAGAAAAGAATCACTCTTAGCAGACATCACACTCATACCAAAAGTGGGGAAAGATAATTCCATCTGCTCTAGCTATCGCCCTATTGCGTTATTGAAAGCAGATGTAAAATTATATGCAAAATTCTGGCGGCAAGATTAAAAAACTTGATGCTAGAGTTAATAAACGTAGATCAAGTAGGTTTTGTCCCAGGAAGGGAGGGTAGGGACAATAGTATAAGAACAATGCTATTAATGCGCAGGGGTCAAAAGGAAAACCCCCAGTCTTGCTCATGTCAATTGACGCTGAGAAAGCGTTTGACAGAGTAGAGGGGTTTATGATGGACACACTACGAAGTATAGGGTTGGGCCCAAGATTTATAAGATGGATTGATAATTTATATAAATATCCCACAGCAAGGGTTAAGGTGAATGGAAGCATGTCGTCCGCCTTTGAGATGTTCAATGGAACGAGGCAAGGTTTCCCACTTTCACCACTCCTGTATGTAATCGCATTGGAGCCACTACTGGAAAAAATAAGGAAAAATGCGGATATAGGAGGGGTCAGAGTGGGAGAAGAAGAGCACAAGGTTGCTGCTTTTGCGGACGACATGCTTCTATACCTAACTAAGCCAAGGATATCATTACCAAACGTAATAAAAGAACTGAAGGACTATGACGAGCTTACGCATTTTAAGATAAACCCCACAAAAACAATAATATTAAATTTAGGAATAGAGAAGAAACAGGAATTCACGTTTTCCTGGGATCCAGAAGCACTAACATATTTGGGAATTAAATTAACCCCTACTATAGAAAAAATATATTATGCCAACTATGCTTCATTACTGAATGAAGTAAAAGTAGACATGAAAAACCTATCGAGGAGACCTATCTCTTGGATGGGAAGGATAAAACTCCTAGGCCGCGTACACACGACCGGTCCATCCAAAGAGCATGGTCCGACGGACTGTTTTCATCGGTTCACCGCTGAAGCAGACTGATGGTCTGATGTGCGTACACACCATCAGTTCAAAAAACGATCGGGTCAGAACGCAGTGACGTAAAACACACGACGTGCTGAAAAAAACGAAGTTCAATGCTTCCAAGCATGCGTCGACTTGATTCTGAGCATGCGCGGGTTTTGAACCGATGCTTTTGTGTACTAACCATCAGTTTTGACCGATGGTCAGCCGTCCATCGGTTCGATTTTAAAGCAAGTTCTCTAATTTTTGTCCAAAGGACAACAGACCGATGGGCCGTACACACGGTCGGTTTGGACCGATGAAACTGAACTTCAGTCCGTTTTCATCGGTTTGGACCGGTCGTGTGTACGCGGCCTTAAAGATGGTGATTCTACCAAAAATGTTATATCAATTTCAAATGCTCCCGATAGAGATACCTCAAAGATTTTTTTAAATTATGAAAACAATTATTTCAAAATATATTTGGCAGTGGGCTCCTATCAAGGAAAAAAAAGAAAGGTGGGTTAGTGGTCCCTTATATTAAAAGATACTATACGGCGGTAATAATTGCAAGGTTATTAGAATGGGAAAACACAAATAAGAGATGGGTAAAAATGGAAAACACGTTGCACATGACCCAGTTAGGGAAAAATATCTGGATACCACCTAAAAATAGAACACTTAATTGCGATACACATGAGTTAACTAAAACACTTTTTAAAGTATGGGATAAACTATATCAACGAGAAAAGTGGAAATATAGTTCTCCATTACTCCCGTTGACGGGTACGAGGTTTTTTATACCAGGTAATGGGACACAGATGGGGAGACACATGGGAAATGCACAATTAAAAGATATAGTGACACAAGGTCATATAAGGTCAAGGTCGGATTTAATAATAATGCACGGGTGGTAGCAGGTGAGTGAGTGGGAGTACCTGCAACTTAAGCACTTAGGGCCAGATTCACATAGAACTGCGGCGGCGTAACGTATCGTAGATACGTTATACCGCCGCAAGTTTTCATCGCAAGTGCCTGATTCACAGAGCACTTGCGATGAAAACTACGCCGGCGGCCTCCGGCGCAAGGCGGGCCAATTCAAATGGGCGTGTGCCATTTAAATTAGGCGCGCTCCCGCGCCGGACCTACTGCGCATGCTCAGTTTCACAAATCCCGTCGCGCTTTGCGCGCCGTGACGTCATTTTTTTGAACAGTGACGCGCGTAGCGTACTTCCGTATTCCCGGACGTGTTACGCAAACGACGTTCATTTTTAAATTTCGACCCGGGAACGACGGCCATACTTTAGACAGCAATATGTTTGCTGACTAAAGTTAGGGCACCTAAAACGACGACTAACTTTGCAACAGGAAACTAGACTAGCGGCGACGTAGCGAACGCGAAAATCCGTCGTGGATCCGCCGTAACTCCTAATTTGCATACCCGGCGCTGGTTTACGACGCAAACTCCCCCCAGCGGCGGCCGCGGTACTGCATTCTAAGATCCGACAGTGTAAAACAATTACACCTGTCGGATCTTAGGGATATCTATGCGTAACTGATTCTATGAATCAGTCGCATAGATAGAAACAGAGATACGACGGCGCATCAGGAGATACGCCGTCGTATTCCTTTTGTGAATCTGGCCCTTAGTAAGTAAAATCCCCCAACCAATTAGGGACGAGAAAACACCGAACCCAATTGAAAAACTTTGCAATATCAAAACGCCTTTGAAACATGGAATTTCTCAAGTGTACGACATATTAACAGATTTAGAAGGAGGGGGGCCCTACCCTATATAGAGAAATGGGAACAAGACTTAGCAATAAAGTTGGAAGAAAGACAAATGATAAAAGCAGTTTACAACCATGCAACAGATATTACTACTATAGAAGCTAACTATAATGCCGCGTACACACGATCGGTTCGTCTGATGAAAACGGTCTGATGGATTGCATCTGCACTTGCAAAGTTCACATTCAATTTGCCTTTAGTAAATCCACCTCCACAGCTGCACATACAGAACACAGTTCAACATCACATAAAAGTACTTGAACACAAAGGGGCAGCTTTACCTAATGCAAATAGACTGAATACTTTGCAAGTGCAGTTGCTCCAGAGCTTAGTAAATTAGGTGAATACCCAGAGCTTAGTAAATGAGATAAATACCCAATCAATGCTCTCTTTCTAACGCCGTCAGAATTTCTAAATGAAAAAGTCAGATGGGGCATACACACGGTCGGAATATCCGATGAAAAAAAGAGGAGCCAGAATTCAGGCGTATCTGGTTTCAAGAATACGGCGCATAGATACGACGGCGCATCCTAGAACTTACGCGGCGTATCAACAGATACGTCGGGGTAAGTTCTCTCTGAATCTGGCCCTATATCACCAACTTAGAAGAGCCAGCGGTTAAAGCTGTTGTACGTAAGGAATGGTGAAATTGTATATATGGAAGAGAACTATATATATTGCTGTTACCAGCTAAGAGAGCATATATGGTTGGAGGAAGGGGGGGGGCTAGTATTGGGGAGAGGACTGGATGGTTAGTGGTGTTGCTTCTGTTGAAAAGGACTTTTCAGAGTCCTCTCTCTACCTCCTGGCCTCATGTAGGCTTCTGAGGCCATGACTAAGCACTAACTGTAAGTGCGAAACGCGTCGGCCATACTGTGTTTTGTGGGTTGTAGTGACTGTATGTACAGTTGAAAAATAAAAGACTACTTATTTTAAGTGATTTTGGAGTGCGGCTGTCCAGTTTTCATCCTTTCATTTGCTATCATCAGCATTGCCAGCACCTTGGTGGTTCAACAACCCTTGACTACTTACAAGGCTCACCTGGAGCGGTGAGAAATTTATCTGTTAGGCTTCTGAGGCAGTTGTTATGCAACTGACAAAAAAAGACACCAACTTCTTTCAATAAAATCTCCACCCTGTCCACATTGAATAATGGTTAATATATACCTCCTTTTCCCTTTCTCACTGTATACAGTATATGACTTTCGCTTTGGTAAATCTCTCCAGAGGGGACAAAGAAAGTTGGAACTTTCACCAGATTGCCATTACTGTCTGGTAAATACATTTCCTCCACTTCCTCTACAATGACCTTTGGACAGAGAACTAGGGTAAATACAGCATTCCCTACAGGGACATAGCCAGCAACAATAAAAGCACTTCTAGTTGTGTCAGGAAGAATTAAAAACGTTGTTGGGTGTTTATTGCTGTCTTTGCCCCTGCTAGTTTCTCAGTTCTACTACTCATCTTTCTCTTTTTTTATGATTCTTCAGCCAAACCATTGGAAAACCTTAAATACATAATATAGTGTATATATACAGTATCTATCTATCTATCGATCTATCTATCTAACTATCTATCTATAGATATATCTATAGATATATATCTATATATAGATATATTTATATATCTATATATATAGATATATATCTATAGATAGATACAGTGCCTTGCGAAAGTATTCGGCCCCCTTGAACTTTGTGACCTTTTGCCACATTTCAGGCTTCAAACATAAAGATATAAAACTGTAATTTTTTTTGAAGAATCAACAACAAGTGGGACACAATCATGAAGTGGAACGAAATTTATTGGATATTTCAAACTTTTTTAACAAATAAAAAACTGAATAATTGGCCGTGCAAAATGATTCAGCCCCCTTAAGTTAATACTTTTTAGCGCCACCTTTTGCTGCGATTACAGCTGTAAGTCGCTTGGGGTATGTCTCTATCAGTTTTGCACATCGAGAGACTAACATTTTTGCCCATTCCTCCTTGCAAAACCGCTCGAGCTCAGTGAGGTTGGATGGAGAGCGTTTGTGAACAGCAGTTTTCAGTTCTTTCCACAGATTCTCGATTGGATTCAGGTCTGGACTTTGACTTGGCCATTCTAACACCTGGATATGTTTATTTGTGAACCATTCCATTGTAGATTTTGCTTTATTTTTTGGATCATTGTCTTGTTGGAAAACAAATCGCCGTCCCAGTCTCAGGTCTTTTGCAGACCCCATCAGGTTTTCTTCCAGAATGGTCCTGTATTTGGCTCCATCCATCTTCCCATCAATTTTTTTTTTTTTTTTTTTATTAAATTTTCAAAATTACAAGCATATATTGTCAATAAACATAAACATTATAAATAGTAGCAGTTAAGGAGAACACAAGTTAGATATTTACATCAAGCTCCAGTGTTTTTTAGAAGGCAACAACAAAAGAAAAAAAACTGTAATTTGAGTTTAACATATGTTGACCATTATCTGGAGACTTGCTAAAATATATGCTTAGTGTTGAATTTAGTAATTAAAAACCAGATATAGTAATATATTAACAGTGTAAGGTAATATGAGAATACATAAAGAAAAAAATTAAGGGTCATAATTTCTAGACCTTGTATAATGTTGGGGTAATATATAATGAAGATAAACAGGGATTTATTGTATAGACATTAGGTTTGTACTGTTTCAATGGAGCTCTAAAGCTGAAATATACTGATAAATAAAAACATAAAAAAAAAAAAGTAATGCTGCTACCATTTTTGCATATAATAACAATATATGCTAAGAAAGAAAAAACAACAACAAAAAAAAACTAAAGAGGCAAGATAGAATAGAGGGAAGGGGAAGAAGAAGAGAAAAAAATAAAGATAGTACGTAGATAAGATAGAAAAGGTCAAAAGGGTCCCCGGGGTATCTTATTATGTTTGTCTTATGTTATTAGCATATTAAATAGCTATTAGTAGTTATGTTACCAAGGTCTTAATAATGTGATGTCAAAGTTGGGAGGGAAAAAATGAGTCACCCAAGGATTCCAGATTTTTTCAAATTTTGCAATATTATCATTGGTAATGGCTTCCGTTTTTGAGTGGGTCATGGCTTGGTTTATTCTGGTTTTGGTTTCTGAGATCATTAATGTTGGGGTTTTCCACGCTTTGGCGATTGTCTGCTTTGCTGCCGTAGTGATTTGTAGAAGGAGTTTGAATTGAGTGTGGGAAATAGAAGTCGGTTTTAGGTTTAGTAGTGCAATTGAAGGGTCAAGTTTGATTGTTTTTTTGAATAAGGTGGAGAGGATTAGAAAAACCTCTTTCCAAAAACATTTTGTAACCGGACATTCCCAAAATATGTGTATATGTGATCCTAGTTCACCACAGCCACGGAAGCAGAGTGGGGAGTATTGCGGAATATATTTCGCAATTCTGACAGGAACCAAGTACCAGCGCAAAAGTACTTTATAATTTGTCTCTAGAGCTATTATATTTTGTGAAGATGATTTTGTAGTGGTCCAAATTTTATCCCAATCAGATGATTCCAACTGAAGTCCAAGGTCTCTCTCCCATTTTTCCACGTATGATGGTGGATCTGCAGTAGGCAAAGTAATAAGGTGTTTATATATTATTGATATGAGACCCTTAGAGTGAGGTTCGCGTTTACATATACGTTCAAATTGCGTGAGTTCATCGAGTTTACTCATATTTTGTATGTATGGCATGAAAAAGTTTTTGATCTGCAGATATCGAAAAAGTTCTGATTGGGGGAGTTGATGTCTATCACATAGTTCAGGAAATGTTTTAAGTGAGGTAGATGTTGACATATCACAGAGTTGAGTTATGTCAGAGGAAATCCATTTTTTAAATGAATTAGGGAATGTGCAGGCTGGGTAGAATAGTGGGTTTCTAATAAATGATAGAAGGGGAACATGAGGAGATTGCAGTCCTTTGATAAGTTTAAATTTATCCCAGATGGTAACTGTGTGTTTGGTAATCTTATTTTTAATATTTTTCTGATCTGAGGGTTTGGACCAAATTAAATTTGTTATAGAAAATGGATCACAGTCAATTGCTTCAATTGCAACCCAGAGTGGGGCTTCGTATTTTGCGTGATATTTGGGGATGCATGCTATTTGAGCTGCATGGTAATAAGAGGCGAAATTGGGGAATCCTAGTCCACCTTTAAGTTTGGAAAGGTAAAGTGTCTGTTTAGATACACAATGTTTTAAAGAGCCCCAAATGAACGCTAGTGTTTTGCGTTGAAGGTTTCTAAGAAAGTATGTTGGAACTGAAATGGGCAAAACCCGAGATAGATATAGTATCTTGGGTAAAATGGTCATATTTATTATGTTTATTTTACCAATCCATGAGATTGGTAAAGAGGACCATTGTTTAAGGAGATTGGTAATTTGCTTTAGTAATGGCGGAAAGTTAGCCGAGAAGAATTCAGTTAAATTGGGAGTAAGAGTAATTCCTAGGTAGGTCAGGTGCGATGTAGACCAAGAGAATGGGAGGGAAGTTTGTGCTTGTTGTAAAGTATGGGAAGGTAAGGAGATATTTAAGGCTGTAGATTTTTGAGAGTTGATGATAAGTCCAGATAGCTGTGCAAAATGATCAAGCTTACTTATAAGGTTGGGAGCAGAAATATGAGGGGAAGACATAAATATTAGTATATCGTCAGCAAACAAACATAATTTGTGCTGATGACCTGCTAAGTCTATCCCTTTGATTGAAGGGTCAGATCGTATAGCCTGAGCTAGGGGTTCAATAAGTAGGGCAAATAAAAGTGGGGAGAGTGGACAACCCTGACATGTTCCTCTATTTATGTTAAAGCAACCAGATTTATATCCAGCATATTTAATATAGGCTTTGGGATTATTATATAGTGATGAAACCCAGTTAAGAAAGTGAGGACCGAACCCCCATTTTTGTAAGGCAAAATGTAGATAGGGCCATGATACTGTGTCAAATGCTTTTTTAATATCTAACGACAGAAGACACATAGGTATTTGTCGTGTTTTAGCTGTTTGGATTAATAACGTTGCCCTACGTACGTTATCAGCTGCTTGGCGAAAAGGAATAAAACCAACTTGGTCTTTATTTATTAATGAACCAATAATATTGTTCAAACGAGTTGATAGAATTTTCGCTAGTAGTTTGATATCAAGATTAAGTAGGGATATGGGCCTGTAATTAGCACAAGATGAGTCATCTGAATGAGGTTTGGGGATCATTGTGATTATTGCTGTTAAGGTTTCAGGACGAAAGGATTGGTTGTTCAGAAGTGAATTGAAAGCATCTGTCAGCAATGGCGCAAGAAGATAAGTAAATTTTTTGTAATATAGGGCAGAGAAGCCATCAGGACCCGGGCGTTTATTTGGTTTAAGGGATTTAATGGCTAATTCAACCTCAGCAGATGTGATGGGACTTTCAATATGTTCATGTTGAGTTAAAGGAATCATTGGAAGTTTGATTTGTGAGAAAAATAATTCTGCAGAGGATTGGTCAAAAGATCCCTGATTGTTGTAAAGAGATGTAAGGTGTTTGTGGAAGGTTTGTAGGATTTTTTCTGGATTACTGGTGTAAGTATTATGAGGTAATTTTAATCGAATCGGCTTGTGTGGGTTGTTTAATTTTTTAAGTGCTCGAGCGAGAAGCGTGCCAGGCTTGTTAGCTTTGATATAAAATTTATGCTTGGATTTGCGTATGGTTTTATCTGCGGATTCAGATAGGAAAAGATCAAGATTTAAGCTAGCTTCATCTAGTTGATTTTTTGTCACAGGGGTAGGATTCGCTTGAAAATTTGCGTGGCAAGTGTTGAATTTTGTTTCTAATATTAGTTGTAGCTTGTTTTTTTCTTTTTTAAGATATGATGCTTGGCGTAAGCAGATTCCTCGAAGGACGGGTTTGTGTGCCTCCCATAAGGTTAATGGAGAAATATCAGGGGTTTTATTATTTTTCAGATAGTCTTTTATGGCTAATTCTAAGTCTGTAGAGTGTGATGGATGGGATAGGGTTGAATCATTTATGTGCCATGTGGGGTCTTGATTTTTAGGTATGAGGGAAGTGAGAGTAGAAAGTATTGCACAATGATCAGTCCATGTAAAGGGTATTACAGAAGATGTGAGCAATTCCCGGGGACATACTAATAGAGATTAGTATATGGTCGATACGGGAAAAAGACTTATGTGGATGGGAATAGAAGGAATATTGACGTTTCGTGGGATTGATTTCTCGCCAGGAATCTAGCAAGGAATGTTGCTGTAGAAGTCTTTGGAACCTACGAGATTGAGAATTGGAAGTGATAGGAATTGGGGACTTATCTAAATAAGGGTATAGAACTTGGTTCGAATCTCCACAGATCAAAAGCGTGCCCATTTTATGAGTCTCTATTACCTGGAACAAATGGGAGAGGAATGCTGTTGGATTTTTATTAGGAGCATAATAGGATACTACTGTGATTGGTGTATCACATAGATGCCCTGTAAGAATGAGATAGCGACCTTCTGGGTCTTTGGTTTCTGTCAGAAGAGAGAAGGGTGTAGCTCTATGGAATGCAATTAGCACTCCCCTTTGTTTAGTTTTAGCGGAAGCAGTAAAAACTTGGGGATAAACTGTACCAAAATATTTAGGTGTCGAGGTTTCAGTGAAATGGGTTTCTTGTAGGCAAATTATATGCGCCTTTGAAGAAGATAATGATCTAAAAACTTTGGTTAGTTTTTGTGGAACATTTAGACCTTGGACATTTAAGGTAAGGATATTTAAAGGAGCCATAATGATATTTTATAGAGAATATTATAAGACATATTTAAAAACAATTGACAATACATACTTACCCCGGGGAGGAGCAAAGAGAAAAGGGAGAGTGGAGACAGAATGTTGAGAAATAAAGACAAAATGAGAGTCATTATTAAACAAATAATTAACAAAAACGTTTAGAATGCAAGAAGGTAAAACGTTGGCGTTCCGGGCGTGCAAAAGTGCAAGCTCGGAGGCACAGAGTCTCACCAGGGAGGCTCCTCACACAAAAAGGTGTGTGGGAGAGTCCAAGGACAGAAAAATGGAGGGAGCAGTGACAGTTTCTCGAGTCCCTCACGACCAAAAATATATCTAGAGAAGAAAAAATATATTATGACACCCATACTGGAAGTAAGCAAAAATAAATCAAATCTAAGAAATATTATAATATTTTCAACATTAGTAGATGTAAAATTTTAATCTAACAATTTGTGTTTTATGTTTTCACGGGGAGAGTGTTAGATTATAAATTTTGTTGAATTATACAAATTACCTCTGGGTTGCCAGTTGTAGGAGAGGCAGTAATGTCATTAATAATTAGGATGAGAAGAAATAAAATGCCAATTATTAATAATATATTAGTAATATTTACTTCTATTCAGTAAACAGTTTTGTACAAAAATAATATAGAACCCTTGTTGTGGGTAAAAAAGGATTAGGGGAAAGGGGCGGGGAGGAGGGGGTAATATGAGGGAAGTAGAAGAAGGGGGTGAGGCGAGTAAGGATGGGATGAGGAGGGAAGGGTGCAATGGGAATAGGAAAAAAAAAAAAATTGGACAATTTAAAACTTCAATTACCCTAGACCAAAAAGGGGATAAAAATTGGAATTAAAAAAAAATATAATAATAATAAAAAAAAGGACAATAGCCTGCTTAGGGGAAGTAAATTCAGGACGGTTAAATGACATTAAGTGTTTAGCATCCAAAAAGTGGATGAAAGATCAAAAATATTTAGTGAAATTCAATTTGATATGCAAAATGTATTCAGTCCATTGAGTCCGGAGTATCTTGGTTTGGGGAGTTGAATCGACCCCTCTTCGATGAGCTTTGTCTGGTTCTGTCATTTTGGACTTTGGAGACATTTTGTGGAGAACTGGATGCTGTACGTCGGCGAGGGCTGGCTGAAGGTCTTTCGCAGAGATGAAGTTTTTGTAGGGTGTTCTGTAGTTCATCAGGGGTTCTGCATGAGTGCTTGGTACCTTGATATGTGAAGCGAAGTGAAAAAGGGAATCCCCATTGGTATGGGATCTGATGTTGTTGTAGGTTTTGTAATAAGGGTTTCATTGAGCGCCGTTTAGCGACTGTTATTGGGGAAAGGTCAGCAAAGATCTGATACGGGTGGCCTTGGAAGATAAGGGATTCTTTGTTCCTTGCAGCGACCATAAGCTGTTCTTTGGTGTGGAAGAAATGGAATTTCGCAATTATGTCGCGGGGGGGACCTTCAGATTTGCGCGGTGCTAATGCTCTATGTATTCTGTCCATTTCCAGTCTCTCAATTGGAATTGACGGTGATAACTCTTCAAATAGGGCAGTAATTGTTGATTGTAGATCAATAATAGACTCCGGTATACCTCGTATGCGAAGGTTTGAGCGACGTGCGCGATTTTCAAAATCTTCTAAACGAGTTTGCAGCGAGAAATTTTCATCTTTAAGTGTGTCCAATTCAGTTTCATGAATCATTACATTAGTTTCTATGTCATGCACTCTGTTTTCTAATTCAGCCGTGCGCTGACCTAAGTCACGTATTTCTTTTGTTAATTTCTCTGTAATATGGTCGGAGGTCTGCTTTAATGCTTTCTGTAGCATTTTTTCTATTTGAGTTAGAACATTTGGGTGTAAAGAGCCTGTCTGTTGTGGCTGGCAGATGGTGCTGTCCTCACAGTCTGTATCATATAGTTCATGAGGTAACTGCAGCTGCTGCTTTGCAGCGTGAGGTAAAACTGTGTGAGGAGATTTAGGCATTTTACTGGGGCCTCTAGATGAATTATCCCTGATGGGTTTCATCTTATTTTTTCCCCGGACAGCTCCATAATCCATCTTAAAATGTTCCCAGGGTACTGAGGAAGACCAGGGTAAGCTTTTGAAATAATTACCCTTCCATTTAGGTGTGTATGCTGGCCGTGAAGTCCTGAGAAAAGGGGAGCCTCAGCAGGACATGTCTGTCTCTGTGAGCTCCACGCATGCCCCTCCATCTTCCCATCAATTTTAACCATCTTACCTGTCCCTGCTGAAAAAAAGCAGGCCCAAAGCATGATGCTGCCACCACCATGTTTGACAGTGGGGATGGTGTGTTCAGGGTGATGAGCTGTGTTGCTTTTACGCCAAACATAACGTTTTGCATTGTTGCCAAAAAGTTCGATTTTGGTTTCATCTGACCAGAGCACCTTCTTCCACATGTTTGGTGTGTCTTCCATAAAGGCCAGATTTGTGCAGTTTACGACTGATTGTTGTCCTATGGACAGAGTCTCCCACCTCAGCAGTAGATCTCTGCAGTTCATCCAGAGTGATCATGGGCCTCTTGGCTGCATCTCTGATCAGTCTTCTCCTTGTATGAGCTGAAAGTTTAGAGGGACGGCCAGGTCTTCGTAGATTTGCAGTGGTCTGATACTCCTTCCATTTCAATATTATCGCTTGCACAGTGCTCCTTGGGATGTTTAAAGCTTGGGAAATCTTTTTGTATCCAAATCCGGCTTTAAACTTCTCCACAACAGTATCTCGGACCTGCCTGGTGTGTTCCTTGTTCTTCATGATGCACTCTGCGCTTTAAACGGACCTCTGAGACTATTACAGTGCAGGTGCATTTATACGGAGACTTGATTACACACAGGTGGATTCTATTTATCATCATTAGTCATTTAGGTCAACATTGGATCATTCAGAGATCCTCACTGAACTTCTGGAGAGAGTTTGCTGCACTGAAAGTAAAGGGGCTGAATATTTTTGCACGCCCAATTTTTCAGTTTTTTATTTGTTAAAAAAGTTTGAAATATCCAATACATTTCGTTCCAATTCATGATTGTGTCCTACTTGTTGTTGATTCTTCAAAAATTATTAGTTTTATATCTTTATGTTTGAAGCCTGAAATGTGGCAAAAGGTCGCAAAGTTCAAGGGGGCCGAATACTTTTGCAAGGCACTGTAGATATATATATATATATATATATATATATATATATATACATACATATATATATATATATATATATATATATATATATATATATATATATATATATATATATATGTATACACACACTATATTAGCAAAAGTACACGCAATGAACTTTAATTGCATCCCAATCTTAGTCTGTAGGGTTCAATATTGAGTTGCCCCCCCCTTTTGCAGCTATAACAACTGTTCTGGGAAGGCTGTCCACAAGGTTTAGGAGTGTGTCTATGGGAATGTTTGACTATTCTTCCAGAAGCGCATTTGTGAGATCGGGCACTGATGTTGGAAAAGAAAGTCTGGCTCGCAGTCTCTGCTCTAATTTTTCCCAAAGGTGTTCTATTGAGTTGAGATTATGACTGCAGGCCAGTCAAGTTCCTCCACCCAAAACTCACTCATCCATGTCTTTATGGACCTTGCTTTGTGCACTGGTGCGCAGTCATGTTGAAACAGGAAAGGGTCTTCCCCAAACTGTTCCCACAAAGTTGGGCGCATGAAATTGTCCAAAATGTTTCCTTCACTGGACTAAGGGGTCAAGCCCAATCCCAGAAAAACAACCCCACGCCATAATACCCCCTATACCAAATGATTTGGACACGTGCACAAAGCTCATTTGTGGGTAAAGGCAGGTGTAAATGACAGTGAGTGGTTCACAGCTTTGTTTTTTAAATCACTTTAGTCACATTCCATTCATTCTGTTTATAAAACACATAGGGTTTTTTTTTATTATTCTAAAATATAATTTTGGACATTTAAAAGTGCAACAGTTAACACATCTGTGGAGTACATCACAGTCAAAACAAAAAACAAAACAAAAAAAAAATAAAAATAAAACAAAGGCAGTGATACAGCTTAACATAATTGTTTTGGCAGTATTTAAGGACTATATAGTAATAAAATATACAAATTGATGTATAACATCATCATAGCTTACGTCCTTCATTGCAAAGTAGGACTTTTAACACAAAACACATTTCGTAGAAGTATCTCCTGATAGCAGTGTTCATTGGAAAATAAAAAAAAAATATTGCATTTTTAAGTTGAATTAGTTCAACTTTCTTTCTATTGAACTAAAAATAAACTACCAATACGGTAAATAAAAGGAATGTATCATGGAACCATCACCCCTAACACTGCATAATATATTAAACAATCTTGTAGATTTGGTCCACTTGGTTGGTTCTTTGAACCAGTTTCCAGTTTATATTGCGTGTCATTTGGATTATTATCAGTATTTAGCTGTAGCTAATTAATGCTAATAGTTAGTCAATAAAATTGAATTATTCATAATTATATAATAAGACAATTTAGATGTTTCATGGCAATCAACCTTTCCTGTATGACCATTTTAGATTATGTCAAAAACACCATAGGCATCAACACTCTACAGTTTTTAAAAGTCCAATGCCACATGCTTTTTAGGAACCTTACTTAAAAATTTGAGAATTTATTAAAATAGTATTTTTTAAATATCAGGTAAATGATTCATATTTTTGTATTTTATAACATGTGTGTTATAACCCAAAGAAGCATAGATGTTCACAGTTGTCTATTGCTAGAGGATTAGCTCAAGCTCATAAAATGTCCTGAAGTCAACTTTTGTGATATCATGCCGTACATTCTATACAGTTGCCCTCCCCATCAAATTCTAGGCTTCTGATATCCATTACAGATCAACGAAGTGCATAGGTTTACTCTTTCAGTGGAACCCCGCTCAGTAAAGTCATTTAAGGCTATTATTCCTCTGGACCCCCTTCTAGACTTGTTTCAATAACAATAGTCCTGACATCGCTGTCACTAATATATTTTTACCCAATGAATGCTTGTTCAGCTAATTTAAAGGATGACACCCGTACCATTAACACGTAAATCTAGACCTATACAATCTGATTAACAGTTTAGTGTATCATAATACAGTTAGAAATACTTAGTATTAGTTTGGTTTACTTTGTAACACTGTAGGAAATGCTAAACCAGAGCTAGCTCTATTCTCTATGCTTCACCAATGTAAACTCTAGTGGTCAATACTATTCTGCCAAACCTAAAGTCACTTCTACCACATGTTAGCAGAAACTTGCTTTAAGCACTATTTCATAATCTGTATTAATCCACAGACACAACACCACATGACTTTATGTTAGTTTGTGTAATACCTAAAGTCCCCTGTTAAAAAAAATATTACTTTCAATTTATTACAATGGGTTACCAAAAATACTTCTAATATTAACGTAAATATTTGCATTACTTGCAGAGAACAATAGTTATGAGAACGCTGATGGTTACTGAGGCCCCAAGCCTCATCATTTTTACACCAACTTTTGTTAAAGTTCATTAAAGAAATGTATACTTTATAAGTCTTCATCAGTCCTTTAAAGTGGTTTAAAAGGTGTTTGTCAGTTGTTTAACAGCAGCCAATGAAAAGGAACAGCATGTAGAAGTCTTGAGTGGTCTGTTCGCATTAGTTCATATAATAAGTTTATATTTTCATTATTTACATAATTACACAGATGAAATTCAGCTGCTGGTTGATGCCTGCTTTGTATAGGCTAGAATGCCCTTGAAATACATAGCTACTGTTTAAAGGTCTTTCCAATGTAAAAAAATATAGGAAGGATATACTGAGATGCTACGATGTACCGCATGATAAAAAAATTTTTTTAACTTGGAAGAGCTCAGGAAGTTGACCTTTGTTATGGCCATTGGTTCCAGTTCCTACTTGTTTTTTAGGTGCATACAAATTTCCGAGAAAGTACCATGTGGTTGGCAAGGCTAACAGTTCCTTGTCATATTGTCCATTGCAATAAAGTGGTCTTCTGAGTAAAAAAATAGAAATCCCTGGATGTCATGTCTCTTGCTCCTGTTATTTCCATGGAATGATTAGGGGAAAGAATGCTCATATACGCATTCTAGAGGAAACTGTCCTCAACTAGATCTGAAGAATCTATTCCAATGTCGTCCATCATTTCAATGTCTTCAATGGTCTCATCATCTCTCTTGACAATAGTCGAGCTGCTGGATCCAGTCTCAATTGCACTTTCTTCAGATGTTTGAGAACTGAAATTAAAAGTATTTTTATAGTATAAATGATTTTTATAGTATAGTATAAGATGAATTAAAAATTGACAATATAATTCAGTTTTTTGGGGTTTATGTCTAAACTACCTGGAAATACATTCTAAGCCCAGCTAGTTTTTTGAGAGGGTGTATTCCCCAACACAAGTCAAAAACATATTAAATATACAAAGAGCTCCATAAACTAGACAGTTGTGCAGGAATTTCTTTGGAGGGTTGTTTTTATATAGGGGCTAACATGAGCCTTGAATTTAAAACTGGAGTTTCCCAACAGCCTGAACTGGATGCAGAGGTAGAGCGGTAATATCTTGTTTTATTGCAGTGGATAGGGAAGGGTTAGGACATCTGCAGGTGACAATGGGCTAGAAAATCAAAGAGGAAAATAGTCATGAATAAACTCCGGCCAGGTGTTCTAACCTTTCCCTAAAAAAAAAATAGGTTGAGAGGTGACAGGAATGTTAATAAAATTACCCATGTGCTTGTGGTTTGCACTTGACTGGTTTAGGTTAGGTGTACATGGGCATTGGAGGCCAGTATAAGATGAGATAGAGAAATGTTTTAGTGGATAATGCTCTATAATTTCTGATTCAAATACTACCTACTGCATTTATGAAAAGTACTTCATAAGCTGAAGTAAGAAGCAAAATGCCTATGTAACCTAGCCCAAAGCTTCCCTGTCCAGCCATATTTCCAGTATGCCAGACTCCTTCCATTAGGTGGTAGGCACACAAAAGTCTATTATTGCTCTACAACAACCAATGGAGATGAAGATGTTGAGTAATGGATCCTGGAAGTGGATTGAATCAAGATTTAAAGCAGCCACATGGAATGAAAAGGGCTTTGATAATGAAGGTAATTTACCAGTTACATTTACTAGTTCAAGTGTGATCCCCTTTTAATTAACTTCTTCTCATTCAAACACTTACTTAAACAAGTAGAACTATAGGCAAAACTTTTTTTCTTTTGGATAAAGTAAAGAAGGCTTTGGTGGTTTATTTTTTGCCATCTGTGTCCCATTGGGGAGATTTACCTTGACTTCCTGTTCCATAGTCAAAACAGTAAAGCATAGTACAAAGGGGCCGAAGGCCGGGCGACATTGGCCGGTTCAAGAAAAAACAGCCATAATTCGACCTGCATGTAGGGTGGCTGGCTTCTGTTAGACAAGCGTGCTGGAAAAACAGCAGCCTACGGGCTCCTAATCAGCCCATGGCTGAGAGCGCTGACCAAAATTTTCAGGCAGGGAGGATGTGCCCCTTTCAGAACACAATAGCTCAGTAGGGGAGATCGCTGTACTAACATCAGATTGTTAATACAGTGGCTCTGATCCGAGCTGTCAGTTTTTTATTCCATTCAACCCACTGGGTTAAACAAAAAACAATTATAGTGTGTACTAGACTTTAGTGAGAGGAAATCCCTGCAAATTAAGGGAATCCCTTGGGGTCCTCCAGGCCACCAGAACTAGTGACAACCCAAAGTTTGGGATTTTATATTACTTTAACTTTTAATGATAAATAGAAAAAATGAAGAGGGCGAATCTCCTTAACGGGGGCACAGACAGCAAGAAAAACTGACAGGTGTTCTAATCCCTCTCTGCTGTGTCCAAAATTAAAGAAAACGTTTTGCCTTTAGTTATACTTTAAGTCAACGTCAAGCCCAATCTGGGTTAGGTGTGTCTACCATTTAAATTAAGCATGTTTTAAGCCATTTAAATAAAATAAAGTTTCTGTAATTACCTGTGTCTGTTTCTCTTGCCTGACTCATCGTCTGATACAGGATCAATATCTGGAAGAGGGATGATGTAACCACTATCGGCACTGAGTCTTTGTTCATCAAATACATTCTCTCTGTCCTTCATTTTGTTCTCATTCTTGTAAGTCACCCCAATGTAGGAATTGTCAGTTTCGCAACCCATACGAGTTACAGCTGGATGGTCACTTTTCAGGAAGTCATGGAGAATCTTCTCAAAGCACTGTAAAGAAAGAGATTCTCATAAGTTGGGGAGTATTTTATATCATTCAAGATAAAACCACAGTCAAACAGACCCTACCATTAGGGGAGTTTGTGTAAGGCATGTTCTTTTAACTGTCCATTTGCTTACAACTCTATTGATGGTTAAAAACTGATAAGCTGCTTACAATTTCCTGTTTTGGCAGTCAGGTTCTTCAGAGGTTCTTCTGCTGTCCTCGGCAATTCTGAGATATTTTCAGGTTGTACTTTTAGGAAGGTCTTTTACCTCTATGTAAGCTTTCTTTAACCACTTATCTACCGCCCGCCGCCATTATGATCGTGATGTCACATAGAAATAAGTGGTGTATAGAAAAATAATAAACACCAAAATGGTGTTCTAAACCTCAAAATTAAGGTGTGAACCAGAATGATGGCAAAATGATAATTTTAATGTTAAAAATCAAAAATGAAAATTAGAAGAAAAATAAAAAATTAGAAAGAATGGCACAAACATTAGTTGTGTCAATCAGGACATAGCTATTAAAATAAATGGATATACTCCATAGCAAAAAATTGCATTATTGCAACGTGCAAAAAAAATGTATATATATATTTATATATAAAAATGTATTGATATAAAAAAAATTAATTCAAATTTGAGACTGAGATGAATTTAATTTGAATGAATAGTGTACACTTGGTCAAGAAATTGACTTGTGTAGGAAGAACCAAATATATGTGTCTTCCAAATAATAGAAGACTGAACACTGATGGTTATTATATATGCTGGAAAAAAAACACCTTATCGTGCCACATGACACTGTGAATTGGGTTCCCACATATAGGTACACATATCATCTTAAATACACTGGCATAAAAAATTACAATAATAATGAATATATTGTATTGTATAGATACCCAACGAACCCCCCAAAAAAAGGGGATGTAATATGTTGTATGTAATGGAACTAATTTAAGACACATTGATAAAAGCATTAATGTCCCATTCGACATTCATACCTGTCGGAAAATGGGACTGGAGCTCGTAAATCCAGTAAGTCTCCAAACGGGAGACTCCCCTGGTCATGGCCCCACCTCTCCACGGAGGGATAAACCTGTCAATAATGACAAATTGTGTACCCTTAGGGTCTCTGTTATGATGTTGTCTAAGATGTCTGGGGACAGGATGTTTGGTGTCACCACTTTTAATTAAAGAGATATGCTCTTCAACTCTAATAGAAAAAGTGAGAATGGTGCGACCGACATACTGCATCCCACAGGGACAAGTAATTAAATAGACAACATACTTGGTCTCACATGTACAAAATGGTTTGATTGTATACTGCTTTTTAGTAACGGTGGACGAAAATTGGGTAATTTTGCGTTTCCCTAATGAGTTATGTTGGCAAACTTTGCACTTCTTGCATGGAAAAAAGCCCACCAAGTTGTGGAAAAAGGAACTCCGAATGGAGGGATTGATGATATTTGGAGCAATCCTGCTTTGCAATGAAGGCACCCCCTTGAAAACAACTTTGGCTTGTTCAGGTAACAAAGAGCCCAAGATGTTATCGCTCTTAAGGATGTTCCAATGTTTATTCATAATATTCCTGACCTGTTTAAATTGGGTGAAATACGAAGTCAACATAGCGAACTTAAAACTATCATCTGTAAGACGTTTAGGTTTAACAGATGTTAATGATTTTCTATCCAATAGCAGAATCTTCTGAAGTTCCAAGTCAACATCTTTGATGGAGTAACCCTTGTCTACAAATCTCGACTTTAGGATCTCGGCCTGTGCAAGGTAGGTATCGGTATCCATGCAGTTCCTACTTAGTCTAAGAAATTGACTGCGTGGAACCGAACGGAGCCAAGATGGATGGTGACAACTACCCATAGGAATGAAGCCATTGCGATCCGTGGGCTTGAAATAGGTTTGAAAATTGAATTTACCATTCACAATTGCTATTTCCAGGTCAAGAAAATGGATCTTACTAGTACTAGCTTCATATGTCAGGGAAATACCTCTGTCATTCAAATAAAAATAGGACCAAAGATGGAATGTTTTGGGCATATACGACATCCTCCTCCCATTTGGCCATGAAAAGGTTCGCAAGGCTAGGTGCGAATTTTGCCCCCATCGCTACACTGCGTTGTTGCAGGTAGTAGCGTTGGTTAAACCAAAAATAGCTGTGTTTCGTTGCAAACTCTAGAAGTTCCATAAGATATTCACATTGAAATGAAGCAAGAGATTGCTCTCTGGCCAAAAAATGTTGAACAGCCTCAATCCCCAAATGGTGGTGTATACAGGTGTACAGCGAGGCCACGTCTACTGTAGCCATGATGTAACTATCCTGCACGTCGAGGCGTTCAAGTAGGCCAATGGTGTCGCCTGTATCTTTTATATATGAAGGTGTCTGTCTGACTAGGAGTTGTAAGTAATGATCTATGTAACGGCCTATGCGTAAAGTGACAGAGTCAATGCCACTCACAATAGGCCGTCCAGGGGGGTGAGTGGGGTGCTTATGTATTTTGGGCAAATAATAAATGGTGGGGATTCTGGGAACTTTGGGAACTAAAAATGACCTTTCTTTCTTATTAAGAATTTTGAGATCAAAACCTTTAGTGACAAGGGTTTGAAGTTGTTTTTTATACACAGAAGTGGGATTATTAGAAATCTCCTTGTATGTACCAGGCTCATTAAGAATGCGGTACATCTCAGTTTCATATTGTGCTTTATCTAAAATAACAATACCGCCTCCTTTATCCGCCGGACGGATAATTCGATCTTTATGTTCGCACAGAGACCTAAGTCCCATGCTGGATAAAGATTGGTGGAAAGAGTGTTTTTCTACAAGTTGAGATAAATCTTTAAGAACTAAATCTTTAAAAAAAATTACAGCAGGGGCCACTGGTACATGAGGATTAAAGAGTGATGGATTAGATAATCCAGAATGTACAGTTCCTGAAGTGGCAGCACAATTATCAACTTTATGAGTGTTGGAAATCATATACCGCTGTATGTTAATTTTCCGTATGTACTTCTGGATGTCAATAAATGTACCAAATGTATTTAATTTCTTTAGTGGGGCAAACTTGAGGCCCTTATCTAATACAGACTGTAGCAGTTAGTACCTTAGCACTCAAGTTAAAAAAAACCCTGACCACTTATACTCTCCTTCTCTTTTCGCTTCTGAATTCTCCATCCTCCTCTGCACCCTCTCTTTGGTTTGGACCTTTTTTGCGCAAGGAATGGTCCTCACGAAAACCCTGTCCACCATGGGTATTAGAGTCATATTGGCTATGTCGATATGGTGATTGCTCATATCCATTCTGTGTATATTGTTGTTCATAGTCTCTATGATCTTTAAGAGGAGAAAACCTGTTGTGAACAGATATTACAGATGTATTGTAATATTGCGATTGGGGATGGTAGGTCATAAGAATAACCACCTCGATCGGAATATGGATGGGGTCCAGAGTGATGGGAATTGCCCCTGGGCTGTCCTCTTCCCCCGCGTTTGCCCCTGTTGTTACCTCTCCCTCTGGAATGAGTACCTGGAGTGTGGGGACTATGATATTGTTGTCTCTGTGATTGAGGTGGCGCATCGTGGGTGGCATTTCCACCCATTGATTGCGTAGATTTGACGCCAAACTATGCTGCTAAACTCACAGGGCCTGCAGAAGGAACAGGTAACAAAGAGGCGCCTATCACCACAGCTGGAACAGTATCCATTGGGATAGTGGACATGAGTGATTTCTGACACCCAAATACAGTGTTTGATTTGTAATCGCCCACATATTTTTTATGTTTTTTTGATCTCTGATCTTTATCTTCCTTTTCCAAATAACTCTGGAGGTTGGAGGAGAGCAAATTGTATTACAAAGAATTTTTGTGTAATACAAGTTTATCTTTTAATTCTTTGATTTCTTTATCTGAGATATGTAATCTGTTCCTTTTTTTTTGAGATAAGGAAACTTAAAAAGTTAGTACCAGCTTCATTGAAGAACTTGTACCAAGAATCAAGGTCTGGAATGCATTTTTATAGCAGGGATCGCTGTATAAATGTGAATGGTCCCAAAAATGTGTCAAAAGTGTCCGGTGTGTCCACCGCAATATCGCAGTCACATTAAAAATCGCTGATCGCCGCCATTACTAGTAAAAAAATAAATAAAAATTAAAATGCTATAAATCTATCCCCTATTTTGTAGACCCTATAACTTTTGCGCAAACCAATCAAACGCTTATTGTGATTTTTTACCAAAAATATGTAGAAGAATACGTATCGGCCTAAACTGGGAAAAAATTTGAATAAAAAAAATTGATATTTATTATAGCAAAAAGTTAAAAATATTGTGGTTTTTTTTTCAAACTTGTCCCTCTTCTTTTGTTTATAGCGCAATAAATAAAAAACGCAGAGGTGATCAAATACCACCAATGCATGACCGCGCAATTTTAATTCAAAGTGTGACAGTGCTGAAGCTGAAAAATGGCTTGGGCAGGAAGGGGGTGTAAGTGCCCAGTAGGCAAGTGGTTAAAGAAGAAGTAAACTTCCCTGATATGTATGTACCTATAGGTAAGCCCAGGGTTTTTTTTCTCAAAAAATAGGTGCTGGAACTCAACCATGTCCCCCCAAAACTCCTCCACCCAGACACACCCTCCAAATCACATCAAATAGTGGGTGTGGTCAGTCAAATTTCACGAACAGTAGGAGGGTCTTAAAGGGACATTAAATACCAGGATTGCATTACATACGAAGTGCAGAGTTCAGGGGGGGTTACACACAGAGTACAGAGCTGTCACTTGTAAACAAAGAAAACTGACTTTACAAGTGATTGTGGTGAGCAGGCCCCCCCAAGGGTCTGAGCCAGAGGTGGTGGAACCCTGGGTAAGCCTATAATAAGGCTTACCTATAGGTAATGTAAATATCTCCTAAACTTGCACTGTTTAGGAGATATTTACTTTATACGTTGCCGATGACATTGGTGTATGCGCTCTGAAGGAGCAGCCACCCGTGACGTTTTATCAGAGCCCTGTGCCATGACCAGAGGCTCTTGTACGCATGAGCAGGAGTGACATCACACGGCTCTGGCCAGTCACATAGCAGAAGTCCGCGGACCCTGAAGGAAGACGGGCGAAGATGGATGCGGCCTCCAGGGGTGACAACGAGGGCTTAATTTGCAGGTAAGTTTCACATAATGTGCTAGTATATTATGCATTCTAGCACATTATGACTTTACTTTGCAGGTCAGCAAAAAAAAAAAAAGAGGCAATGTTTACTCCTCTTTAAATGTAGTCATTGCTACAGATGCTTTTAAAGGAACCTTTTTTACAGCGTTTGATTTCCCTCTATGTTTGCAAGTGTATGAAACTTTTATACTGTTAGAAGGAGGTTTTAATTATATCCTCTTAGCTGGACATCAGAGAATATGTTTGTTTTTTTGGCTAGTACTGCTATCTGCCCATATCTTTAATTCACATTTCTATTGACACCTGCAGCGGTTCGCAAAGTGCAGTGTGAACTGCCTGTGAGTGACATGCGATGCGAAAACCTGCACAGGAATCACGCTGGTTCCCGTATCGCATATGTGTAAACTGTAAACACAGCCTTATTCAAGCTGTGCAACTGGTACTGCCTATGGAAACGGAGGGGTTATCTCAATGCCTCTCTAAAAAAAAATTCTGAGACTGAAAGACTGAATGATAAAAGTGAAGCTTATTGCAAAAATGTAATTAACCCTCCTGGCGGTATTCCCAAGCGTGACTCGGGGATACCGATTTCAGCACAAAAAAATCCACCCCGAGTCACGCTCGGGGTAGCTATGCAGAGCCTGCAGCGCGCGCTGGCTTACCTTGTCCCTGGATCCAGCGATGCCACCGCGCTGTGTGAGCGAGCGGGACCTCGCTCGATTCACACAGTGTCCCCGTGTGCCGTCGATCTCCGTTCCCTGCGACGTTACGATGCACGGGGGCGGAGACCGGGATGCCTATTAGTCTCTTGTTTGGTCAGATTTAAGTGAGTTATTCCTAAGAATTACAGGCCTACAGTATAAAACGACAAATTTCCTTGCAAATAATGGTACAGCTTTCAGCACCTTTTTTCTGAAATAATCATACCGCCAGGGAGGTTAACTTAAATGTATATGAAATGAAGAAATGAGGAAAGATTTATTTGTGAAATAATTGTTTCTATTCTTCTATAGTACTGTAAAGCCGGCCATACATGGATCAAAAATGTGGCTGGTTCAGCAGGGACCAGGCAAATTTCAATCCATGTATGGGTAGGGAGATTGTATAGAAGTCTATCTAGAGATGGACTTTAGTAGAACCACCCTGTTGGATTTTCACTGCTCGATCAGCACTGCAGGCTTTAGCCTGCCATGCTGATTGGTGTATCCTGATGGCAGGAAGGTCCCCCCGCTGTCAGAATACAATAGCTCAGAGGGGGGTGGGGGGGGGTCAAGTGTGTGGGAGGAATCGAGTCAATCTTTTTTCTATTCAACTGATCTATGGACTGCCTAAGTTTCGTCATTGCACTAGATCCTTTGAAAAGTTGTTAACATATAATAAAATATATAATGCAGCAGACACTAATTCTACAAAAAAGTCCTTGTACCGTTTTATACTCTGCAGGTAGAAGACTTTCAACAATTTCACTCAGATGGTAGAAGGAAGGTCTCTTCTCTGGCTCGCTGTTCCAGCATTTCACCATAATGTCATACCTGGAATTTAAAGAAAATGTAATTAAAAATTAAGATGTCTTCATAATTACCAGCAGCACAACATACAAACACGTTTGTAGGACAATTTTATTACACGTGTATACTTACACTTCATGGGTAGCATACTCTGGTTTTGCCATTCTGTAGCCACTTTTGATCTTGTTATAAAATGAAGAATCCACGACCATCCCTGGGTATGGTGTTCCACCTTAACACAAAAGAAAAATTAATAAGGGTGCTGTTTTACGCACAATCGGCATCTCTGATCAATGTTAACCCAGCATTTCTAGTACGAATCTGTTGGGGGGGAAACATAACAAAGCATCACTCTAGCATCATAAACTGCCCTACCAATTTGGATATGCATTGAGGAGCTTTCTGATGGTTACACATTGCAATGTGAGATGGGAGCAAACAGGTACAGGTATTTCTGATTTAAGTAATTTGAGACACGGTAGCAGTGCTAGAGGGGCTATAGTAGTTTGGGGTAAAAAACATTTTTTTCAGATTATAGGTTTTTGCCCTTTTTTTACACCTTTAGTTAAATATTTAACTTACAAATAAACATTTAATACACAAATGTGACAACGCATTATGGATTTTCCAAAGATAGCACACAGTAAAAGTATATTCCTTTAATAAAAAGTCTGGTGGGAGCCCTACCAGAAAAAAAGCATACATTTGTTTTTGGTTAAATGTTGTGTTTGTGTGCTGATAGACAGTGCTCTCAGTTCACTATTCCTATTGTTATGCCGCGTACACACGATCGGAATTTTCGACAAGAAATGTTCGATGTGAGCTTTTGGTCGGAAATTCCGACCGTGTGTAGGCCCCATCAGACATTTTCTGTAGGAATTTCCGACAGCAAAAATTTGAGAGCTGGTTCTCAAATTTTCCAACGGCAAAAGTTCTTGTCGGAAATTCTGATTGTCTGTATGCAATTCTGACGCACAAAAATCCTACGCATGCTCGGAATCATTGAACTTCATTTTTCTTGGTTCGTCGTAGTGTTGTACGTGAACACGTTCTTGACGTTCGGAATTTCCGACAACATTTGTGTGACCGTGTGTATGCAACATAAGTTTGAGCCAAAATTCCATCTGAAAAAAATCCACGGTTTTGTTGTCGGAAATCATGTGTCACGGCATAAGTTTCGTATGTATTGGTTCCCACCAATTTGCTTTAAAACTATAAAGCTTATAGACCTCAAAAGCTGAAAAAATTATGTGAGTGGCTGAGGTTGTCACATACCATAGTATTTACTAAAAAAGATATGTCAAACATGGCTCATGGTTTTTTCACGGCGCTGCTGATGCCATAAAAATGCTTTGCCTTGAACCTTTTTGGGTACTTTTCCCTAAGTATAATCACAATGCAGTATACAATTTCTCAGTGTAATGGGGTACACACAATACTTCCTTCCACTAATGTAACATCACAATTGAAAACACCTACCAAGAGAAAATATTTCCCAAAGAAGAATGCCAAACGACCACACGTCACTCAGGGTTGTGTAGAGGTTATCAAAGATGCTTTCTGGTGCCATCCATTTTACAGGAAGAAAAGTCTGCAGAGCAGAGAAACAGAAATGAAACAGTGAAGCCCAAGTCATTACCGTTATACAAATAACCAGACTGGCCTACAAGGTTAGGAACATTTAGGGATGTTTTTAGCATGTGGCATCACTTGAAATCTCCTTGTAACTAGCCCTGAGATGCGGACAGCTTAGTATAGGCCATAACATAGCAAAGGATATAATCTCAACAAATATTTACAGGACTAGCTCTTGTTTGTGTGTAGAGTAAAACATTTATCCTAGGCAGACTTTGGGTGTGCCTGGCTAAATGGAGCTAGTGATTTAGGGTTTGCATATGTTAGAGAAATGACATGTAATTTACTCTGACCTACACTTCCACCAAGCATCAGTGCTCTAAAATCAAGCATGGCCATGAAAATTATAATCTTCTATCTGTGTTAAACTGTAAAGCAAGGGTAGAATTGATACGTACGCTGCCCTTTGAAACATAATTAGAGTCATGCATGATGTCTCTGGCCAGACCAAAGTCACAGATCTTGACTATTTTTCCTTGTGCCAGCAGAACATTTCGAGCTGCCAAGTCACGGTGCACACACTGTAAGAGGACAAACAACACAGAGAAATTAGGGGCTTTGCAGGGCGTGGATTAGAAAACAACTCTGAAAAATATATGTTACATTGACTTACATTTTTCGAAGCTAGGAACTCCATGCCTCTGGCAACCTGGTAGGTAAAACTTAGCAAATCCAGCATTGTCAAACCCTCAGACCCCTCATCTGAGAAAAGGTTTTTTACCTCTGTTTAAAGTAAAATTAGAAACATTATATGGTCAGCCGCTAGATTTGAGGAATTGTTAAAAAAAAATAACAGCAATTCTAGTTATACATTAAAAACACAACTATGTCTTGGTACTTTGGCATACTATATATTATAAAACTTGATATATTATTTAATACATTAGGAATGCCTGTGTTGTTCATTTTAGGAAGAGGCTGACCTAGTGAGTAGATACAATAATATACAGTATTTACTGTATATGCTGCAACAATAATACACATAACAACCATTTCTCAAAAATCTTTAGTCATGAGACTGTTTGAGGAAATGTCCTTAAATTATATGACTTCATTATAAAATGTAATTATAATTAAAAATATAAATTATAAGTGAAGATGGTTTACTGTACTGTAAAGAACCAGACCATAGCACTGAAAGCACTGAAACCAACAAGGATAATAATTTTCCTTTTGTAATACTCATTTGTAATATTGGAATTATGAAAAGCTGATTCAAGTGCCTATTTACTTAAAGCTGACCTAAGGGCTCATTTACCTGACATGGGCCTCTTTTTGTAAGACGCTGGACGATCATACCAGGACCTCTGAATATCAGAATACTTAGACACCTCGTTCATCTCATGCATTGGAACATACTGGGTATTGTCAACTTGCTTCATGTCCATATAATCACCATTATTTTCAAAAGATAAAATTACATAGCTGCAATAGAAAAAGAAACAACATTTGAACCTGTTTATTGGTGCCTTATAATTCAGGTCAGATACATACATGCATCTAAAAACTTGTAATTTAAAAATTATGTACAGCAATTTAATCAAAGTAACATGCTATTATTTTCATGCAGAAAAAGCAGAATCTTTCCATATATGGTCAGTTTGGTAGGCTATTTTGTTAAACAAATGACCTAGAAGAGTATATAATGGCTAGAAGTTAGTAGTCATCCTAGGTCTATGTAATATTTAAACTGTAAAAAGATAGAATGTGCTTTTATAGAGATAATAGCATATTGAAAGGGTGAAGCTCATATTAAGGTTCATCAATGACTGGACAGTAGTCAAAATTATAGCTGGTCCCAGACACTGACCAGAGGGGGTGACATTGTATCTTTAATGGGTGGGCAGCCATATATAGGAAAATACTTAATCTGTATTTATTTTTCAATTTGTTTTTATTGAAAACATTTCAAATTACAGTTTGAACAGCAATAAAAGCAAAGACAGTAAGAACGTATACATTCAGTTAAATGTGTTGGAGATAAAATCTCAAGGCACAGTAGTTTATCCATACACATAATTTATTTTGATGGGACATTACCACACTATACTGGTCTGTTATTGTACATACACAGTTGTGCAGCAATGTGTTTGTATGTATGTTTGTTTATTTTGTGGGCGGAGTTTCTAGTGCTGACATCACACTGTTGCACGATCCTGGGTCAGAAGCAGCTTTCTTTGTGAGTGTTTTCGCTTTTCTATTTGTGATTTTATATTATTTTAATAAAACTACTGCACTATTAGCACATCATGTCGGGCTTGTGGTGAACTTTTTCTGTCCATAGTTGGAGTTTATCAGAAGGTGTCATGAAATGTAGATCGCTGCACTCGCTCCAGAGCATACTCTTATGAGTCACAGGCAGTTTGCTGCTGTAATGACAGCCTTATGTTCTGGTGAGTGTTAAATTCACAAGGAATTGTTGGATGGTTTCTCAAGCACTTTGGCAAGAGCAAGCATATCTTTGGTGATATTGTTTTTTTAATGGAACCTCAAGATGGCAGTACATAAGAGGTAACAGCAATACCAATGAAGCAAACTGACCTTTATTCTACCCAGTACAAATGATGCTTTTTGTTTTTTCAAGACATGAGACCAAAAAAAAAACACCTGTACGTGATAGAAGAATAGTAACCTGAGAGTTTTGGTGGTTTTGGTTGCTTCTTCAGTACTTATACCAGTAAGTGAAAGAAAAGGCTTCAACATACTGTGGCATCTTTCTTAAAACCCATACACACTACTAGATTTTCTGCAGATTTTTGTCTTCAGATTTACCAAAACCATGTAGTGCAAGGGCCTGCCTGATTGCATACAAATTGAAACTCTTAGGCCTCGTACACACGATAGGTTAACCAGAGGACAACGGTCTGAAGGACGTAAAACACAACGACGTGCTGAAAAAAACAAAGTTCAATGCTTCCAAGCATGCGTCGACTTGATTCTGAGCATGCGTGGATTTTTAACCGATGGTTGTACGTACTAACGATCGGTTTTGACCTATCGGTTAGCAATCCATCGGTTAAATTTTAAAGCAAGTTGCCATTTTTTTAACCTACGGTTAAATAACCTATGAGGCCTACACACGATCGGTTTGGACCAATGAAAACGGTCCTTCAGACCGTTGTCCTCTGGTTAACCTGTCGTGTGTACGAGGCCTTAAGGTTTGATCTCATATTATATGGTTTTGGTAAATCTGAAGAAAAAAATCTGCAGAAAATCTAATAGTGTGTATGGGGCCTTAGTAAAGCAACTAATCTGGAATTCTGTAGACTTTATGATAACATGAAAAATACATGAAATATATGAGTACAGATGCTAGATTAAAGATCATCTCAAGCTGGCATGCTTTTGGTGAGGATGATAAATATGTTTCCATCAAATTAGTTAGCATGAAAAGTCACAACAACCATATTAGTATAAAGGTAGAAAGTAAAAAGGTGCCATACTTTTCATACCTTCGGGTGCTCTCATCAACTGGGTTCAGGCCAAAGATGTCGAGATCTTTCTTTAGCTTCTCTGGATGTCGACTCTGAAAGCTATCCCGGTTTTTATGCAGATGATTCACCAGGTCCCCATAAAAGCAATATTCAGTAATTATGTAAATAGGTCCTGGAAGAGAGAAATTTGCAAGTTAAGCTACTGCTTTCAACTGTTTTATGGAAAGTGGTCTAACTGCACCTCTGTGGTGTTTTGGACAGATATAACAAATCTAACTAAGCATTTCTAAAATCTAATTTCTAAGTTAGACTAATTTCTAAGTTTAAAGTCACTGCAAGCAGTTGAACATTCCAGTTTTAAACATTGGAGAAGCATTCTATCTGATATGCTGCCAGAGGTTTCATACAGATGAAGAAGGTAAGATAAAAATTATTACATACCTGACTTGGTACATGCTGCTAACAAGTTCACTATGTTTAAATGAGGTCCAAGATGAGTCATGATTTTCAGTTCAGACATTAGAGCTTGTTTCTCACTGGACCTGGCAGTGGCTGTTAAGGGAGAAATATATTAATATATTTACATTTGTTCAAAAAGCATCATATGCATCATTAAATGTTTTTTATCATGATAGATAGATAGATAGATAGATAGATAGATAGATAGATAGATAGATAGATAGATAGATAGATAGATAGATAGATAGATAGATAGATAGATAGATAGACTGTGGGATAAATAGATTCTAAATAGCAAGATAGTAAAAACACCTACGTTTAAGCATTTTCACAGCAACTTTCACCACAGGCTGTGATCGGCTAAGTCCATATGCAGCTCCTTCTACTACCTTTCCAAAGGCACCAGATCCAAGTATTCGACCTGAATATTATAAATTAAGATACTAATTGTTTGTTCTATAAAATTCTAATAAATTAGATTTATAATACATTTTTTTTTATAATAAATTGTAATAAATGAGCAGTTTTAAACTTCAAAGATGAGCACAATAACATGCCCCATTATTGCATTGTCACACTAATAACAGTTAGTCAATTTTTTGGGTAGGTGCTTTAAAAATAAATAAAAAATAAGGCTTTCAGAAGTTGAATGGCCATTTCATGCAGCAATATCATGATTCCACACCTAAAACATAATTTTGTTCATAAATTTAATATTTTATAGGAAAAAAATATTATGAGATAAATTATTGAACCAACGTAAAGGGTAAGCCAACAAAAAAGTGATATTTTAGTTGTAGGTCAGCTATTGCTTTTTTTGGTGTCTTGGATACGCCAACACTCTTGTCTTAGTTCCTGATCACATCATAATGGTCAAATCAGATGTGCAAACCCAAGAACTCAAGTGCAGAGATTTCACCATTATGCCACGTACACACAATCGTTTTTCGCCATGTGAAAAATTAATTTTTTTTTAATGTCATTAAAAACGATCGTGTGTGGGCTCCAGAGCATTTTTTGCGACGTCAAAAATGGCCATTAAAAATTTAGAACATGCTCTAAATTATCATATCGTTTTTCACGTTGTAGTTTTTCACGTTGTCGTTTTTAACGTCGTAAAAAATGGTCGTGTGTAGGCTTTAATGACGTGAAAATAACGCACATGCTCAGAAGCAAGTAATGAGATGGGAGCGCTTGTTCTGGTGAAACTAGCGTTTGTAATAGAGATAGCAAATTCATCATGCTGTCAAGCCCCATACACACTATCAGTTTTCCTGCTGGTTTTCTCTTCAGGTTTACCAAAACCATGTAATACAAGGACCTGCCTGATTGCATTCAAATTGAAACACTTAAGGTTTGACCTCATATTAGATGGTTTTGGTAAACCTGAAGAGAAAACCATCAGGAAAACTGATAGTGTGTATGGGGCTTAACAGACTGAAAGGCGCGAATCGTCTCTCACCAAACTTTTACTAAAACAAAAACAGCAAAAGCAGCCCCAAGGGTGGCGCCATCCGAATGATACTTCCCCTTTATAGTGCCGTCGTACGTGTTGTATGTCACCTCGCTTTGCTAGAGCATTTTAATCGGGTTGAAAAAAACATAGTTTTTTCTAGACCATTAAAATTGGTCGTGTGTACGCGGCATTAGAGTTCCTGAGAGATACAACAAACTGTCAAGTTGTTCAGGAAATGCTGAATATAATGTTTTTTGGTGGACTGATACTTTAAAATAACTCCATCTTAATTAATTGAGCATACTCTGTGACTAAAATTGGCATATTTGAATGTACCTAGATTTTGGGGGCTATATTAAATCTATAAACTAAACTATGCTTTTCTTACCAAGAACAAGGCCATCTCTTGGAAATTCCCATCGTGAGTCATAGGGCAATTGCATTGGGTCTACGTATATATACTCATGGCCATCTGGGCTGATGGACTCAATCACTCGCCATCTAATCTCATATCTTGGTTTCTGAAAGAATAAATGAGGTGTCAGAATGCTAATGAACCAATAAAATGTTGACCATTGTCTTACGGTATGTGGCAGCCATTCCCTACCTGCTTCCATATGATGACTAGGACTATGAGTGATATGATAACAATCACAAGGAGAACGAGCACCGCAGCTGCCACTGTCAGTTCTGAGCGTAGGGCTGTGAAGAGAAATTCAATTATTACATTACTGCATCCTAAAACACTGTACGAATGGACTATAATGACAAGTAAAGTTAGGTCCTCTCAACCAATAAAAAATTACTTTAGTTTTTTTTTGCTCTTTAGGTATATTAAATATTAACACTAGAAAAATATGCGCTGAGAAGTGAAGCTTGCAAAACAATATTAATTAAAATTGGGGTACAGGAATAAGTATGTCTACTGGAGTCTCAAGTGTGAGCTAGTAACTGTGATAAACAACCAACTCTTCAAAATATTTTTTTAGAAACATGCCTCGTCTTAGTACTTACTAGGAGCAACCAATTTCAGCTCTCTTGCAACAACCCCGAGATCATTCTTTGCTATACACCGGATTGCTACAGTCTCCTCCACCTTCTTGAAAATCACTTGACTCTCCACTGTGTTCTCATTGTCTTGATGAGTCTCGATGCTGATTTCTGTACCATTGGTTACCAAAACAGACCAGGAGCTGTCATTATTACACCTGCAAAAAAAGCACATTGTCAGGAATTGGTTTTGCGATGTCATGGAACAAATATTGCCACACTGCACAAAATGTTAGCTCTTTACCTTTTTATATCCCTGCAAACCAACCATTCCACATCTGGAATGGGCATTCCTTTAGCTAGACACTCCACGGTTTGCTGACCAGATGAGCCATGGTGATCATCCACTAGTTGTAATATCAAAGCAGGGACTGTGAGAAATGAAGAAAAACAAAATGTAATACTCTCCAAGGTGTCTATTTATAATTTTTTTCACACAGGATTTACACAGGTTTCACACACGATTTACACATTTTTCTATTTGGATTCAACTGGAAAAATGCATGAGATATGGGTGGAAGTTGTGCATCCTGTATGAAAACAATTATAAAAGTAAATAACATATATTCAACTATGCAAAATAAAAACAAATAAAAAATTGTGTAAATGTTACATTAATATCATTATAAAACTAGAATAGTTTACAGAATATCTAAAGCATATGTGTAGTACATTCAGATTAAATGTTCAAGGTGTAAGTGGGTCTTACAGTGTTATTATTACCATTAGGCCTCGTACACACAATAGGATAGCCAGAGGACAACGGTCTGAAGGACTGTTTTTTTTATCGGTCAAAACCAATCGTGTGTGGGCCCCATAGGTTATTTAATCTTTGGTTAAAATAATAAGAACTTGCTTTAAAATTTTACCGATGGACGCCTAATCGATAGGTAAAAACCGATCGTTAGTACGCACGACCATCGGTTAAAAATCCACGCATGCTCAGAATCAAGTCGACCCATGCTTGGAACCATTGAACTTCGTTTTTTTCAGCACGTCGTTGTGTTTTATGTCACCGCGTTCTGACACAATCGTTTTTTTAACTGATGGTGTGTACGCACAACGGACCATCAGTCAGCTTCATAGGTTAACCTAAGACAACGGTCCTTTAGACCGTTTTCATCGGATGGACTGATCGTGTGTACGAGGCTTTAGTAGGTTCAAGAACCTTCAGAAATTAGGATGACCTGTTGTCAACCAACCAGTTCCATAGGTAAAGAAAAGGCAGTTATTTAAGAGTCTATGGTGTAGATTTACTAAAACCGGTTCACTCAGAATCTGGTGCAGCTGTGCATGGTAGCCAATCAGCTTCTAACTTCAGCATGTTCAGTTAAGCTTTAGGAATAAAACCTGAAAGCTGATTGGTTTCTGTGCAGATTTACAGAAGATTTTTCACTCTCCAGCCTCAGTAAATAACCCCTATGTATTGCAGTAGGACAAGTTGGTGGCTGTGACTGACAACTGTTAGGAGATGTCCAAGCAACCGTCTCTGAGGAAACTGGCAAAATCAAAGAGAGCCACTGCCAATAATATTAGCTGAAAAGTGAATTTTGTGAATTCTAAGATTGAATACATGGTACATTTTCTTTTATAGCACTTGTAAGCTCTGCTGTTAAAAAGATTGCCAGTAAATTACTGAGGACCTGAAAACTAGATTTTGGAGTGCAACTGGTGATAAACCAGGGTACTTGAAACAAATAGACTCCCAAGCTATAGCAGCCTATGTGCCTAGAATACAAATTCATACTATGACAAAGACAATTTGTGTTATTTGCACTACAAACATAGTCACCTTAAAACATTGTGTATTTACCTTTAATTTGCAGCTCAAATGAAGTTGTTTTAGTTTCTGCGTCATTCTGAACTACAAGTGTGTACACACCGCCATCCTCCTCTTTGACACGGATGAGGTTCAATCTACTTGAATATCTGGTAAAAACAAAATGCATGCCCTATATAAAAATAAGGTATTTTTTTATGGTATCTAAAAGTAAAATAATAGCTACACACTGTGACATCTAGAGTGTTTCATAGCATACTATATATTACTGGGGCAGGCCTCTTTATATATTAGATAAATTGTTGGTAACCATTGGTATGAGGACCATACCAGGAGAATCAAAACACCAAATGGTGTGAAACAAAGTTGTATAGCTATTCTTCCTTAACATGTATCTTAATAAAAAAAAAAAAAAGGAATGCGAGGCTCAGCTATAGTAAGGCTCATCATCTGTGAACTAGACTAAAGCTGGGGACACACTATGAGGTTTTTATTTTTTTGCCCAGCCAGCAGGCTGAATGAAAAAAAAAAAACTAGCAGCTTCCTGCATTCGCATAAGCAAGGTGGATCCAGAACGCCTCTCTGGCCCTGCTGTGCTGTTGTATTCTGACAATCAGCTTCTGTCAAACAGAGATGGTTTGACACAGGTCAAAGTTTGGTCCATGCCTGTTGAAGCTGCCAAATATTAATTTCTGTGTAACCAGCTTAAAGTGGTTGTAAGGTTCGTGTTTTTTCACCTGAAAGCATCCTATGCCATAAGGTGAAAAAACACCTGGCAATGATGGGCCCCCCAACCCCCCCGTTTTACTTACCTAAACCCGTTCACCTGCTCGGCTCGTCCCCAGCGTCCTTTTCTCCATGGAGTCTCAGTGTTGATTGGATAGATTGTTAGCACCTCAGCCATTGGCTCCTGCTGCTGTCAATCAAATCCAATGACGCGGCCGCCGGGGGGCGGGACCAAGACATACACTCTGTGTCTATGGACGCAGAGTGTATGACAGGGAGCATACCCACAAGGTAACCCCCTCGGGAGAGAGCTTCCAGAGGGGGTTAGCTATTGCGGGGAGGAGCCGAGAGAGCCGCCGTGGGACCCCAGAAGAAGACTTTAGGGGCCACTCTGTGCAAAACGAACTGCACAGTGGAGGTAAGTATAACATGTTTGTTGTAAAAAAAAAATATCTGAACCTTGACAACCCCTTTAAGTAAGCGATAAAATCCATTCAGATTTATGCGTGTTACTGCAACTACATGTACTCCGATGCGGTGCAATAGATTCTGAAGAGCTAGTACTCTAATCCAAAGTACCTTTACCACAATGCATGGTAACAGGCTACCCTGCATGGTGTGCTGCCTATGTAAACATGGTACAAAGACTGATTTCATCTCTGTTATGGTGTGTCTTAATGCACCCCATCAGACAGATTAAGTCTAAATGGGTCCTAAGAAAATAATGATTTACTCCAATACATTACATTTTTTACATATTATCAGGGTCTTACTTAGCTTCCTCGCTCCTGAAGATGCTCATGGTGATCTCTGTCATGCTGTCGTTGAGGGTGGCATTGTCCTTTAACCATAAAACCGTTGGTGCTGGGTACGCCTCCACCTCCACAGAAAAAGCTTTTACTTCATGGAGATTTGCAAATTCCAGCAGTCTAAACTTAGGGTTTAGTGTTACAAATCCTTTTTCTGCAATTCAAAATGTTTTACAGAAATTATAGGAACTGTTACAGAAATTTTGAAATGTAATAACTTCCTCAAAATTACAAATGTAAAAATGTCCTTGAAAAAATAAATTTAGAAGATCATAGCTCCTGTGTTTCCAGCTTCAACATGTCAAAAATCCAATTATGTGCAGCAAATTTTTGAAAATATGGAACAACCCCACCAGTGTAATTTCCTTTCACTCACCATGAACTGTAACATTAACTTTCTGTACTTCTTTGTCTTCTCCTGTAGCAGGAATGACTGCACATTCATATTCCCCAGAATCCTTTTCTGTAACATTTGGGATGGTCAGTGTATATTCCAGTCTTATCAGAGGCTTCTTGCTTTCTTCAACTTTTATAGTGCCAGTTTTTCTCTGCAATTACAATATGTACTCTTTAGGGCACAAAAGAAATAACATTTTAACAGGTAATGATTTGGAGAGAAAGTTAATTTTACACAAACATTTTGCAAATGTTGTATGTAGAAAAAAACATTGTGCAGGTGAAAAAAAAGAAGATATGCAAATATAAATAACAAAAAAAGCTTCTGGCAATTACACAACAGAACAAATTGCGTGAAAACGTATAAAACATGAATTGCCGCGCTCACATAGCGCGCCAATTCATGTTTTATAATTTTACAAGTGTAGAGCAATGTTTAAGATCATGTAGAATATAGATGTATTTAATATAACCTTCCATCTTGCTCTTTGTGTTTTTATCTATTAGTATAGCAATAGTATCCATCAATTTCATTTCTTTATTATTAATATAAAAAAACATCTGCCAAAAATTCCAATGACAGGCTTAACTTTATCCAAAAGCCTGTAGCCTTTAAAGAATATAATTCTATATAACAAATTTCTATCACTACTACTTTGTAGACGTGTGCTGTGTACAAGTGAAACAGCTGTAAGCATTGGTGTTAGTTTGCTGTTATCTAATCTAGATTAAAAAAAAATGGTCTTAAAGAGGAGTGAATGAGGGATCGTTATTCTCTACTGGCTTTACAAGGATTATCCATGGTCTATGTACCATCAAGGAAAATAAAGCATACAAGAATAGATTCTTTTCTCCGCATTTGATTATGGCAAAGACCTAAATATAAACATGGCATACCATGTGGCTTCTATGGTGCCTTATGGCACAAGGGCCCCAGCAATTTATTAAAGTGGTTGTAAACTCTTTACAACCACTTTAACCTATAGTTAAGCCTAGATTAAAGCTTACCTGTAGGTGTTTGAAATATCCCCCAGACCTGCATGGTCTAGGTGATTTGAAAATCACCGTAGGGTGATTTCTTCTGCACATGCGGCAGATTTAGAAAGGGCACGCTGTGCCGTTTCTATCTTGGGTCATGACATTAAAGGCGGCTCCCACGCGCATGTGCGGGAGTGATGTCATGCAACGTCACGCGACTCCGGCCAGTCACAGAGCCGAAGTTCCCAGCCCCGGAAGGAAGAGGGGTGAAGAATGAACATTGCGGGCTTCCCCTGCGGGTAAGTGTCACATAATGGGCTACTATGCGATGCATAGTAGGCCATTATGCTTTACCTTTGCAGCAAAACAAAGAGGAAGTAACACCCTTGAGGGTTTACTTCCTCTTTAATACAGTTAATACAGTTATTTCATTAGGTAGCAATAGCATTTGACAAATGCATTTGTGTAAAATTAATTTATATATTTTCTTTGGAAACTTTTATGAATGCAATTAGTATGCTGTAGCACTGAATTTATTTTCTTTTAATATGCCAATTAGAGATTTCTAGAATTTTCGCTATGGAGTCCCATCATAAATACTTACAGCCCTGCTACACCTTCTATATGTAGGACACTAGTGAGTGCAGCTTTAGCTGTGTTTTACAAAGTTTGGAGAGGATTGGCATGTATAGATATAAAACCAAATAGATGCAGCACATTTCTTTTAAGTGCATGTTTTATAATGTTACATTTATGTTAATTGATGCTATTGGCAAGCAAAATCAACGGCTGAATACAGAAGGTGCTAGAGTTTCTTTTTTATTGTAATGTATTGTTATCCTTTAAATAATATAGAGGAACAACCAACATAATGCAAATAGGCAGAACAATCTGCAGCTTAATGTGGGCATGATTCCTCATTGGCTGCCCTTGGTTATTGCTCGGTACCCTTTGCCTTGTAAAGGCTATCTTGCTTTTTTTACCTGCTTTCCTGGGTAATTCCACTGCAGGTCAACCACCTCATTATCTAGGACGATGCAAGAAATAATGATGGTTTCACCCGTTCTGAAAACTGTTTTTGGGGCTTGCATTTCCACGCTAATGTTTATATTGGCTGTAAGACATAAGAAGGGCAATTTAACAAATAATACTAAATTAAAACTCTGCAACTGCACATGATGAGCACTTTTCATTCTGCACTGATCTGTAAAACATATTTTAGTATTTCCATTTTACAATTTATAAAAGTCGACAACTAATATCAACAAATAAGTGAAAGACCTTTAGGTTGGAGGCCTATTTTCTAGAAGAAGTTAATTGTGATATAGACATAATCAGCATTACAACAACTGTTTAGCTAATCTCTAATCCTTTGTTATGAGAAAAGGGCACTTGCTAATAGCTATATGTATTTCTGTTAATTGCTACTTTTATTTTCTATTTGTATCCCATTATTTGAGTAAAAAAGTAATCTTTAAGAGCAGCTAAAAAAAAGGAAAAAATGTTTCCCATGGGAGTATTTTTCAGAAGACTATTACAACAAACATGGCATTTATGTCCTGAAAGATTGATTGGGTATAATGAGTTCATTCAAAGCTCTCAGAGATCAAGACCTGCGAAATGTAATCACACACTGAATACATTCTGAAATCTGTGCTGGAAACACAATCCTCATAATTAGTTACTGACTAGTTTTGAGTTTGATTCTGTTATGAACACTGTGCAGCTATACAAACTAGAGGGATCAGGCAGATGTGCTGCCCAGTGAAACTAGTCAGATGCCTCCTTTCCACTAAACTTTGTCAGAAAAATAGCAAGTAAAGGTCACTTTAGGTATTGATCCCTCGTATCTTTCCTCCCATCATTTTATAAGAGGTTTAGTAAAGCAAATAAAATCACAATTCAATACAAACAGCATGTAACATTATTAAAGGTGACCTTTAGGATGCAACAATACTAAATATTGCTAATAAAGTATAATTAAGGAAATCAACAGACATCAAATAAATGCAAAATTTAGCCAAAAAAAGTAATGCCCCATACACATGATCGGAAATTCTAATAGAAAAAGTCAGAAGGACTTTTTTCAATCGGAAATTCCGACCGTGTGTTTGACCCATCGGAGTAATTCCATTGGATATTCCGAGGAATTCCATTGGAGTTTAGATAGAGAACATGTTCTCTTTTATTCCGATGGAATTCCGATGTGAGTTTGGCCAGGCAAAAGCCTGATCGTGTGTACGGGGCTTTAGGTTTAGAAGCAATATGTCTGTTGTTATTTTCCACATATACCCTCTGGATGACATGGGAAAAGATCAATTGTTTGAAATAGATTTTCCCAATTACTGTTGTTTCCATAAGATACGGTCAACACCAGAGGGTTTCTGTAAAATTCATATACCCGTCTCCTCATCTAAATCGATTGTGCATGTTTATGAAATAGTAAAGCTATTATTATTATTATTATTATTATACAGGATTGATATAGCGCCGACAGTTTGCGCAGAACTTTACAACAGTAGAACCACACAACCCCCCCCCCCCTCGCCACAACAGTGGTGCTTTCAGTCAGTGCTTTCAGTCATTGGCTGTCAGTGCTGATCAGGAGCCGGTCAGCAGACCTTTTTCGGTCAAGACTCTTCAGAAGCCAGCTGCCGTACACACGGGCTAAATGTCGGCCAGTTTCTATAGAACCGGCCGATGCCACCTGACATTCGGCCCGTGATTATAGAAACAAAAACATCTGGTTGATTATAATATATAATCTTGTTTATTGAAGTTTATTTGAAAACACCATCCCTGAACTAGGAACAGCCTATTATGATTTTACCAATGGCAGGTACGATGTTTGTATCTTGACTGCTTCTGTAGGAAGGAAATGAGTATGTTGTCTGAGCAGAGGAAAAGGTGGGAGTGAAACCTAACCTGACTTTAAGCACCTAGGGCCAGATTCACAAAAGAGATACGACGGCGTATCTCCTGATACGCCGTCGTATCTCTGTTTCTAACTATGCGACTGATTCATAGAATCAGTTACGCATAGATAGGCAGAAGATCCGACAGGTGTAATGGACTTACACTGTCGGATCTTAGGATGCAGTACCGCGGCTTGGGGGGAGTTTGCGTCGTAAACCAGCGTCGGGTATGCAAATTAGGAGTTACGGAGATCCACGAAGATTTTTCCCGTCGTTACGTCGTCGCGAGTGTTAGATTTCCGTCGCAAAGATAGGGCACCTTTAATATGGTGTAAAAGTACTCCACCATGTTAAAGTATGCCTGTCTTTCCCGCGTCGCTTTTGAATTTTTTTCAAATCTTTTATTTTTCCCGGCGTAAATCTTTTTTGACGTTGCGATTCACAAAACGTCGGCGCGTCGTAATTTCGTGCAAAGCACGTCGGGAAATTTGCGACGGGAGCATGCGCAGTAAGTCTGGCGAGGGAGCGCGCCTAATTTAAATGGTACTCGCCCCATTCTATTTGGCCCGCCTTGCGCCAGACGCATTTACGATACACCGCCGCAAGTTTCCAGGTAAGTGCTTTGTGGATCGAGCACTAAACCTGAAAACTTACGGCGGTGTAACTTAAATGGCTTACGTGTCCCCGGCGCAATTGTACGTGAATATGGCCCCTAGTTCTTGTTTGGGCAAAGTGGCAACTTTTTTTACTCAGTATAGGTATTTATTTCTCTGGAAACCACATTTAGGCCTGTCCCATATCCTAGTAATAGTATGAAATATGTGGCATAGTGCCACCAAATAAATGACAAACCCATAGAATTGGTAATTGGTAATTAGGCAAAAATACATATTTATGTATAAATAACATCCAATACTGCATAATTTTCTGACATTAAAAGTACCTTTCCATGTCTGTAAGTTGTAATCATCGGTTTTGAAGAGCACCCCATTTACCATGGTTTCACAAATGTAGACACCTGATATGAAATTGCCAACAAAACCTTGCTTGCTGTCATAGAAGGCATTGACATTCTTTTCCATATCTTTGTTTCTCAGTGTCACTTGGCTGTTGGGATCAGTTGTCCGACAAGGAATGATAGCAGATTCATCTTCTTCCACTACAATAATGTGGTCAAGCATAGCAGATGGAACAAAGGGAACTGTGGGATCTAAACAAACAGCCTGTGTATGAGTAATACTGCCTTTAAACCATACTTATATATAGGTAAAAACCTTTACAATGCATGTTGGAGGTTAATGAATTCTAAGTGAAGACAAATTATCTATGCATGCATAATTAAAAGATATACAGTATGAGTGTGATTACGTCAATGTAGACAACATCATTTATGTAAATTTAAAAACACTCATATTCTGTTAATAATTATATATAGAGTATACAATATATATATACTATACTTACTATATATATTTTTATATATAGTAGTTTTGAGTCACTGCTCCTATCTCACGGGAGGTTTTGGAATGACAATAGAGTTAATTGTATGTATGACTCAAAGAAGTCATGGAATAATGCATACTAAACAAAAACATTGATCATTGATCAATGTGTGTAACATTGATCACAGTGTGTAATATACATTTAACTATGTTGACTACAAGATAATGTACTGTCCGTGATACTTTTTTTTTTATTTCCACCAACATCCAAATTTTCAGTACAAGCTTTTAGGGTGTATCCCCTTCTTTAAAGTGATACTAAAGTCTCTGTTTTTTTAGATGAAAATAACAAACATGTCATACTTACCTGTTCTGTGCAGTTGGTTTTGCACAGAGCAGCCCAGATCCTCCTCTTTTTGGGTCCCTCTTCGGTGCTCCTGGCCCCTCCCTCCTTTTGAGTTTCCCTCACAGCAAGCAGCTTGTTATGGGGGCACCCAAGTCAAGCCATAGCTTCCTGTGTTCATTTATACACGAAGCCGTGACCTGGCCCATCCCCTTTCTCTCCTTATTGGCTGATTGATTTTGATTGACAGCAGCGGAAGTCAATAGCGTCACGCTGCTGTCTCAGCCAATAAGGAGGGAAGTCCCAGGCGGCCGAGATACTCCTGCAACGTCGCTGAATCTAGATGGGGCTCAGGTAAGTATTAGGCGGGCTGAGGGGGGCTCCTGCACACAGAAGGCTTTTTATCTTAATGCATAGAGTGCATAGAGATAAAAAAAACTTCTGTCTTTACAATCACTTTAATGTCTACTAACAGTCCAAGTTTAATTTCCATGGCTGTGTATGTTTGTGTGATTCGCTCTTCCCTTAGGCCTCGTACACACGACCGTTTTCCTCGACAGAATCCATCAAGAAACTTGGTGGCAGAGCTTTTTTGCCGAGAAAATCGGTCCTGTGTATGCTTTTCGTTGAGAAAACTGACGTGGAACTCAACGAGAAAAAAAGAGAACAAGTTCACTTTTTCCTCGTCGGGAGTCTAAATTTCCTCGTTGTGTTTCTCGTTGGGCTGGTTTACGACGACAAACACGTTCGTGTGTATGCTTAGAAACCCACGCATGCTCAGAATAAAGTATGAGACGGGAGCGCACCTTCGGTAAAAGTAGAGTTCGTAATGAAGATAGCACATTTTTCATGCTTTAACAGACTGAAAAGCGCGAATCGTCTCTTACCAAACTTTTACTTAACACGCAGTAACATGAGATTAGCAAAAGCAGCCCCAAGGGTTGTGCCAGTGGAATCGAACTTCCCTTTATAGTGCCGTCACCACGTTTGAGAACAACGAGATTTTGTCTTGACAGTGTATATGCAAAGAAAGCTTGTCAAGATTCTCGACAAGCCTGACAAGGAACTCGTCGAGGAAAACGATGTTTCTTTTACGACGAGTTCCTCGGCCGTGTGTACAAGGCCTCAGAGATCGTCTTATTAAAATTCTGCTAAATCTTTGTGCATTAGTACTGCTTGGATCATGAAAAATTGGGGTACACCCTGAAAGCTTGTCCTGAAATTTTTTATATTAGTGAACTAAAAAAGGTATCACAGACAGTACTCAATTGTTTTTTTTTTTTTTTGTAAGTACACTAAATACGGCTACAATCGTCTCAAAAATTAACAATACAACATTTTAAAAACAAACATCTATAGTTGGAAGTTGGTGTTAAGTGGACAAACCTGGAACATAAATATACATGTCCATGCCTTCAATCTCATAGTCATCTGTCTGGGTTTGATTGTAATAACAGGTGTAAACTCCTGTGTGATATGCAGATGTGTTCTTCACTTCTAGCACTGACTCAAAGAGTCCGCTGTTGTTTTCTTCATGTCGGATGTCTAGATTGTCATCACCATCCTCCTTTGTGGGATAATGCCAGTTCAGCTCACTCTCACCACTGCAGCGTATTAAAAAGGAATTGTGTAACTGTTCTACCATCTCTTCCTTTTCTGGAAAGAGCATCGGCAAGGGGTTCGTACCATAAGAATACAATGGAGCTGTAAAGCAAACACAAGAATTTCCAATCAGCCTACAGTACATGCCATTTTTGTCCAAATATATCCTTCTTGATAATCAACTATGAAGAAGAATGCTTGAATTTTATGGACAGATGTCTTTATTTCAAGTTAAGCCTAGAGGTCTGATGTTTAGAAAGCACCAAAACAGAAAGATTTGATGTTTCTTATAGCAACCAGTCAGGCTGCCAATAGCCAAGAAGGCAGCTGAATTCCTGGGTACTAGAGGTACTTGAGATCCATGGGACTAAAGTGATCATCACAGTGCTCTCTCTGCCCTATACTAATGCAAAAAAGCTGTTATGCCTTGTACACATGAGAGGAATTTCTCAAACAGAAAAAGTCAGATAGGAGCTTTTCATCGGATATTCCGTCCGTGTGTATGTCCCATCGGACTTTTTCCGTCGGAAATTCCGATGGAATTAGATAGAGAATATGTTCTCAATTTTTCAATTGGAAAAAAATTTGAGCGGAAATTCTGATCATCTGTATGCTTCTCTGACAGAATAAACACCACGCATGCTCGGAAAATATTAGACACATGCTCGGAAGCACAGAACTTCATTTTCTCGGCTCATCGTAGTGTTTCACGTCACCGCGTTCTTGGCGGTCGGAATTTAGTGTGACGGTGTGTATACAAGACAGCTTGAGCCGAATTCCGTCGGAACTCCGTCAGAAAAACCTTCGGAGTTTACTCCGATGGAAAAAACGGTCGTGTGTACAAGGCATTAGTGTAAGGCTAGGTTCACACCTATGCATTTTAATGCATTTGCTAAACCACAAAAACACATAACAAATCCATTTAGCATTATTTCCTATTGGTCCCATTCATGTCTATGCAGTTTCCAGCAGTGTGTTTTTTGGAAATGTGCAAGAACTTTTTTACATGCAGGACTGTGCATTTTTGGGTCTATAGGCTTCAATGGAAGTGCATGAAAAACACATGTACATGCATTTTTGGTAGGGTTTTGTGTGTAACAATCAGTTTCCTCCTGCAAAAAAATGCATGAAGCATGAAAACGCTTTAAAAATGCAATTGAAAAATGTGCTGCAAGAACGCACTAAAAAACGCATCAACCGCACATGCACAGTCAACCTAGCCTAACATCACTGTGAGAATCAATACAGCTAGCAGTGCAGTCCCTTCCTCTTCCAGTCTGAATCTATTAGTGCAGGGGCTTACAGCATACTAATATAGAAATATATATATATATATATATATATATATATATATATATATATATATATATATATATTTCTATATTACACAAATTTTACTGCCTATAAAATTATATATTTCATTTTTACGTAATGAATACATTTTGGGATTTAATTGTGATATTTACTTTTGCCTGAAAGTAAGTTTTAAACCATACTATGCAGATGCATTCATTCGACTTATACAGGTATTACAAAATGTTCATACTTACCAATAAGTAGGAAGCATCCCAAAATTAGGGATGTCCTTAGGGCACACGCCATTTTTCCGGAAACTGCAATGATAGAAACATACGATTAGCACATATTACACTGGAAAAACTGCAGGAAATAAAAGTTATTGGCTGTAGTAAGATTTTCTTTGTCTTGCATGGCTTTTATATACATATTCTGGTGTGCAGTAAAAGTATTAAAAGCTCATCTATGGAGCTAAAGGGGAATAACTGGTGAAACGCCACAACAAGCCACTACCACAGTCACATAAACATATAAAGCGCAATAAGATACATATAAAAGGATAGAATGCACATGGAAGGGTACAGAAATAAATATTAATGTGACCCCTAGGAAATTTTAATGGAATGAAGAGTAAAAATGCAGATTTCATGAAGCAGGTGTCAGAATTGCCTTCCTCTACACTGCCCTCTACTGGTCTCTAGCTCTGCTTCTTATGTGCTGCCACAAGGCTGGAAGTGAGCCATTCCCAGTCTACCAGATGTCATGTAAGATACTACCGGAAAACACTATTCACAATCTGATCGGGGGACAACACAGTTCAATCTCCTTCAGGATCTGTTCATCAGCTCCACTGTATACATTGCATGTCTCATAAAAGTGCAATTGTCATTTAAGTATAAAAAAAGTGTAATTGTCAACTTTCATATGATTGGATATGATCAGGGGTGGACTGACAACTCATGGGGCCCCTGGGCTTACAGATGGCCACCACGCCAGGAGGCAGTGCAGAGGCAGGGCAGCTAAAATCTCTGAATTTTCACATCAAAAGCATGTCGGTTTCGGACATATCAAGGACAGATGTAAAAAAAAAAGATTTTTACATACTGTTCCTCGTATTATTGAGCCTGGCAACCCTGATGGGGCCCCCTAGTGGCATTGGGGCCCTCGGGCAGTGCCCGAGAGTCCCAATGGTCAGTCCACCCCTGGATATGGTGGGCTAGATTCACATAGATCAGCGGATCTTTAGATCCGCGTGATCTATGTGATTTAAGATCCGCTGCCGCAAGTTTGAGAGGCAAGTGGGTAATTCACAAAACACTTACCTCCAAACTTGCGGCGGCGGATCGTAAATCCCCCGGTGGAATTCAAATTCCGCGGCTAGGGGGAGTGTACTATTTAAATCAGGCGCGTCCCCGCGCCGATTTAAATGCGCATGCGCTGTCCGCGATTTTTCCCGGCGTGCGTTGCTCCCACTGACGTCGCTAGGACGTCAGTAGTTTCGGCGTGAGCGTAACTTGCGACGAGCGGGTTTGAGAATCGGCGTACGCAAACGACGTAAAAAAAAAATTGGACGCGGGAACGACAGCTATACTTAACATTTGCTGCGCCTCATAGAAGCAGGGGTAAGTATACGCCGGGAAAACCGCTACGTAAACGTCGTAACAACACTGCGTCGGGCCCGCGTACGTTCGTGAATTGGCGTATCTCGCTGATTTGCATAGTTCACAGCGTAAATCAGCGAGAACACCCACAGCGGCCGTTTTTAAATTGCAGTTAAGATCCGACGGTGTAACACAGTTACACCTGTCGGATCTTAGGCATATCTATGCGTAACTGATTCTATGAATCAGGCGCATAGATACGACAGGAGATACACCGTCGTATCTCTATGTGAATCTGGCCCGATATGTTAACCAAGAGCAGAACATTAATTCTAGACAAAATAAAAAATCAATAGAATATCATAGAGAAAGAAAAAATGTAATACAATGGTATCATTCAATCAAAATGTACATTATCTATAGGCCTAAAATGTTCTCTTGTCAGAAGTAAGACAGTAATGATATCACTTTTCAGAGATCACAATTACATATTCAAAGATATATGTAACAATAATGCACAGGAAGCCAAGATTTGTAAATCTGTTTCTTGAATTCAACATACCTTAGAGTTCCTATACATATAAAATAAACATCCAAAATGGATTGGCATACAACAGATTAATCAACACAATAAAATATATGCATCATGAAGACCCAAAATCTGTACAAAGAGATTCTAGCAAGAAAATTGCATCCAAGAAGCTAGATAGATATCGTATGGGTATGGAAAACTTCAAAGGGTCTCAGAGCTGAGCCTGTCTGTCTTTTATCAGGGTAGCCTTTGTAATTTCTATCTTTTGTCTAAAGCAAACAAAATCTTTTATCTATAAAGTGACTGCATGCTACAAACCTGATTAGGAAAGACCAATTTGTCTTAAAAACACAATAAAAACATGTTAATTTCGAAACACTCTTTACCAAAATGCTTTGGGTAAAGAGACATTTGAATAGAAATACATAAAACATTCTGCACATGCAGTAATAAAAAATTGAATATTCCTGTTGTATGGAAATTACTACTTTCAGTCCAATGCAGATATGATTTGGGATCATAAAATGCAGATCATTCTTAGTGATCAATGTCACCCAAAAGTGATACTTCAGTTTTCATTGTTGTTGTCACACCAAATCACATGTGGGATTTTTATGAGATTCCAGCAACCAATACCCCCAGCTTCACCTGGTTGACACAGTCATTACAAAGCATGTTCCCCTCCTCAATTCTCCTTTATGTAGTCATATCTCCCAACTGTGCATCATTTAGAGCAGGGGTCTCAAAACTGTGGCCCGAGGGCCGGATGTGGCCCTTTGCTAGCCTTTATCTGACCCTTGGGGTACCGTTCCTCCCAAAGATATGAGACACAATTCCACTATTGACACCTACTATGGGGCACAATTTGTTCCACTGATACCCATGTTAATGTACTATTCCTCCCACTAATAACAATGATTGGGTACTATTCCTCCTCCTGCTGACCACCAACACTACGGCCATGTTTATTCTCACTGATGCTGGGTGTGGGACATTGTCTACCCCCACTGGCTACAATCCGGCCCCCCTAAAGTCTGAAGGATACTAAACTGGCCCTTTTTTTGAAAAGTTTGGATTTAGAGGGGCTGAGTTCTTTTTTTGAAACCAAATCCCCCTTTCCTTCTTTCCTCCTCAGTTGTCCCTCTTTTTAGACAGATGTGCAGACCTCTATAATAAATGCAATAATTAACTTCCACACCACACTTTTTATTGTCACATTTACATTTTAAAAACCAGTATAAGGGAAACATCGTGATGGAAAAAGCATTTGTGGATTTAGTCAATCATTTGTGTTTATCCATTTTTCATGCTGTATATAACTGGGAGCCAGTGGCAGTTGGTCCATAGAGGGCGCTGGAGCGCCGCCCCCTCTGGCTCTCGCACAGCCACTGAAATACATAGATTCATGCATTGCATGAATCTATGTATTTTCGCAGATGCCGCCCACTATTCAGATGGCCGGAAGCTGAGCGCCGGCCATCTGAATAACGGCAGCTGGTTGGCTGTGTGGAAGTGCCTATCAGAGCCAGCGGCTCTGATAGGTTTTCCGAGTATAGCCCTCAGGCTGTAGTCGGCTTCCTGAATGCTTATCCTCGGGACGTACAGGCAGTGCGTTCCTTGGATAAGACTGACAGGCGTCTCAGCCAATTAAGTTCACCGGTTCTGGTTACCGGTAACCTGATTGGCTGAAGCGTCATCGAGGGCGGGAGAAGACATCGAGGGATGGTAGAAGCACCGTTGACCCAGAAAGGTAAGTGCCAGGCAGGGGGGGGGATTTTACAGTTCACAGGGGCAGCATTTTACTGGGCACAGTGGCGACAATTGCGGGACACAGTGGCTACAATTGCTGGGCACAGTGGTAACAATTAATGGCACATACAGGTCACAGTGGCAGCATTTTACTGGGCACAGTGGCGACAATTGCGGGGAACAGTGGCTACAATTGCTGGGCACAGCGGTAACAATTGATGGGCACAGTGGTAACAATTGATGGCACAGTGGCTGCATTTTAATGGGCACAATGAGGCTGCAATTGTTTTTTTTTTTGTGCCCCCCCTCAAAAAATTGCGCACCAGCCGCCACTGCTGGGAGCATAGCATGGGGTGTGTCTTTTGCTCACGCACTTTGTACTAAAGGATGTCCCTCATTCCCATCTCAGAAAGTTGAGAGGTGTTTGGAGAGTACATAAATAAGAGAGAGATCCAACCATGAGAGGGTGCTGCCTTCATTATGACCTTGTAAGAGGGAAAGCAGTATTAGTTGGATGAAAGTCCAAAGAATCATGACATAACCAGCCAACAACTTAACAAGGGGGGACAAATGACATCACGTGTAGAACTGGCTCTTTTTGTTCCAGTCTGGCTCTTTAGCGAAACACAGTTCTACAATTCTGCAACATCTTGGAGCTAAATTTCTCTTTCCAAAACATATTCAGTCAACTTTGAAAACCAAGGTGTGTGCCTTTTTTTCCACAAACCTAACACATTAAATCAATCAGAGACCCAAATTGTCACCAACAGGAAGACCCCATTTTGGCCTTCCTTTTATGAATTTTCTATGGTGTAGAATTGTTAAAGGATTGGGCAATCCAGCTGCAAATGCATGATGTCTTCATAACAGCCTTTTGAACCTCACCACTGGATCCTCCAAGAGATATAAAGGTCTAGTGGTTGCTTTAACCCAAAACTATTTGATAATTTTTTTTATTTTAGCATGTAATGGATCTTTAAGCTATATGGGCTACCTGGAGCTATGGAATATCTATATCTTTATACCCCAAAGTACACAAGTCAGAATTGATCCCCCAGGTTATGTAAAGTGCCCCCAGTAAGGTCACTGCTATCCTTCCAGAACACATTTCACAAAGGAATGACAATGCAATAATTGGGTACATAAATGATATATTTTTTTTAATGTGCCACATTAAGTACCGCATTGGGTGAAGCATAACAGAGAGCTAATGTAATGTAAAAAAGGTTATATAAATGCACTTGACATTTTTTTCATACACCCAAGCTAAAAATATACATTTCGACACACCTTATTTGGTGTTAAGTTTAATGTTAGCCATATAATAGTGAGAATAGTGATAATAGTGAGAAGAATTAACAGATAGCTAGTATATTGCTACCCATATCCATGGTCATGAAAAAATAAAGCTGTGCATGTGCATAATACATTCTCTGTGTGACCATGAAGCAATAAGGGAAAACTATAATGATTTAGAGTCAATTGTATAAGTATTTAAATGTTTGTATTTAATCTGCTATATATTCACAGTAAATATAGGATATACAGTACATATAGTATGTATAAACCTTGAATTCCTGACAAAGAATTCCTGCAGCACTATGGATTAGCTTAAAGGGGTGGTTCACCCTAAAAACTACTTTTTTTTATTACACTGGCCCCCCACATTACAATACGATTAAGGCTATTATTATTTTTTTGAAGCTGTACATACCTTTGTACAGCATATTCACCCGTTGCGAGTCCCGCGGGAGTGGGCGTTCCTCACATGTCTGTGATTGACATTTTGACCAAAAACGAGCTCCCCCCCGTCGCGTAAGCCGCGTCACGGTTGGCGAAAGGAGCCGAACGGCGAGTCGGCGCTATACTGCGCATGGGCATCGCCGTTCGGCTCCTTGAGCCAATCGTGTCGCGGCTTACGCGACGGGGGGGGAGCTCGTTTTTGGTCAAAATGTCAATCACAGACATGTGAGGAACGCCCACTCCCGCGGGACTCGCAACGGGTGAATATGCTGTACAAAGGTATGTACAGCTTCAAAAAAATAATAATAGCCTTAATCGTATTGTAATGTGGGGGGCCAGTGTAATAAAAAAAAGTAGTTTTTAGGGTGAACCACCCCTTTAAGTGACAAGCACAGCAGATTCTGCTTTATTTGACGCTGACAATTCTCTAAATGCAACTTTATTCTGAGCCTAATTCATTTGTGTGCGTAAATTCCAGCCTAAGCATTTAAGTTCTGAAAATAGTAAGAAATTAAAAAGCCTGGAACATTTTAAAAGGAATCTAAAACGTTACCTATAAGTGTAAAGGGAAATAATAATATTCAGTATTTTATAGTAAAATAAAATAAAAATAATGATTTTTTTTTTATCTGACTATAATAAATAAAGAAATAGTGTACATCAGGGATATGCAATTAGCGGACCTCTAGCTGTTGCAGAACTACAAATCCCATGAGGCATAGCAATACACTGACAGCCAAAAGCATGACACCTAGAGGCAGAGGTATGATGAGACTTGTAGTTTTGCAACAGTTGGAGGTCCGCTAATTGCTTATCCCTGGTGTACATAAACACAATGGGGGAGATATACTAAAACGGGGGCACACAAAATCTGGTGCAGCTGTAACCAGTCAGCGTCTAGGTTTTATTATCAAAGCCTAATTGAACAAACTGAAGTTAGAAGCTGATTGGCTTCTATGCACAGCTGCACCAAATTCTAGCAGAGCCTGTAGTTGTTTTGGTAAGGAGAAATTCGATTGGTTGCTTGCTATGGTTTACTGAATTTTACCTTGTTACTTCACTATACACTACCTTTCAGACTTATCATTTTGTGATGTTTTTTTTTTTAAAACATAAAAAACAAGCAGTGAAAACTCTTGTCTAACGGAATACTAGCAGATTCAGTTTTATTACAAAAAGTGCTCCACATGCCAGTGTGGAATAATCACACCAGAATGGGACCAATTTAGAGAAAATGCAAAGGAAATTTATTTTTATTATTGCTGCTAGGTATTTTTTTTCATTGGGCAATAAAAGGAAACTAGGATAACTGAAATATAAGGAAGGCTTTTTGGAAAGTGAACATTTTATAAAATGCATATTGTTTGTTACCAAATCATTAAAATATTTCATAAGAAAGCATGTGGGTTTGTAATTGTTCATAGATAGAACTAGAACTCGTCCATTTGGAAAAATACAATAAGAAAATATTGTAATTAGAAAAAACAATGTAAAATAAAAAAGTAATTATCTCAGAAATATCTAGAAACTTTACTGACACTGTGTGCATGACAGCAATTTCTCTGTGTTATGTTGCATTCGGATTTTACTTCTACCAGGGGCGGACTGACAACTCATGGGGCAATAGGAGATTATGGGGCCCCCGGGCAATAGGAGATTTTGGGGCCCCGGGCAAAAGGAGATTTTGGGGCCCCCGGGCAAAAGGAGATTTTGGAGCCCCCGGGCAAAAGGAGATTTTGGGGCCCCCCCCGGGCAATAGGAGATTATGGGGCCCCAAAACAATAGGAGATTATGGGGCCCCCAGGCAAAAGGTTATAGGGCCACACAGTACTGTATACACACACATACAGTATACATACACAGTATACAGACACACAATATACACACACAGTATACATACACACACTGAGAAGGTACTGGAGAGACGAGGCAGCTATAATCTTGGGATTTTTAGACCAAAAGAATGTCGGTAAGGGACATTTCAGGGACAGATGTAAAAAAACACAGATTTTTACATACTGTTCCTGGTTTTACTGAGGCTGGCAACCCTGATGGGGCCCCCTAGTAGCATGGGGCCCTCGGGCAGTGCCCGAGTGCCCGAATGGTCAGTCCGCCCCTGACTTCTACATAGCATTGCAATGTCTTCATTGTTAAATAGATTACAAACACGACTGCTGAGATCACTCTGAATAATGTATGCTAAAAAGCTTTTAGGATTTTGGATAGAAAATGTAATTGGGAAAAAATGTCATGAGCAGTGGAAAAAAACACACTGACAAGAGCAATCTACTGCTGAAATAACCCACCTTTCGTTTTACATTGCTAGTGTGCGATATATATATTTACCACTAGAGGGCAGTGGTACACTATACATGCACATGAGTGGACAAGCTGGATCCAGATGCTCTTTCTTAACCATCTGAAAGACCCCTTGTATCATATCTATTCTGTAGTCATTTCATTCATGCAGATAAGCTTAATCGTGACTATAATTTAAATTACAAATTGTTATTGCAGCCTGCATTTAATGTAAATCCATGTACTGTACTGATGATCCTTTAATATATAAATTAACTATACTATATCAATTAAATAATACCAATACAGAAAACGTGCTTGGTTTTCTTAATAAGCACATCACTGGGGTTGATAAAGAATTATTGAAAATAATAATAATTAGAAGAAGCAGAAGATTTTATGATTATTATTATTATTTGTATTATTATTGTTATTATTAAACACAATTTATACCATGAACAGTTTGTACAGTGCTTTACAAGGGGTATATCCACTTAAAACAACTAGATCTGGTGGAGCTCACAGAGGATTCTCCGAAATATGTTTGGCTATTTGATGTGAGCACCAACTAGGATGTGAAGGACCCTTCTGTAAATCAGGCACATACCTATATGAACTGTTTATAGGTTTCCCCTGTCATCAACGTGTCTACCAAACTGAATTTTCCTCCATTGTAACATTTTATAAGTAAAACAGACAATACAGAAGCAAATCATCAATCAAAGGTAAAACATGGGAACATCATGAAAACAGAAGTTCTATGTACAATGGCTACATATGGATACCACAGTGTGTCTAGTTGACCCCATATAAGAACTTTAAACATTCAGCAGAGACCAGCCAGGTTTGAAGATGTAGTAAATGGATTGAACAGAAGGTAAGAAGTTAAGATTTGCTTGAAGTCTCTCCCAGCTGACAAAACACCGGAATTTATTTTCCAGAGTTAGAAGCTGGGGTCACCAGGGTTTGCCACTGGTCCAGGCAGGGGGGCAAAGTGACATAACAGACACCTTCTATACCAATGAGGCACAGTGCCTGGGATCAATCCTAAGAAAGCCTTCATTATATTAATTAATGAGACTCCTAATAACAGATAAAAGGTATAGGAAGAAGTGGGCATTGTCTCAATAGATAAGGAAGCAGCCCAAGTACAAAATAATAATAATAATAATAATAATAATAATAATAATAATAATAATAAGATTTATTATTATTATTATTATTATTATTATTATTATTATTACCATTTTATTTTTAGTTTTAAAAAAAAAGTTACAGTTCTTATATGAAAAATTTCAGGAGTCCTCCAAAACAGATTTGATATAAAAATAATAATAATGATAATAATAGATTATCCACTGTTTTACTAGCCAAACGTATCAAGACCAGATAAGATATTATTGAAAGTGAAAACAGAACTGTGAATAAATGGTGTAATAAATATCGGGTGTTTAACCACGATGATGCAGTTCTTATGTAGAAATGTAAGACAAATGTATCACAAGCTTAAAAAGGTTCCCTTTAAATAAATAAATAAATAAATATATATATATACATACAGGGCTTTTTTTCAGGGGGAACTTGGGGGAACTCAGTTCCACCACCTCTGGCTCAGACCCTTTGGTGCCTGCTCACCACAATCACTTGTAAACACAGAAGTCTGGTTTCTGTGTTTACAAGTGACAGCTCTGTATGCAATGCAATCCTGGTATTTATTGCACCTTTAGGACCCTTCTACTGTTTGTGAAATCTGAACGGGGTCGTGGTTGAGTTCCTGCACCTATTTTCTCAGAAAAAAAGCTCTGTATACATATATATATATATATATATATATATATATATATATATATATATATATACAAATATGTCTATATATATATATATATATATATATATATATATATATATATATATATATATATATATACATTTGTGTGTGTATCGTTTCGTACAAAATGAAGATGTATATACAAATTTTATATATATATATATATATATATATATATATATATATATACATTTGTGTATGTGTGTGTGTATATATATATATATATATATATATATATATATATATATATATATATATATATATATATATAAAATTTGTATATACATCTTCATTTTGTACGAAACGAAAATGAAAAAATTGCTCCCTGCTAATCTGATATAAAAGGCTGATTTCCTAAATAATTATCTTAAATGTTGACTGTTTTTCTAGTTTTCTCCAAATAAATCTAGTTTGGTGGCATATATTTATTTTGGATCGAAATTGTAGGCATCAGCTAAATAAATACATAATAAATAAAATGTAAAAGAATATATATTATTATTCGTGGAATTATATATATATTTTTTTTCAAGGATTTTATTGGGTTTTAAATGCGAATTATATACTAATTTCACGACAAGGGAATTTGTTTGAAAAAAAAAATGTTTATTGTAAAGCCATCTGTCAAGTTTGCAAAGGTTTCTACAAGGACATTACAATCCAATAAAAACGAACTGCGTTTTTATAGATAAATCCTGTTTCAAAATTGTGCGTTCATTGCAGTTCGGCTATTAGGATGACGATAATGGCCACTAGGGGGCAGCATAAGACTGTAAGAGAGACCCATGGGGCTTTATAGTCCACCAAAGTCCTCTCCAGGGACCCTTTGGACTGTGGCTCCAGCCTTATCCTGCACATCCGTCAGGCACCACCCAAACCAACTCTGCCTCCCTTTATCATCATGTCAAGCTGCCCACGCCAATGTTGGCTCATTTGTTTTTCTTATGTATATATATATATATATATATATATATATATATATATATATATATATATATATATATATATATATATATATATATATATATATATATATATATATATATATATATATATATATATTGTGTGTGTGTCTATTGAGTCCTACTGTATATCTGAACTGGTGCCAAAATGTCTATCTTCATTTATCTGCTGCTGAATTATTCTCACAATTCTTCACCCAAAGTTATTCATCTCAGAGCTAGGGAAATAATACAACACAGCTGAAAACATTGTACACTATGAGACACTATGAGACCAATGGGCTACAATAAGAATTTCTCCCAGCTTATTTTAACAAATCATGAGCTGGCATGAGAAAGAGGCATTTATTTTCACATACATGTTCAGATTTGCACAAAAGAGGAATCTGCAGAACAGCCAGAGCACCCTGAGCCAGTCCACATCCCCCATTACCAGCATAGCCAGAGTAGGAATAGTGCATAGCCCCCCCCCCTCCTAGGGCACATCTGGAACAAGGGGGGAGTAATTGTAGCCTGCCTATAATGTCTTCCATACCCGTCATCTGGCGTCTCCTTCCCTATCAGACTTTGGTAATCTCCAGAGCCAACCTTGATACCATCAATTTGTTTACACAATATTTCCATCTGCATCTACACAGAGCCAAGTAAGTGTCCCCTATACATTCTGACCTACCCCTAGATACCAGAACACACCACTTCAATGGGAGCAGAGGTTACTGCAGGCAATATTACTAATGTATAATAAACAATCATCTGCATTCAATAAATATCCGTTAATACATCAGTATCATTAGCATGGTCATTACATCTTGGAAGAAGTAAATATGGACGCATGTATTAAAAGTCTTCAAGGCAACCATCTCCATAGAGCCAGTAGCTAGATGGAGAGAATCAGAAATGTCCCTCTGTATGAAAAGTGTATATCTATGTCCCTGTGTTGTCTGTACTTATGAATGGTGTTCAACAAATGATGATGCATTATCTTTTTTTGTTTTTTGCTGCTCTATTTACCTATATAAGCAATGGGAAATGTCTGCACAATGGGGCTGATTTACCAAAAAGAATGTTCACTGAGTTCATCAAACAAGCTTAAATCATCCAATCATGTGCAAGGCAAAATCCTGTCTCATGATTGGGTAAAGGTTAACACAGCTTCACTTTATTAACTAAGCTAAGTGAATAATCATAACCCCTTTAGTAGATCAAACCCATAGCATTACATTCTATGGTATTATCAAAATAAAAATCTGAGACTGGTTTATCAAAAAACGTGAGAATCTTTACTCAATAAATTGTTCAATCATGTGAAATACTTGTTGTTTATTTTAAATAGCCAGTCATGAAATAAGTAAACAAAAAAGTGATTCTCACATGATTGAATAACTAAAGTAAATATTCACACGATTTATTGAGTGAATATTCGCAACTCCTTTAGTAAATCAGCCTCATATTATTATTTTGAGTGTGACATAAAACACTTTTGTTCAGTAAATCAGCCTGTCGTGTGTATAATTAAATATTCAAATGTCATAGATTGTAAGCTCTAAGGAGCAGGGCCCACTGATTCCTTTTGTATTGAATCGAATTTTAATTTTGTAAAGCGCTACGCAAACTGTTGGTGCTATATACATCCTGTATAATAATAATAACAATAATAATAATAATAATAATAATAATAATAATATCTTCTCTTCTCTAGTGATGCAGTTACCTCCCCAGCAACTCCTGCTTTTCCAGCTTCACATCGTTTATTTTTTCCATAACTACTCCAATGTCATTCCTTTAAGATTTTATGGTCATCCCAGGTCCCCAGATGTCTTTATACTAATCCCTATGACATCTATATATTACAATTACACAATGTCTTATGTATAAGCCTATAACTCCACCATGGTGTAATGTCTCCACCAATGTCTAAAAAACTCCCATTTTCCTTTTTTTTTTTTTATGCAAATACATCCAATGAGGTTGATTTACTAAAGGAGTAGAGACTGTTAACTTAGCAAAGTGAAAGTTCACTAATCTTAGTAAATAATGTGAAAGAGTGAGCACTTCAGTCACCCACACACCTGAAAAAGAGAAAAAAAAAAGCTATTTTTTTTTATTTCCTTTGCACTTGATTGGGTAATAAGTTATTTAATAAGCTAACATTGCTAAGTAAACAGTCACTACTCTTTTAGTTAATCAACTTCAATGTCTGGTGATTATTCCTGCTGGTGCCAAGCCATCTTCCAAGATGTGTGCCTATGACAACTTACTATACTCCCAATTCTATTTGATTATATTTAATTAACACGTCAGGGGTTTGTCCTGCCTCCCTAATTATCTTGTCTAAATAATTAGTGTTAATCCTATCCTCTCAATATCTCTTTCTGTCACATCTCTGATAGTGACTGCTAATCCAATCTCCCCTAATAACATGCATAGACTATCACCCCTATGCCCCTTCTCCTTCCAAGTTGGGCTTATTATGTGTCTTGGTGCAACCAATGTATAGCACAGTGCCCATCTCTTGCTGTCACATCTCTGATAGTGACTGCAAATCCAATCTCCCCTAATAACATGCATAGACTATCACCACTTTGCCCCTTCTCCTTCCAAGTTGGGCATATTATGTATCTTGGTGCAATAACCAATGTATAGCACAGTGCCCATCTGATCATCTCAGCTTTATGTACATAACATAACACTGTGGATGAGCTCTAGGCAGGAAAAACAGGCTGGAGTAAGAGGTGTGAATGGATAGCAAGTCTGAGAAATGATTCCACAAACAGATGTTCTGTGTCTTTCCCAAACCTTTATATAGACCTCAATGAGATCAGTCTTGTCTTATCTTATCTCTTCCCAGTTCAGTTGTTATAAGCAGAGTAGTTCCAGTTGAGCCTGGGAAAGGGTTCAGGTAATGACAGCAACCAAAGCAATGACAACTGAACATCTAAAGACTTGTTTTCCAGGGAAAGTTTGGGGACAAACCTGACCTCCTTGGAGCAGCCACACAATCTATGTACTATTTATTTATACACTCAACAAGAGAGGCAATGCTTATTTACACTGCTTTTTTTTTACAGTTTCCAAAGCATTTTTTTCCAGATCTTCTCAATCTTTTCAAGAGGAAGATGCATTTGTAAACATGACAATAAATAAATAAATAAATAAATAAATAAATAAATAAATAAACAAGCTGTCCGCAAAATATCATTTTGTTGAGCAATGTAACTTGGACGATAACCTATAGAAAGGCTGTCCAAAATGTTCAACACAGAGCAGGAGAGCCAAATATCCTGGACCATGACTAGACGGTTCCTGCCAAGCTGAACACAATAAATCTGAGCTTCTTCTGATGCTAGAATCTCACCAGAACACTAGCCCATAGTATGTGCCTTGCTGTGAAAAGTCACCCTTATCATTTCCGACCGGTGATGGACTCCAGAGCCACAGAGAATGCCAACCAAGGTCTCCCTATCAGAGTAGAGGGGGCAGCTAGGGTGAGAGGAGGAATGGGGGCTCTCAGGAGATTTAACAGCTCTGGAGCCCAGCAGGGGACTGGAAATGACATGTAAAGCTCTTTTCACTCCTTTGACTCCACTAACTGTTAAAAAACAATTGACATGGCAAGAGGATGCAAACAAGTGGCAGTCAAAGATGCTAAATGGCACAACTGCACATAAAGCAATACTACAAGCACTAGACGTGCAAAACATTGTGGGAAAGGTTATAGGATATCAGGGGGGAAACTCAAATGATCTTACATTATAAGAAGAGAAAAATTAAGTCAGATTACTGCTCAAGGGAAAACCTCGCACTTGAAGAATTAATAGTTAAGTGCTCAGGAGGTAAAACTCATTATAGCAGTCCAGGAGTCACAAGTCAAAAGCACAGGGGAATTCATAGTGAAGTACTACTGGTCCAGTAGGGAAACTTACAAAGAAAACCTATAGTAGCCTAGGACTAAGGCTATAGCAGCCCAGAAGGATAAGTCGCTGAAATAAGGTTATAAGAGCAAAGTAGAGAAAGTCACAAAGTAAGGTTATAGTAGCACAGGAGGAGGGACATTTTCTATAGACACTTTGCAGAAAAAAAGGTCACAAAGTGGAGCTACTAGCCAAGATTAAATGTGAGAGTATAGTAGCCAAGGAGCGGATGGAGGTTTCATATTTACGTTATAAAAGCTAAATAGGAAAAGTCACATAGTAAGGTTATAGTAGCCAATGATAAAAAGGTGCAACGTGAGGTTATACTAGCTAGATGGAAAAGTTACAAAGTAAGGTTATAGTAGCCAATGAAAAGAAGTTGCAACATAAGGGTTATACTAGCTAAGATGGAAAAGTTACAAAGTGAGGGTAAAGTAGCTACGGATGGTAAGTTACAAAGTGTAGTTATATTGGCTAAGGAGGGAAAGTTACAATGTGAGTGTATTGTAGCCAAGGAAGGAATGACGGTTGCATAGTAAGGTTGTAGTAGCCAAAGAAAGACACAAAGTAAGGTAATAGTAGCCAAAGAAAGACACAAAGTAAGGTAATAGTAGCCAAAGAAAGACACAAAGTAAGGTTATAGTAGCCAAAGAAACACACAAAGTAAGGTAATAGTAGCCAAAGAAGGAAAGTTGCTATGTGAGGTTTTACCAGCTAAGGAGGGAAAGTTACAAAGTGAAGTTATAGTAGCTAAGAGTGGTAAGTTACAAAATGGAGATATACTGGCCAAGGAGGGAAAGTGAGGATATAGTAACTAAGGAGGGTGAGTTACAAAGTAGAGATATACTGGCCAAGGAGGGAAAGTGAGGATATAGTAACTAAGGATGGTAAGTTACAAAGTAGATATATACTGGCCAAGGAGGGAAAGAGAGGATATAGTAACTAAGGAGGGTAAGTTACAAAGTAGAGATATACTGGCCAAGGAGGGAAAGTGAGGATATAGTAACTAAGGAGGGTAAGTTACAAAGTAGAGATATACTGGCCAAGGAGGGAAAGTGAGGATATAGTAGCCAGGGATGGGACATCATATAAGTTATAATAACCTAGGAGGGAAAGTAACAAAGTAAGGTTATGATAACAGTGAAATAAAAACCAGGTCACTGTAGCTCTGTACTTTACAAAGTATCAATTGCATGACACAAACGTATCACATCAGTCAAATATTAACAAGCTTTACCTTCCTTTCAAACTATAACCTTTATATACAACAATACAACACCAATAACTTTTGCTACTTACCACTCTTCCGTTCTATTTTTCAAGGTATACCCAAGAATTCCAAATATTATTAAGTAATCCGTGTTATCTGAGCGTTTTCAGAAATATAATTGAAATGAGATCATACAATTTGAACATTGATGTCGGTGCACTTGGATAACAATTCCCAAATCCTGAGCGAGCCCCGGAATCCAGCTCTCATTTCCAGAAATCCACGTTCCAAAACTGTGGAGGAGCCTTCCCCCTTCTCAATGTGGTTGTCATTAGCTGTGAATTGCTGGTGCCCCAGAGGAAAAATACAAGCAATCCTTAAAGAAGAACCATCCAAAGGAGCCCCAGGCGCACAAATGTAGTCCTTCCTCAGACCTTCACCAGCATGAAATCATCTCCAGTAAGGCAATCCTTCTTTGTACATCCATGGTGCAGGAGACCATCATGGTGGCAACCGTTTGCTTGCTCCACATCCTTAGGAAGTTCCCAAAGTAGACTTGAAGGAGAAATGTCCACCAACATCAATTCACATCCATCCCAAACAACCATAAGCTCATACAAGTCCAAGAGCAGCTGCCAAACTATTCCTGGACTCTGGAAAACTGACTTCTGAGAGCAATCTACATACCCAATGGCACTTCACAGTATAATCAGTATTATGGGTTTTACACAGTGCCCTACCCGAAGCCACCATAAACTTTATAACTGCCTAATACAACCCAGATGCCAATTATATCGCCTCATTGGTCAAATAAGATGGAGGATGTCAACACCTCCCCAAAAAAAAAGTTGTCTACCACTTGCAGTTATGGGTTCTGACACATTTAAGGAGCTATTATGATGTCATCAAGCAAAATTATGATTGCAGGGAATATTTATATGCAAGCAGATAAACTCTTACCTTTTCAGTATATAGTAAATAGCAATATGTAACCTATGCTGCATAAAATAAAAAGGTGGATGTGTTAGAGAGTTGGTGATCAGCTTTCTTCTAGATGGAGCTGTAATAGAGTGGAGCCCCGAAACTTGCAATTGATTTAGTGCAATAGCCCATCCTTCCAAAAAAAACTAATCACCCTCATAGATGTCAGACCTCCTCCTCTCCTTCACAATAGGAGACAGCATCTGGAATAAAGCCCTCCCCCTAGTCTAGCTGACTTTTTCATACACAAACACTTCCAGCTATACAGCCTGGCTACAAACAAGTCTTTCACTGCTGTAATGTGGATTGGACAGCTTTACCATAAACATTGCTGGCTGGACAGCATTACACATAAAGAACTAAACTCATTACTTGTCCTTTGTTCTATGTGGTCCTTGTGTGCCCATCCATCCCAGAATAAAATTCATGAGACACAGCTTTGTGAATATCATCAGGCTATCCTGGTCAAAATCAGGCAGAAAAGGTTAAATTACATATAATATTTCAGAACCAGGATTATAAAATCTAATTTATAAAAAGCACCCTTCTTTTTTGCTGAACTCTGAAAGTTTCCAGACTCTTTCCTTGTTTTGGTTGGCAGGGGGCGCTGTTGCTCCAAAATTAAACAGCAAGGCACTAGAGATTTGCAGTAATCATAACCATATGTTTAAAAAAATACACTTCAACTTGGACAATGGGCTTTTCAACATATATTATTTGACTATATTCTGTAACAAATGCTCTTAATAAATATGTAAAGTTATTAATGCAGTGTTAATGGTTATTAAATGTTTTTATGTTTATTATAACACCATGTTTTTGTTTTGTGTGTGGGTGTTTATTTTTTTATTTTTTTTATTTTATTGTAGTTATATATTTTTTTCCCCCATGTGTTTGTAAAGTAAAACTAAGAGCAGGGAATGTGCTAGCAGCATATATCGGTTGATGTGCATGGGGTCCTGGTTGGTTTGCAGATAGCCAGCAGCAGCTCTTTGCTTACTTTTCACTAATATATCTTCAGCTGGGGTGACTGCAGAGCCATACTATTGCTTCCATATGTTTTTTCAGGAAATCATTGGAGGCTAATGTATGAGCAGATTTTTACTGAGGAATGCTAACAGGATACCGATCTGCTTCTAAACAATGTGCAGGACACATGGCAACATGCCACTTTTGTTGCTGCTAGGGTGACCATTACACATGCATATATGTTACATGCTCATGTATGATACTTACCTAATCAATCATCCCTTTTCAATATGTATTTGATTTCAAACACTGCTCAGGGAATTTATTTAGTATTGTTAAATACTCAATGTGAATTTTTTTTTATATAAATGAATGTTCCAATCACTGACATTTTTAAAGCTGCTTTTGTTGTCAGTGCTGTGCAGTATAGTATCATGTGTGTAGTATAGTATCATGTATATTTTAATTTAAATAATTAAATTAAACCATTTAAACCTTTAGTTTAACTCAGCTAATCGAATTCTAGGTAAGGCTTGATTCACACTAATGCGTTTTTTGATGCATTTTGCAGAAATGCAGGGAATTTTTTTAACATGGGTTCCTATGGAACATGTTAACATCAATGCATTGTTGTGCCTCTGCGTTTTTGTAAAGGGTCGGGGACTTTTTTTCTCGCAAAAAGCAGTGTTTTGCATGTAATATAATTCAATGGACCCGCATCCAAAACGCAAGTACCACGTTTTTTATCGCGATTTTGTGGCGATTTTGCCACAATTTGCGTTTTTTTTACACTGTATATAACTGGTTGCTAAGGAGGGGGCCAGAAAGTCGGCCGCCGCGTCCTTAACAACGATGAGTCATCAGCTGTCACCTTGTTAATGGGGGCAGATTCCGATAAGCCCCTCACCTGCAGACAGCCACCGGGCAAGGGTTGTCGGGAAGAGGCCCTTGTCCCCATCAACATGGGGCAAGGTGCTTTGTGGTGGGGGGGGTGCAGAGCCCTCCTACCCCAAAGCACCCATCCTGAGGGCATGCAGCCTGGTATGGTTCAGGAGGGGGGGTTGGTTGTCCCCTCCCTTTCCTGACCTGCCGGGCTGCATGCTCGGATAAGGGTCTGGTCTGGATTTTGGGGGGACCCCCACGCCATTTTTTTTTTACATTTTGGCATGGGGTCCCCTCCGAATCCATACTAGACCCAAGGGCCTGGTATGGACCTGGGGGGGGTTTATTTTATTTTATTTTAGCCGGCAATTCGTGTTTTTTTTTACATTTAGCGGGAAGCCCGCTGACAACTGATGACTCATCGGTTGTTAAGGATGCTCCTTAACAACCAGCTATATACAGTGTTAAAAAAAAAATCGCAGCAAAACCGCGGTAAAAATGTGTGTCGAAAAACACAGCAAGCACCGCAAAAACCACTGCAGAAACGCTCCCATAGGTGGGAATCGAGCCTTAAACATGCAAATTACTGCAACACGTGGTAATGCAATGTTTGCTCCTTGGAGTAATGTGGCATAATTTTTTTTAAATGGCATGCCAATGTACCTCTGCAACACAGCTGCACTGCAGTGCTTCAAAATACATGATGCGGTGCACTGCAGACAAACCAAAAAAGGACCACTTAATACTCCTATCACTGATATCAGCCAACATGACATGTAATGAACTGCTGCAGATCATATAAAAAAGCTTGTCAGGCTACAATCTGCTACAGAAAAATGGCAACTGATCGCACGCAGAATGCTGACTCACTGTGACCAAAACTAAACCAGGTAATGTAAGACGGCTTCAAATTTGATCTCCCACTTTGCTCTCCACCCACAGGAGAGATATTCCAGATGCATTTCGCCTTCTAATTGAGGACTCACTGATTAAGCCCACTAGGCGGCGAAACGTGTCTCCTGTGGGTGGAGAGCAAAGCTGAAACCATGTTACATTACCTGGTTTAGTTTTGGCCACAACTGATCTGGGACTTGTATGAGTGCTCTTGGTTGTTTGGGATGGATGTGAATTGATGTTGGTGGACATTTCTCCTTCAAGTCTACTCTGGGAACTTCCTAAGGATGTAGAACAAGCCTTTTTTTCCATACATTGTGCCCCTTTCAGTTTGAATGGGCTGCCTAATGTAGTGCATAAAAATGTGTGTTGCAATACAATAGGATGACGTGGCAACAGGCCCTTACAGTTAATTTCCTATGGAAAGCTGCCACACTGCCTGAGTACTATAGCATATCAATTGCCAACATTCCATGGAGAAGGACCCTTTGTGGAAAATATATTTTTTTTTTTGCAGAGGCTCAACACACCCCTTGCTAAATCAGACTTATAGCCCTGCAATCAGCAAAGCTAATGCTTCCATTAGCACTGGGAGTGTGTTGGACTTGCGCAGAGAGACCACTGCTTCCACATAGAGAGCAAGGGTCCCTCTCTGCTCCTATATTCATGCTGTGGCTGCTTTTGTATCCACTGATTCATATATCATCAATGCACATGATTTTTTAAGATTTTCATGCATTGATTGAAGCTTTGCAGTGCCATTTATTTTAAATGGCATCACAATATATCTCTGCAACACACAATGCATGACTTGCATTGTGGTGTGCTGTGTTGCAAAAAAAATGCAGCAAGACCTATTTTTGCTATGCTTTGCAGCCCCAGTTGGAATGTGTTGTCCAATGCAGTACGCTGTTATGCACCTCAGTGCATGAAAATGCGTATGTTGCAGTGCAGTGCGATGAGATATAACCATTCTCTTAGGCCCCGTACACACGACCGAGTTTCTCGGCAGAATTCAGCCAGAAACCCGGTTCAGAGCTGAATTCTGCCGAGAAACCCGGCCGTGTGTACACTTTCGGCCGAGGAAGCCGACGAGGACCTCGGCGAGGAAATAGAGAACATGTTCTCTATTTCCTCGTTGTTCAATGGCAAATTTCGGCTCGCCGAGATCCTCGGCGGCTTCACAAGGAACTCGACGGGCAAAACTATGTGTTTTGCCCGTCGAGTTCCTCGGACGTGTGTACAGGGCCACAGTTAATTTTCTATGGAAAGCAGACACAGAAAGAGTAGAAAAGTATGCCCACAGCAAAACAGCTATAGAGAAGGACCCTTGCTCTTGTGTGGAAGCAATTGTCTCTTTGCAGAGGTTTAACACACCTCCTGAGCTAATCATACTTTTAGTCCTGCAATCAGCAGCGCAGGGGATATGTTGGATATCTTCAGAGAGACTACTGCTTCCACATAGAGAGCAAGGGTCCTTCTCTGCAGCATGCTTCCATGCATAGACTTTTCTGCTCAGGCTGTCCCTGCTTTCTGCTTTTGTTTTCATGCACATGGCTGATTTAGCTGTCATGTAATCAGCTACATTGGTGCTTTGTACAATGGCTGCACACCGATGTCGGATCAGAGACGTGTGGTGAGGTCAGTGGCTGGTGAGGCACTGGCTAGTATCAGAGCCAAATACACATGGGTTACATACTCTGCGATTGTTAGAGCGAGAGCAATAATTCTAGCACTAGACCTCCTCTGTAACTCTAAACATGTAGCCTGTAAAAAAAAATGAAAGCGTCACCTATGGAGATTTATAAGTGCTGAAGTTTTGCGCCATTCCACGAGTGTGCACAATTTTAAGGTGCAACATGTTAGGTATCTATTTACTCGGCGTAACATCATCTTTCACATTATACAAAAAAATCTGGCTAACGTTAGTGTTTTTTTTATTTATTTTTTATACATTTTTGTCTGCTAAAACAATATATATAATGTTTGGGGGGTTCTGAGTAATCTAGCAAAAAAAATATGATTTTTACATGTAGGAGAGAAGTGTCAGAATCGACCTGGGTGGCAAGCATGGGCGTCCATCAAATTTTTTCAAGGGGGGGGGGGGGGGGGGGCGCGCTTCGGCAGCGTCGATACACAGTCGCATTTTACCCTTTCTTCAACCGCTAGTGGGGGTTAAAAGCGCCCCCCCATGTTAAAATGTAAAAACACCCCACTGTGCCCCCTGCATCTTTCATATCTCTTTGTCACTACTGTGTACCCCCTCTCCACAACTGCACCTCTGGACCCCTTTACATTACACAGCACCCCACAGCTCTGGACCCCTTTACATTACACAGCACCCCACAGCTCTGGACCCCTTTACATTACACAGCACTCTGCATCACTGGCCCCCTTTACATTACACAGCCCCCTGCACCTCTGGACCCCTTTACATTACACAGCACCCCACAGCTCTGGACCCCTTTACATTACACAGCACCCCACAGCTCTGGACCCCTTTACATTACACAGCACCCCACAGCTCTGGACCCCTTTACATTACACAGCACCCCACAGCTCTGGACCCCTTTACATTACACAGCACCCTGCATCACTGGCCCTCTTTACATTACACAGCCCCCTGCATCACTGGACCCCTTTACATTGCACCCCTTTCCCTTGACTGAAACACTACACTATATTGACAGTATATTTATTTCAGGTCTAAAAGAGGAACCTTTTGGAATGAGGGACAAATGGATTTGATTCAGAAGAGGGACAGGCACTCTAAATAAGGGACAACTAGAAACTATGCCGTAGGATACAACTCTGTGTTGTTTTTGCTCTGTGTTTCCAGACTTGCTAAAAACACATCAGAAAATAGTCTAGTGTTACCTGTGGCAACAGATGTTGGAACAAACAAAGCACATGCCTGGTAAACGATATAAAGCGGCGCTCCCCTTCCTCTGTCCTCTGGCACTCGTATCGTATGTCACGGAGCTGGGTCTGTGTGCAAGGTCCCGCCCCCCTAGTTCGGCTCGTGTGATAGGCGGAACACTAGAAGACTATCAGACGAGCCGAACTAGGGGGGTGGGACCTTGCACACAGACCCAGCTCCATGACATACGATACGAGCACTGGAGGACAGAAGGAGGGGAGCGCTGCAGTCACCGCTTAAAGCGGCCCCAGGACCAGTTCGGCCCTGCTCCTGGCTCTCCCTGGTGATTCCAGGGGGGGGGCAAACGACCCCCTTGCCCTATGGAGTGGACGCCCATGGTGGCAAGGGGTTAATTACAATAAGTTAGTAATATACAAATAATTATTATATATTGTCTTTAAGGTAATTTACTATATTTTCAAAATCTGTACTCAAGCAGGTGGCTTAACGGACAAATTACTGAAGTTTGAAGTTATAACTTCCAACTAGTAATTTTACAGTAAATAGATGAATAATAAATCATTGTTATACCATATGGCATATAAATATATGATTTAGCTTGACTATAACAGTACCTTTTCAACAGAATCAGTTTCTTCCTCTTAACTTTGTGAGAAAAACATGGGATTGTGGGTAAATCTTATACACATAAACACATGTTTTTCCTTGTAGATAAGAGAGCTGGTCTGGAAGGAAACACTTTGGGCTAGATTCAGCAAAGATTTATGCCGACGTATCTATAGATACGCAGCGTAAATTCAAAGCTGCACCCGCGTATCTTCTTTCTGTATTCAGAAAGCAAGATACGCCAAAATTAGGCTAAGATTGGACTGGCGTAAGTCTCTAATGCCGTCGTATCTTAGGGTGCATATTTACGCTGGCCACTAGGTGGCGCTTCCGTCGTTTTCGGCGTAGAATATGCAAATTACCCAGATACGCCGATTCACAAACGTACGTGCGCCCGGCGGAATTTTTTACGTAGTTTGCGTAAGGTTTTTCCGGCGCACCGTTGCTCCTGCTTTTATGAGGCGTACGCAATGTTAAGTATGGACGTCGTTCCCGCGTCGAATTTTGAATTTTTTACGTCGTTTGCGTAAGTCATTCGCGAAAAGGGCAGACGGAATTTACGTTCACGTCGAAAGCAATGATGATTTGCGGCGGAATTTTGAGCATGCGCACTGGGATTCTTTCACGAACGGCGCATGTGCCGTTCGTTAAAGACGTCATTTACGTGGGGTCATGTTTTATTTACATAAAACACGCCCACCTCTTGCAAATTTGAATTTGGCGCGCTTACACCAGCTGATTTACGCTACGGCGCCGCAACTTACGGAGCAAGTGCTTTGTGAATACTGCACTTGCCCGTCCTAGTTTGCGGTGGCGTAGCATAAATAACATACGGTACGCCCGCACAAACTTACAGCGGGCTACTTGAATCTAGCCCTTTGTCTTTTAGACACATGCCCCTTCTATGCCCCAGTTGAAGAGCTCTGCCGCTCGAAACATGTCGGGTACATAGCTCATACGCTACTTGCTCATTACGCCATATTTTACTTGTGATCACTTGTACTCGTCTTTCACTGGGCTTGTACTTTTTTATCTATTTTATATATTTTTATCCAGTTTTTTGTTTATTTTGGCTTTTATTTTCTATGCCTAATAAAGGCTTGTTTTGGGATTAACCGCACTATGTGAGTACGTTTTCCCTTACATGGTTTCTACGTTTGGCCTGCATACTACACTCTTTCATCTGAGAACCACACCTGCACGAGCTGTCTCCTCTCATTGGATTGGACCCGTCCTGGCGGATTAAAGGCTGGCACATCAAACAGCTTCCCCATTGACATCACGGCTGCCTAGGAGCTCGTACATGCGTGTTTGACATACCGTCGCTGACGTGTATGTCCACACTTTCCGGTAAGAGTACCCATCTTTATACTTGTTTATTTGGATACCATTGTGGATTGCTGACGAGGTTCCAACTGCTTATTAAGAACATCTGAGTTCCATACCTGAGAAGATCACAACATCTTCCATTCCTCTACAGTCATCTGGTCTTTTCCACAAAGAACTTTTGACCAACTCCAATAAAGGAAATACATTGCATATATATATTTCTTTGGACTGTATAGGCCATTTTGACCTTGGACTATCACATTTACATTTTGGAGTTACACGTATAAATTATATGGACTTCATTTGAGGTTCTCATTATCATTTATTTTTGTGTCCTCTCACCTATCACGGTGTGTTTATATTACACATTATCCAGCTAGATCTCACTTTCTAGCTGTCTTTCAGGTTATTTACCTGTCACATTACTTGGGGGTGTGTCCCCCTCTTTTTTCTTTTTCAAATTTCTTTGATTTTTCACTGAATTTTGATTATTTACCATATTTTTTGATTCATTTCACTGAATACTCAGCGCTGCACTTTTTCTTTTTTATTCTTTGTACACAATATTGTCTTTTGTTGGTGCTAGCTGCTACTGGTTTACAATATTTACAGTTAGCGCAACTTTTTTTCCTCATTTTACCTTCTATGACACTGCAGTGAGAGGAGTTCCTCCACTGCTGTATTTTTATTGGACAGCTGTGACCAATGGTACTTTACCATTGGTCCAAGTCTTCAAGCTGTTCATTGAGCTCAGTGCCTCTGACAAAAAGAAAGAGGCACTGTGAGCTCATCCTCTCAGTCTGCTTCAAACAGAAGGTGCCAGCCTGTATTTATAGTGGCCGCTCTGTATTTAGCTTCTGACAGGCTGCGCAAGAAGCCCTATATCTCTGGAACCGTAGGAGCCCCAAATTTGTATCAGTGTTGGGGTAGGACTTAGCTACATACCCCCTAAAATACCCCAGGTCATCAAGCTACGACACTCGATGCTCGTTTAAAAAAAAAAAAAAACAAGTGAGAAAAGCTTATCCAATCATTATTGCATTCTCCTAATATAAATGGCAGCAGATATACCTGGCACCTGCTCTTACCTTTCTCACACAACATGCCCACTTGGGCAGGAGTCTACTGGAGGACATTCAGACTGTGCTGGCATGTGATCAATGACCATCCTCTGATGTCCATACCAATTTAATTAATACAAATATGGTAACTGTCTCTGGTGACTTGCGGCTGGACTGCCATTCTTATCTACAGACTAATTTTCTGACCTTACACATTTTTGTTTCAAATCAGTGACTAATTACATTTTCAGGGCTTCTGCTCTTTATGGAAATGGAGGCTTCTGGAAATAATGTAGAAGGTCCAAACTCTCATGATTACATAATTAAAGGCTTTTGGATGACACTATATCCATGTAGCTAGGATAATGTTATTGCTACCCAGAGGAGAAAAGGATTGTTGAGATATCAGCCATATGAGTATTGTTTTCAGAGGTTTGCCAACTCATAGCACTACATTGTGAAAAGGTACAATGAACAGGGCTTTCTTTCAGGGGGAACTTGGGGGAACTCAGTTCCACCCCCTCTGGCTCAGACCCTTTGGTGCCCGCTCACCACAATCACTTGTAAACACAGAAGTCTGGTTTCTGTGTTTACAAGTGACAGCTATGCACTCTGTGTGTAACCCCCTGAACTCTGCACTCTGTATGTAATGCAATCCTGGTATTTAATGCCCCTTTAAGACCCTTCTACTGTTTGTGAAATCTGAACGGGTCATATTTGAGTTCCTGCACCTATTTTCTGAGAAAAAAAGCGCTGACAATGAAGCATGACCATGTGTAGCGTTGCAAAGCATGAAGCAGATCTTGTACATGTAATGAACAAACATGGCTACTCGACATTCAAATATAATTACAAACTACACAAGGGTTTTTTAAATCATTTTCATTCATGGATAAGATTTTTATTGAGATAACATCTTTTAAATCCACAAAACTGTTAACCCCTCTGGCGGCATTCCCAAGTCAGGCTCGGGGTGGAATTTCAGAACCAAAAGTGGTAACCCCGAGCCAGACTCGGGATCGCCTCGCAGCATCCAGGCAGGCAGGGTTTACTTACCTTGTCCCTGGATCCTGCAATGCCTCCCCGCTATGTGATAGCACGGTGTCCTCCTCGCTCGATTCACACAGTGCCCGAGTGCCGCCGAGCTCCGTTCCCTGCGACGTTACGACATATCGGGGCGGAGATCGGCGCCAAATTTAAAAAAGTAAATAAACACAATACATATAGTATACTGTAATCTTATAGATTACAGTACTGTATGAAAAAAATACTCACCTAAAAATATCCCATACATTACAAAACACGATGCACATCTTCAATAATAAATGGTCCCCCTGGACTGAATATTCCTCCCTGTATTTCAACACAGCCTAGACCCATTCAAATGTTATGTCCGCTATGATATGTATTGATTTCAACAGTGTACATTGAATCACGATCTGTTAATTGACCCCTATCTTTGATGATGCTTATTACCTTATATGTCAATGGCTGTACCTTTCATTGGTTCTGTTTCTTATATAAGCTAATCGTAACTTTTATAATGACTCTTTTTTATATTGATCTGTACCACTATCTATTTTTTCAATAAAAGTTTGTAAACAAAAAAAAAAAAAAAAATACTCACCTGGTCTGCCCAGTGTCCTACGTGCATTTTTATATAATAAAAACTGTTCTTTCTGCCTGGAAACTGGAAATTGTCCATAGCAACCAAAAAGTGTCCCTTTATGTCAAAAGTGATTTTAGATCAGCTAAAAAACAGCGATAATAAATTAGAATCACTTGCAGAATTGAGCGATAGTGATTTGTGGGGAAATTCGTCATCAAAAAAATAAAAGTAATACTTTTTATTATTATTATATTATGTGTTATAAATATTTATATTTATTTATTATATTATAATTTATGATTTTGTGTTTCAAATTTTATTATACCCGGGATGTCTACTAGACTCTTGTTTGGACAGATTTAAGTGAGTTATTTATAAGAATTACAGTCCTACAATATAAAACGCCAAATTTCCATGCAAAAAAATGGTACCGCTTTCAGCCCATAAAATCTGAATTAATCGTGTTGATTATTGGCACAGAAACATGTTAAATCCTATGTATTAAAAGCAGCATGTGTATTCAATTCTTTCTGCCTTGCTTTCTTATTATTATCCACTCAGATATTAATCAGAGAAGATAGAAAATCCAGTCTTTTGATAGCCAGCATTTGATTAAGATGCACATTTTCTTGTCTCCCCTAACCAATTCTAAATTATATTTGGGGTGTTTGGTGGACTGCATTGTGCAGATTTGCTTATACACATGCATGGCCAAATCTGGCAAATTCAGACCTCCCAAAGAAAAGGTTAATTTTCCCCTCATATGTTTCTGTGTGGTTGAGGCTCTATCCAAAATTAAAAAATAAGTGTTGCCTATAGTTCTACTTTAAGCACAAATTTCTGATAATTTTATGGAGAAGACTAAGAAGATATAACCATGCCAATGGTGCAGCAGAAAACATATAACACAGTGAGGAAGGTTTGTGGTCCAGGATGATAGGACAGTCAAAATTAGAAGAAGCATTACAGAGTGATTTTCAGCTTTGTCCTCATCAACACTGAGGCCTCGTACACATGACCGAGAATTTCGTCGTAAAAGAAACGTTGTTTTCCTCGACGAGGTTCTTGTCGGGCTTGACGAGAATCTTGTCAAGCTTTCCTTGCATACACACTGTCAAGACAAAATCTTGTCGTTTTCAAACGTGGTGACGTACAACACGTACGAACGGCACTATAAAGGGGAAGTTCGATTCCACTGGCGCCACCCTTGTGGATGCTTTTGCTAATCTCGTGTTACTGCATGTTAGTAAAAGTTTGATGAGAGACGATTTGCGCTTTTCAGTATGTTACAGCATGACGAATGTGCTATCTCCATTACGAACGCTACTTTTACCAAAGGTGCCCTCCCGTCTCATACTTTATTCTGAGCATGCGCCCGTTTCTAAGCATACACACGAACGTGTTTCTCATCGTAAACCAGCCCGACGAGAAACACGACGAGGAAATTGAGACTCCCGACGAGAAAAAAGAGAGCATGTTCTCTTTTTTTCTCGTCGAGATCCACAACAGTTTTCTCAACGAAAAACATACACGCCGCCGTTTTTCTCGGCAAAAATTCTCTGCCAGCATTTTTCTTGATGGATTTAGCCGAGGAAAACGGTCGTGTGTACGAGGCCTGACACCTGTGGTAATGAGAGAATCACTGACATGATGTCAGCTGGTCCTTTTGTGGCATGTCTAAAATGCAGTGAACATGTTTTTTTTTTTTAGATTAAGTTAACTTTTATGGCAAAGAGGGACTGTGCAATTACCGTATTTATCGGCGTATAACACACACTTTTTTACCCTGAAAATAGAGGGTAAACCATGCCTGCGTGTTATACGCCGATATCTGTTTTTTTTACCAACAGGGGCCGCCCGCCTCTCCTGGCCATGGGACGGCGCTGGCAGTAGGTTTTGAAGTTAGGAGAACTGCCGGTCCTTTGTCATGTGCCGCTCCTCCTCTGTGAACTCCCAGTGTGGATCTAAGCCTCTGCATACCTTAATACCTTGTTGTGGCTGCTCTCCTCCTCCAGAAACTAACAAACACTGAAATAACAGTTTAGTTAATCTTTTAAAGACACAGGCTCTTACAACGTTGAGCCCTCTTTTCCTTCAAAGTGGATGAAAACTGTAAGAATTAGTCACTTTACAACCTATCCACGACAGCTCAATCCTCAGACCATATGGTAGACTACATAATCTCCTGCCGCATGCCCACCTTACCTGCTGAGATGCGCGCTCTGTTAGAAGACCCCCATCACGTTGGCCGAGCTACAGCTTGCAGTGAGCAACACCAAATTGGGAAAGGCACCCAGACCGGACGGCCTCACGCTCCAATATTACAAGACATTGCTTCCATCTCTGGGTGATCACCTGGTAAAAATGCTTAACGACCTCACAGAGGGGGATACACTACACGCCTCTACATTACAAGCACAGATTTCCGTTATTCCTAAAGAGGGCAAGGACCCATCGTGTTGCGGGAGTTACCGTCCTATTTCCCTCCTTAATACAGGTCTTAAATTGTTCACCAAAATTATCGCCACCAGACTACAATCCCACCTCCCCCGCCTTATTCACCTAGACCAAGTGGGCTTTGTCCCAACAAGGGAGGCGAGGGACAACACCACTAAAGTCCTGAACTTGCTCTACTCCACCACCCGTACTAAGACACCTAGTATTTTCCTGAGCACCGACGTGGAGAAGGTGTTCAATCGGGTCGGCTGGGCCTTCATGCTCGCTACGCTGAGACATGTAGGCAGTAAAATGATGAACTGGATCTCAGCGACCTATGTGTCGCCAACAGCCAGAGTCCGGGCTAATGGGGTGTCTTCCGATCCTTTCCCGATCACTAACGGAACGCGACAGGGCTGCCCGCTGTCACCCCTCCTCTTTGCCCTCTCGTTGGAACCATTTCTTTGTCACGTACGACTTAACCCTGACATATCAGGAGTGACAATACACCATACCCAACATAAGGTGTCGGCCTATGCCGACGACCTTATGTTCTCCCTCACCAACCCCACTATTTCCCTTCCAACCCTCTTAGGGGAATTCGAACCATATGGAGTACTCTCCAATTTAAAAATTGACTACGCCAAATCGGAAGCCATGGGCGTGGGGATACCGCACACACAACTCACACACCTGCGAGCCAGATTCAAACTGAAGTGGACGACTTCCGCCCTGAAATACCTAGGCACACACATCCCCCAAACAATCTTAGGGGTATACGATCTTAACTTCCCACCCCTGCTGCGGACGATTCGGGTACTCTTGAACAAATGGCATACAGGACTAAACACCTGGGTGGGCCGCTGCAACATCGTGAAGATGACAATCCTCCCGAAATTCCTCTATCTCATGCAAGCACTGCCTATCCACGTCCCTGCATGATATTTTAAACAGGTGCAGTCCACACTTACTGAATTCATCTGGGCTAAAAAGAACCCGCGACTCTCGGCTAAACTCCTAGTCTTACCCAAATGCCAGGGGGGCCTTGCATTGCCGGATATCCACGCTTACCACCAAGCAGTTCACCTAGGCAGGCTTGTAGATTGGTGTCGTAATCAGGAAAACAAGCTCTGGGCGCAGATGGAGCAGGACCAGAGCGAGATTCTCCTCAACAGAGCGCCCTGGTGCTCCTCGAACGTGTCGGCGGAGTCCAAACACCACCCACTGAATGGCAACACGATACGGGTCTGCGCCAGACTCATTTCGCAGTCACTTGTATCCTGAACCAACTCACCTTTGTATCCCATACTGGGGAACCCCCGGTTCACGCCGGGCATACAGGATGTGGCCTTTCGGAGGCTGAGCGAGGCGGGCCTCTACCAGGCCTCCCACTTTAGTTTGGGGGGGGGGCGATGGAACACTATTGCGGAACTCTGCAACACCTCAGGTACCACGTCACATATGATTTCCCTGGCCTACAATCTTTTAAACACACCGTGTGCAGATTTTGTACCTCCGGGTATACTCAAATGGGAGGAGGAATTACATTATCATTTCTATACGGCCAAACCACAGCGCATCCTGAGGTTTACGCATAAGTCCTCCATTTGCGCCAAGACCCAGAAAACTAGCTACAAACTTCTGTCAAGATGGTACAGAACCCCAGTACTGCTCCACAAGTTCTTCCCGGCGACGTCTGATTTTTGTTGGCGCTTCCGGGCCGACAAGGTGAATGCTGCTGCACATTTTTTGGTCCTGCCCCAGCCTAAGTCACTTCTGGCGAGTGATTGGTGAGGTGGCCCAGAAATTCACAGACCGCGAAATTCCAGCCGACCCCGCGTTCTTTCTCCTGCATGCATCTAACATTCCAGAGAAAGTATACAAAAAATCCGTGATTAGGCACCTTTTGGATGCAGCCAAGGCCTGCATTCCACTTCACTGGAAGGCTACACTTCCGCCGACCATTCCCCAGTGGATCGTGAAGGTGGAAAAGATAAAACGCATGGAGGACCTCATCCTCACAGCGCACAACAGACAGGAAACATTCGCCAATACCTGGCAACTGTGGAATATCTTCATATACTCGGCTGAGTGCCAAGCACTGAGAGAGCCCACGGCTGATGTGTGAACGTATACTTCTCAGAGGGTTCCCTCCCGCCCCAGATCACCCCCATAACGGAGAGTAGGGCCACAAAGTAGGGGAACTCCCCCCTTCGGGAGCCTACGTGTAGGGGGATTTATCCCTCTGCCCCCTCCCCCCTCCTCTATCCTTGACCACTCTTTCTTTCTTCTATCTTTAGTTCCGACTTTCTCTCCTCTGGAATTCTCCACACCCCCACTCTGGGGGTTTCTTTGGATATAAAGGGAAAATTAAGGGACCGGTTGCGCGGACCAGACGTCCTGCTATTAATCGACACGGGACGGGGTCCCCTTTGGGGGACACCGCAGTCCCTTTCGACAGCAACTTTAGGGTACTCCCCGGAGACACACGCGCCACTCGGTGCTAGCGGTATACAGCTGGGGCCTGGCAGGAGGTTCGCAATGTTCTGTGTATGTTGTGTACCGTTATTGTGTAACTAATCTTGTGCATGCACTGTATACATTATACAATGTCGGCCTGCACGGCCTTGTCCCTGTTTACAAATAAAAATAAAAAAATAAATAAAACTGTAAAAATTACATTTATTTGGCTAAAGCACCATAAACAATTGCCATTTTTAAATAAAATACATTTTACATTTTGTAATCCCAATTGACCTCCTGCAGACTCTTTGAAGCCACTTCCTATCTACATGCACTCACTCCAGCAATGACTGTGTGGAATTTCTCTTTGAGAGTTTCTTAATCATGATAACAGCAGACAAGACTGTGTGATGCGTATTAAGACTTTAAGGCTTGATTCACACCTATGCAGGTTGCAGTTTGCATATTCCAGGTGCATTTTGTGTCTTTCAATACACATTTTTGAGCCATTAAAGTCTATGGAACCAAAAACCAGAAAAATACCGTGGTCCTTTCCATAAAATGCACAGATGTGATCTACATCCATAGGAAACCATGTTAAGTGTGTTTCTGCAAAACTGAAAACATACAAAAAAATGCATAGGTGTGAACCAGGCCTGATGCCGCGTACACACGATCATTTTTCGGCTTGTAAAAAATGAAGTTTTTCGGCATCTAGAAAAAAAAAACGTTGTTTTTTCCAACTTCATCATTAAAACGAAGTTGCCCACACACGATTGTTTTAAAAAAATGCTCCAGCAAAGCGCGGTGACGTACAACACGTACGACAGGACTATAAAGGGGAAGTTCCATGCGGATGACGCCACCCTTGGGGCTGCTTTAGCTGATTTTGTGTTAGTAAAAGACGATTTGCGCTTTTCTGTCTGTTACAGCGTGATGAATGTGCTTACTCCATTACGAACGGTAGTTTTACCAGAACGAGCGCTTCCGTCTCATAATTTGCTTCTGAGCATGCGCAGGTTTTTCACATCGTTTTTGCGCACACACGATAATTTTTTACAACCCGAAAAACGACATTGTTTAAAACGTTGTTCAAAAATGCAGCATGTTCGAATTTTTTTTTTGTCGTTTTTCAGAAGCCGAAAAACGATGTGAAGCCCACACACGATCATTTTAAATGACATTTTTAAAAAACATCCTTTTTTACAAGCCGAAAAATGATCGTGTGTATGCGGCATGAGGCTCCATTGAAAGCCTATCTTACAGTTGGGAGACACAAACAGAGCTTTGTCCTTCAATAACACACAATTACCTTTATGGAAGGATCACCTCGTATTATTTTGAATGAAAGCTGCAGATATAAACATATTGAAAATGACATTTGAAATATTTGCATAACTGCATCTTTTATTCAAAATAATTAATGATAATTGTTAATACTTAAGAAGGAATTAAACCGAAAAATGTATTATATTGCAGCTTATTCCTTTTAGGATGTTGTGGCTGCATTCATTTTCTTTTTTTAAGCTTGTTTTAATTTATTTTTACCTGATAATTCTTTCCCTTATCAGACCAAGCTTTCCAGCAAAAGTAGCACTTAGAGGGTTATTAAGAACAGAGCTTTGAATGACCACTACAGAAAGTAAAAGTGGAGAGGAGGAGAGGAGTTGTTGGTAACGCTGAAGGATCACTATGATAGATAGAAGTTGAGCAAGGAAAGAGCAGAATCTAGGTCAGGGATGGTGCAAGGATTTTTGACACCCTAGGTGAAACCTAATTTTGCCGCCCCCCATTGTTCCACCCCTGACTCCACCACCTTTGCCCTGCCCATGTATACCCGACCTTTTTAATGAAGCGCCCATCAAATGCAGTCCACCAGTACCCATCAAATGCAGCCTCGCCAGAGCCCATCAAATGCAGCCTCACCAGAGCCCATCAAATGCAGCCTACCAGCGCCCATCAATGCAGACTACCGGCGCCCATCAATGCAGCCTACCGGCACCCATCAATGCAGCCTACCGGCGCCCATCAATGCAGCCTACCGACGCCCATCAATGAATGTTTGCTTGCTTCCATTCATTCGGGAGTCGGGACACAGACACAGACATCCGCCACCGCTGTGCCTCTGACACGGTAAGGGAACGGAACTGCGGCTGCCTGCTGATGAGACTTGCTGCAGAGAGAATAGAGTAGGAACACCAGTGGTCAGGCGCCCTAGGCAGCAGTGCCCCCTAGGCGGCTGCCTAGTTTGCCTAGTGGTAGCACCGGCCCTGATCTAGGTTGAGGAGGAGAGGGTGGTCAACAGTATCAAAGGTGGCAAAAAGGTCTAGTAGTAAGAATGTGGAATCATGGCCATTGATTATAGCGTTTAGTAGATTGTTAGTGAGTTTTAATAGGGCACTTTCTGTGGAATGCTGCGAGTGCAAGCCAGACTGTAAGGGGTCAAGAAGGTTGTTTTCAGTGAAGTAGGAGCTTAGACAGTTGTTAAGACAAACTTAACATTGACAGGGGTGCTTACAATGGTTAGCTATTATCAGTGGCGTCGCTATGGGGGGTGTGGACCACACCTGGGTAACACCCGCCAAAGGGGTGACACCATCAAGTAGGAAGCACGATGGTGTCACCCCTATCTGTAACAGCACACAGTTCAGCACGCTGCCACCAACTGCATCATTTACAATGGCCGGTGCCAGCCTGAAACTAGCCTGCCCAGGGCCATGCGGGGCACTGTGGCAGGCTAGATAGGACAGAGCCCAATTATCTATTTGATAAAATGTAGTATTCTTTATATACACTCCAGTATTGTGGATTCATACCGTACGACTAAAGTCCAGTTTTGCCCCTCGCAACTTTGTCTATTTAAATCCAATGGGGAAGGGGGTCACCTAGTGTTTTACTGCGGCAGGGGACACCAACCCTAGTGATGCCACTGGATTTTCTTCATTTATGTAAAACCTTTATCCCAAAAGGAAAAAAATAATTGTTGCTGTAACTGCTTTAAAGCGGAGTTCCACCCAGAAATGGAAGTTACGCTGTCCGGATCCCCCCCCCCCCCCCTCCGGTGTCACATTTGGCACCTTTCTGGGGGGATGGGGAAGCAGAATCCAGGTATTTGCTCCCACTTCCAGTGATCTACCCAATGTCCGGCAAATCCTCCCCCCGTCGCAGAAGACAGCAGGGACCAATCAGAGTCAGAGCCAGGAGTGAATAAACTTCAATGCCTGGTTCCCTTACCAGGAACGTCAGCGGTAGCACCTGGGAGTCGATCCGAAGATCGGCTGGGGTGCCGACATTGTGGACTCCCTGGACAGGTAGGTCTCCAAATATTAAAAGTTAGCAGCTCCAGTATTTGTTTTTTATTTTATTTTTTCCTGCCGGTGGAACTCCGCTTTAAAATGGATTAGCTGACAATGACAATGCTGCTGTCCAAAAGTGTCTCCGTTGCTCCTCTACCCAGAGTGGCACCACCCTAAAACAGAAAGGCCCAGATTCTCGTATATGGGCGTAAAACTCGGCGGGTGTAACGTATCTGATTTACGTTACACCGCCGCAAGTTTTACAGGCAAGTGCTTTATTCACAAAGAACTTGCCTGTAAAGTTGCGGCGGCGTAGCGTAAATCACCCGGGGCAAGCCCACCTAATTCAAATTAGCCGGGTAGGGGCGTGGAGCATTTAAATTAGGCGCGTTCCCGCGCCGAACGTACTGCGCATGCGCCGTCCGGAAAATATCCCAGGGTGCATTGCTCCAAATGACGTCGCAAGGACGTCATTGGTTTTGACGTGAACGTAAATGGCGTCCAGCCCCATTCACGGACGACTTACGCAAACGACGTAAATTTTAAAATTTCGACGCGGGAACGACGGCCATACTTAACATTGGTTGCCCCTCATATAGCAGGTTTAACTTTACGCGGCGCAAATCTAACGTAAACGTCGTAACTTCACTGCGTCGACCGCGCGGACGTCCGGGAATTTGCGTATTTTGCTAATTTGCATACTCAACGGGGAAAACGACGGAGGCGACACCTAGCGGCGAAAAAAAAAATGCATTTAAGATCCGACAGCGTAAGAGCCTTACGCCTGTCGGATCTAATGGATATCTATGCGTAACTGATTCAGTCGCATAGATATGATGGCCCAGATTAGGACTTACGACGGCGTACATTGCGTTGCGCCGTCGTAAGCCCTTTGAGAATCTGGGCCAAAGTGTGTTACTGGCCAGATTATTATTATAATACAGGAGGGCCGTGCTTGTTAGAGCTTGCAAAAATAAGAATAAAGGGAAAAAAGCCAGAATAAAGAAGAAAATAATACAGCTACCACCGCATTTAGGGATTGGTAATCTGCGATTAATTAATCTTTTGTTTTTGGATTTAACACTGCATTTAATTCGATTTTAATGATTGGGTTTACATCGTCTTAAATGATTTTTTTCCTTTACCGAGGTGAGAACAAAGAACATTCCAAGCTATCTTTAGTTCTAAGCACCTAGCATGGCCAAAATCACTCCCAATACCTGTAATCTGAGGTAAAAAATATGCAATAATCCCTTTAATTATCTGCAAGGACTATGTACTAATACCAACACCCGCAAATGTTTACAGCCAAAGTGGATTTGATTCATTACAGGTTTGGTAAAAAAAGATAGTGAAATAGGAGATTAGAATAACTGTGATCATTAAAGAACTCATTTAGCAGATAAATGATCTGTTACATACACATCAGCCGAGTGCGAGACACCGTTATTCCAGGAACTCCAACAAAAGGTCTTGCAGGCCCTCCTGGCAGGAAATGACTGAATGGTCTCATGGAATGTCCTGTCACTGCTGGCTAATTGTGTATAATAGATGTGACCTAGAAGGATTAATACCTTGGCCAGATGAAATTAGCATATCTAGACTTGGAATCAGGTCTTAATGTGATATTAGCACCCCTGCTTGCATCTCCCACCAGGAGGGAAGAGGCCTATGGCAAAAGTTTTAGGCGTACAGTTTGAGTAAATTCTTTTTTTCGGAGGAGCGCATACTAAGTCCCTGTCCTGTTAGCAATTACCTACTCGCTATAAAGACATTTTTCACGTATTCTAGCATTTACTGGGAAATAAAGCACACATCTCTGTGGCTTGTCTGCTTGCTCAAAAATATCTTACAGATTGGATGGAGATGATGAGTTGCAAATAAGCTGTAAAAAGTCACATTTTAGGTCCATGTGCTGTGTATGGAGTAGCGCAAGTGGTGCATGACCCAATATACTTAAGAAAACAAGCTGGACGCTGATGGCAAAGGGGCACACAGCTATACAACCATCTTTGTTTGTTAGCACAAGGCAAAGAGGGCTAAGGTGACAGAATGCATATCATATATAACATTTAATGCGACCAGGTGGCTATGAAGGACACTTGTAAAAAATAAAGCTGCAGATTATTTAGCCATACAAACCATGCAATTGTCTACGGTTTAAATAACACCTCCAAAAACAATATACTTTTATTTATACTCCCATCTTTCATTTGTCAACAGCTGACATGTAAAGGGCCTCAGCAGAGGTTTAGCCCTTAGGAAACACATATGCTTATAATCATCTAGTGATGCAGAAAATGGAAAAATGTAGAGGAGTGCTACTGTAATACTGCAGTACTTCCACTAGAGGCAGTCCCGAGTGAGTGCAAATATATTTTTTGTTTGCATTTTTTTTTCTTTAGCTTAAAGGGGTTGTAAAGACAAAACTATTTTCCTCTTAAATTAAAGTCTGACAGTAGCTGATAAAGTAAAAAGTAATGTTTTGCATTATAACTAGTTTGATACATGTTGAAATCGAGCTGTTTTATTCACCTCCGTCACTCCTGAATCATTATTCTCACTGACTTCCTGGTTTGCGGTGCACATTCATTCTTGCTACATTGCTGCCTAATGGGAACTACAGTTCCTATTAGGCTTAGCCTCCATGCCTGTGAGGGATAAGAGAGCATCTTCACGCAGGGCTGTAGTCATAGGGAGGGGGTGAGCACATTCTGCTTTCCACCATGCAAAACGGCTCAGATGCTGGTGGAAAGCAAGAAGAGGAGAGACAGGAAATGGCATTTTCAAACCTAGATTACTGTATTTTGGAGGTCAAAGGGAAATACGAGGTAAAAGGGAAATACGAGGTAAGTGATATTTAAATGCTCTAGCTTACAGCAATCAATTGATCTAATAAAAAAGAACCTTTAGTGTTCCTTTAAGGCCAGGTTCACACCTATGCGAATTGAGTGCGACTTAAACGGCATCCAATTCGCAGGACATTTCAAAATACATTGTTTTCAATGAGGCTGGTTCACATATGTGCGATGCATTCGCACTGCGCATTGCCTCCAAACCGTGTGCGGTTTTTATGTCTTGCGGTGCGGCTCAGGTGCAAATTCAGTCCCATTATCTTCTATGGGTACGCATCTAATTCGCAGATGTGTTCAGTTCTCTTCAGGAATTTCTCTCATTCAGCTCAATACACTTCTCCCCCACTCTCCTCTCACCCGGAACTTCTCCCAGGTCTCCAAATTCGCATCTAAAACGTTGCTAATCTGCTGAACACTTCTCTTATCTCTTTGCAGAGATAAGAGAGCTGAAATTCGCACCGCACTAGTGTGATTCCGGCCTAAAGGGGTTGTAAAGGTAAAAAAAAAAAATCCTAAATAACTTCCTTTACATTAGTGCATTCCTCCTTCACTTACCTCATCCTTCCATTTTGCTTTTAACCACTTAAGGACCGCCTCCTGCACATATACGTCAGCAGAATGCACGGCTGGGCACAAGCATGTACAGGTACGTCCTCTTTAAGTGCCCAGCCGTGGGTCGCGGGTGCGCACCCGCGACCCGGTCCGAAGCTCCGTGACCGCGACCGCGGGACTCGTGGACCCAATCGCCGCTGGAGTCCCGCGATCGGCCCCCGGAGCTGAAGAAAGGGGAGAGCTGTGTGTAAACACGGCTTCCCCGTTCTTCACTGTGGCGGCGTCATCGATCGTGTGTTCAATTTTATAGGGAAACACAATCAATGACATCACACCTACAGCCACACCCCCCTACAGTTAGATACACAAATGACGTCACACTTAACCTTTTCAGCGCCTCCTTGTGGTTAACTCCCAAACTGCAATTGTCATTTTCACAGTAAACAATGCATTGCTGTGAAAATGACAATGGTCCCAAAAATGTGTCAAAATTGTCCGAAGTGTCCGCCATAATGTCGCAGTCACGAAAAAAAATCGCTGATCGCCGCAATTAGTAGTAAAAAAAAAAAAATAATAATAAAAATGCAATAAAACTATCCCCTATTTTGTAAACGCTATAAATTTTGCGCAAACCAATCGATAAACGCTTATTGCAATTTTTTTTTACGAAAAATAGGTAGAAGAATACGTATCGGCCTAAACTGAGGTTTTTTTTTGTTTTTATATATATATTTTTGGGGGAGATTTATTATAGCAAAAAGTAAAAAATATTGCATTTTTTTCAAAATTGTCGCTCTATTTTTGTTTATAGCGCAAAAAATAAAATAAAAATAAGTCCATCCGGTGAGAACGGTCTGATTGACCATTGTCGTCGGTTAACCGATGAAGCTGACTGATGATCCGTCGTGCCTACACACCATAGGTTAAAAAAACGATCGTGTCAGACCGCGTGGCGTAAAACACAACGACGTGCTGAAAAAAACGTAGTTCAATGCTTCCAAGCATGCGTCGACTTGATTCTGAGCATGCGTGGCTTTTTAACCGATGGTTGTGCCTACTAACAATCGTTTTTTTTCCCATCGGTTAGGAATCCATCGGTTAAATTTAAAGTAAGTTGGCTTTTTTTTAACCGATGGTTAAATAACCTATGGGGCCCTCACACGATCGGTTTTGACCGATGAAAACGGTCCATCAGACCGTTGTCCTCTGGTTAACCTATCGTGTGTACGAGGCCTTAAACAGTTCTTTTTTAATAAATGAACCAGTTTCCTATTATTTTCAACTACCGTATGATGTTGCAACCCATTTAAAAAAAGAATAATGCCCTGTACACACGATCGGTTTATCTAAAGAAAACGGTCCGATGGACCGTTTTCCTATCGGACGAACCGATCGTGTGTGGGCCCCATCGTTTTTTTATCCTTCGGTGAAAAAACTTAGAACCTGTTTTAAAATTATCTGATGGTTAAAAAACCGATAGAAAAAAACAATCGTCTGTGGGCAAGTCCATCGGTTAAAAATCCACACATGCTCAGAATCAAGTCGACGCATGCTTGGAAGCATTGAACTTCATTTTTCTCTGCACGTCGTAGTGTTTTACGTCACCGCGTTCTGACACAAACGGATTTTTAACCGATGGTGTGTAGGCAAGACTGATGAAAGTCAGCTTCATCGGAAAACTGATGAAAAAATCCATCGGTCCGTTTTCATCGGATGAACCGATCGTGTGTACAGGGCATAACACATCTGAGCGCTAAGAATTACTCAGCCTTTTTTTTATACAATAATAGAGTTTTTGTTTCTCATGGAATTTGTATTTAATTACATTTAAAGGTGTTAAAAAAACTGTTTATGTAAAGTAAAAAAAAAAAAATCTGATTAAATATGGAACCAAATCCGGATAAGAATTTAGCTGCATAATAAGGTGCAAGCGATATAATTATAAGATTAAGTAATGAATAAAATTCTAAATACCAGAAATCCTCTTTTTGCCATGGAGATGTCAACAAATAAATGTATTTGTTCCAGTGTGGTGTACAGAAGGTCATTCCCTAGCCAGACATTTAATATGGAATGTTGGCCTTCAAGCACTAGCTATAAACGACACAAAAAGGTGCTTGTTAGTCTGTAGCCTTAAAGTGGTATTAAAGGTTCGGCTTTAAAAAAAATAATAACAAAGTTTATACTTACCTGCTCTGTGCAGTGATTTTGCACAGAGCAGCCTAATCCTCTTCTTCTTGGGTCCCTCGCCGGCGCTCCTCCACCTTGCCCCCAATAGCAAGCCATTTGCTATGGGGGCACTGGTGTGTAAAAAAAATTCAGCCTCTAAAACCATTTACACCCAAAACCAAAAGTTTAACATATTGCAGTTTACCAGTCATTAGATGTGGTGACTGTATTAGGGTTTATTTTTTTTTTGCCATTTTTCCCTGTGTTTCACCTGGTGATCTGGCCAGTAACACACCTCCTGTATTATTATGCTCCCACTGTGAATAAATGAGCATAGGGGCACCTATGGACAGCAGCATTGTCAATCTGGGGAATGTGAGTGTTTGAAGTACAGTAACAAACTGAAGTCGAACTCCAACTAATACTTTATAGGCATGTAGCACCCTCTAGAGGTTAGGTATATTTAAGCCGGCCTGGCTGGTTGCTAGTGGCTGGTTGGTGTGTAACATCACTAGGATCTCCTACTTATTTGTAGAAGGTCCTAGTGCTTTCTGGAAAGAGAGGCTGGAGGGGAAGTGGAGCCACCTGAGGTGTTCTGCGGAGCCCTGACCAATCCCCAACTTGGATTGGCAGGGGGCAGGCCTCCTCAAATACCCAGGGTCAGCCCAGCTGGGGAGGAGTTTTCAGGTGGAAGAGATGATGTGAGAGAGTGCTGAGGTTTTTGAGGCCTTAGAGGGATCTCCCAACTGTGAAGAGGGGGGTGATCTTGGGCCTGGGCTTGGGTGTAGTCAGGACCACTTTCAAGAACACATGAAAAGGTTCTGGACTCGAAGGCACAAGAGAGAGCAAGGAGAGGACAGCGGGAGAGAGCACTGCCCACAGACTCCAGGGTGGACAACTGGTCGCAGCCAGGTAGGCTGGTGAGTGAGCACAGTCAGGAGGACAGACATAATGGTGGCATAATTGCCTTAATATGCCCGTACAGTAGTAGGTTTTGTTAAGCTGACTGCTAGTAATGTAGACATATGCTGCAGCATACCTCTAGTAGTTAAAGCAGAACTATAACCAGATATAAAAAAAACACACATTATTACAGGTCTGTAATCATTAATACACCATTAAATGTCTTTTTTTTTCTGTTTTGCTTTAAAGTATAACTAAAGGCCAAACTTTTCTTTTAATTTTGGATGGAGTGGAGAGGGATTAGAACACTTGTCAGTTTTTATTGCTGTCTGTGTCCCCGTCAAGGAGATTCTCCCTCTATTTGTCCTGTTTACCATTATCATTTAAAGTAAAAAAAAATCCCAAATCTTGGGTTGTCCCCAGAAAAGTAGAGGGGGAAATTGTCCAATAAGGACACTAGTTCTGGTAACCTGGGGGTCCCAAAGGAATTTTTTTTAATTTGCAGTGATTTCCTTTCACTTCCTGTTTGGCTATTGGACAGGAAGTGAAGGAAAAACTCTGAAATGGGACACAGATGGTGAAAAAAATCTGACAGGGGTTATAGCCCTCCGTTGCTCGATCCAAAATGCAAAAAAAGTCTTAAAGTGGTTGTAAACCCTCGGGGACACGTTACAAGTAAGCTTAGATTAAGGCTTACCTGTAGGTGCTTGCAATATCTCCGAAATATCTCCTACACCAGGCATATGCAATTAGCGGACCTCCGGATGTTGCAAAACTACAAGTCCCATCATGCCTCTGCCTCTGGGTGTCATGCTTGGGGAGGTCAGAGTCTTGCTATGCCTTATGGGACTTGTAGTTCTGCAACACCTGGAGGTCTGCTAATTGCATATGCCTGTCCTACACGGTCTCGGAGATATTTTCAATTTCCCCAAGCGACGACTTCAACGGCGCATGCGCCATTTTGAAAGGGCACGCTGTGTCATTTCAAGCCGGGGTCATGCTGTGAAAGGTGGCTCCCACGCACATGCGCGGGAGTGACATCACGCGACTCTGACCAGTCAGAGAGCCGGAGTTCGCGGCCCCTGGAAGAAGAGGGGTGAAGATGGATGCTCGCTGCCAGCGTGGAAGACGGTGACATCGCAGGCTTCTACTGCAGGTAAGTGTCACATAATGGACTACTATGCAATGCATAGTAGCCTATTATGCTTTACCTTTGCAGGGAAAGTTAGAGGAAGTAACACGCATCGGGGTTTACTTCCTTTTTAAAGTGATACTAAAGTCTCGCTTTTTTATAAAAAAAACAAAAAAAAAAACATGTTATACTTACCTGCTCTGTGCAATGCACAGAGCAGCCCCAATTCTCCTTTTTTTGGGTCCCTCACTGGTGCTCCTGGCACCTATTTCTTGTCGAGTGCTCCCACAATAAGCAGCTTGCTATGGGGGCACCCGAGCCGAACCATAGCTCTGTGTATCCATTCAGACATGGAACTGCGGTTTGGCCCCACCCCCTCTCTTTCCTCATTGGCTAACAGACTTTGATCGACAGCAGAGGGAGCCAATGGCACCGCTGCTGTGTCTCAGCCAATCAGGAGGGAGAGTCTCGAATGGCTGAGTCTCTTGTGCACATCGCTGGGTCGAGATGAGGCTCAGGTAAGTATTACGGGACTGAGAGGAGCTGCTGCACACAGAAGGTTTTTTATTTTAATACATAGAATGCATTAAGATAAAAAAAACCTTCTGCCTTTGGAACCACTTGGTGATGGAAGTTCACAGCATGCACTCCTCGGCCTACAGTAACAACTGTAAGATTGTGATCTGCCGTTAATGTGAAGGTAGGTAGGCCTGCTGTGACCTGATCAGACAGTATTTATGGGCCCCCCTTAGTAGTCTTACCACCCTGGCCATGTAATCGGTCTAAAAATGCAGTCCTGGAGCTGAACCTATATTATAAAACTGTGAATTTACTAAGAACAGCTGCGTTTAGATTGCTATAAGTTAAAAAGCTTGATATTGTTTCAACCGAAAAAATATGTCTGCATCAAAGGTACACATTAACCCATGGCCATCTCCACTCATAGGACATCAGGAAACACTGATGAATGTTTTTGCACAAATACAGCTGAAGAAACAAGATTCACTGAACTGATTACTAATAGAAAAACCCTCTGGAATTTATAAAAGGGTAACATCAGAAAAAAAAATTGCTAATGAGGGTGTTGACTGAAGCGTTATTGTCAAACAGAACCTATTAACTGTGTGGTCTCCTCTCTAAGTCTTGGAGGTGTTGACCAATGCAGCTCTTATCTGTACATCAGAGCAGTAAATATGTGCACCATATGTGCCCTCGGGTGTACGGGTAGACTCTGCCCTGTGTAACACGTGTGCCTCTGGCCATTTGCAGTGATAGGTTTCCTACTGAGCGTAATCTCCCAGCCCCCTTCACCAGGAGCATCCCATGAATGGCTCCATTCTACTACATTGACACAGGTCTCTCATTAACATAAGTCCTAGGTAGATCGAATGAATGGCTGATTGACGTGTGTTTTCATGTCATCCAATAAGCATAAATGGTCAGTGATGGATTTAACTCTCTAATACATTTTCCCAATATGCTATTTAAGACTTTTTGAGCTGATGCAGATGCATTGGCTCAATAATCCAAAAATATGTGACATCATTCTGGTGTCAGAAAGTACCGTATTTGCCGGTGTATAAAGCGACCGGGCGTATAAGACGACCCCCTAATTTTACAGTTTTTTACGTACAAGACGACCCCCCTTCCAAGGCTTTCAGCGCTTCATATTTCTTCCTTCTAGAGCCATATTCTTCTTCATTCTTGCTGGAGCTGGAGCCAATCATGGCGAGCGATGTATTCTATTGATGAATACAAAGCCTGCTTGGATTGGCAGAGGCTGTAACATCATCAGCCCACGCCTCTCTGAGGCCCCGTACACACGACCGAGTTTCTCGGCAGAATTCAGCCAGAAACTCGATCGGAGCTGGATTCTGCCGAGAAACTCGGTCGTGTGTAGACTTTTCAGCGAGGAAGCCGATGAGGAACTCGTCGGCCAAATAGAGAACATGTTCTCTATTTCCTCGTTGTTCAATGAGGAAAGTCGGCCCGCCGAGATCCTCGGCGGCTTCAACACTGAACTCGACGAGGAACTCGATGTGTTTGGCACGTCGAGTTCCTCGGACGTGTGTACGGGGCCTGACTCTCAAAGCCAATCCGAGCAGGCTATTGTATGTAGCCTGCTCGGATTGGCAGAGGTTGTTACTATAATCCGAGCAGGCTCTGTATTCATTTGCATACATCGCTCACCAGGATTGGCTAAGTGGTATATACTGTATGTAGCCGAAGATACATACAGTATTACCGCACATCCAGCAGGCATCTGAGCAGTTGACCCAGCGTATAAGACGACCCCTGCTTTTTGACCATTCTTTTTAAGTGTAAAAGGTAGTCTTATAACGCCAGCAAATACAGTATTCCAGAAAGATTTTTTCACACTCCAACTAGGATTATCGCATTGTATGCATACAAAATACATTTTTAATCTGTCCCAAATAATCTCCTGTCCATGGAAGATCACTTGCATGTCTTCCCCGAAGTTCAGCCACAAGCATCCTCTCCCGCTGTATGATTTCCTGCATCATTTATCACGTGGCTATTCCCAAGTTATTTTCCAGAAGCCAAAGTCACGATTCACTGCGCATAGCTCGGCTCCCTTTCCTTGAGTCTTATGATTATTCATAGGTACTAGGAAATAGCAAAAATAATGGACATGCAACACAATTAAAATTTTGACAATTTTTTTTCTTTAGCGACAGATAGGGGAGGAGACATGGTAGATTTGATTAGACGTTCCCACTGTTTTGTCACCATGGAGGACAGGAATATGAATTCTTCCAATGAAGCTCCAGATACTGATAAAAGCCAGACAGAGGTTCTAATTTCTCCTATACGTCATCCAAATATAAAAAAATATTTTGCAGAATTTCCAAATTCTGTGTTTGAGGGAAGTCATCTTGCTAGACAATTTCCAAAGAAGTTTAATTAGCTATTCTATCCATAAACATCATGGTTGGACTCCAGGAAATTCTATGACCATTGAATGGCCTTTGGCGTACAACACATATTTATTAGCACATACAGTATACTTTAATGATCATATCTAAGACAATTTATCAAAACAAAACTTGTTTTTGTAGCTTTGAATAGAGTTGGTAAGGACCAGAATGTCTGTCGACATGTACTGCTCTCTGTGTCCCCGTTTAGAAGATTTCTCCTTACTTTCTGGGTGGTCACTGGGACCCAATGGTTTGGCTGGAGCTCCACTTTCACTTTGCTGAAACTGCCTAAGGAACAAAATAAGTACAGTCTGGCATTATACTAAGCAATGACTGTCAGAGAAATCTGTTATTAGCTGTAACAGTAAGCAGAGCTAGCATTCTAACTAAGGAACAAACATCCCCTCCCCTCGCACTGACCTCAGCAATATTTTTAAATGTTGTCCTCCATGCACAGCAGGTGTCTGGCTTCTAATCACCCCACTTCAATGTTCAGTGTTCTGCTAGATTTCTCAGCAGCTGATGTGATTATTCAATGTGAGCGTTTGATTGGTTGCTGATACGGGCCACATTTACTAGTGTTGCTCAAGAATATTCGTATTGCGAATATTCGTTACGAATATTGCATATTCGAGTATTCGCGAATAACTCGAATATCGCGGTCAAAATTCGCTATTACGAATATTCGTATTTTTTCTAATTTATTTTTAAAACAGATCACATCCTAGTGATCTCCATCGACGTCTAAAAGCATTGCTGGTATGATTAGAGACCCTGGGCCGAGTAGCTGAGGCGATCCTTTTATGTTGACGAATATTCGCTTTCGCGAATATTCGTATTACGAATATTCACGAATACTTTCTCCGCCCTTCTTTTGCATCAGAGCCAATCAGAGTTCTCCTACCACAGTTGTCAGAGGTTAGCAACCTCCATAGCAACCAATAGGAACCTGCCTGCACGACCAGTATATAAGATCACTCCCAGCAGTATTTCAGTGCAGATTCACAAGGTGGCTAGAGAGAGTGGAGTGTTTCTGTGCGTTTTTCCAGTGTATTGCGATCTTAGAGCTTAGAGCATTGTGCTTCCTATAGTGCTTTCAGTTCTGAGTTTCCTGCTTCTATAACCAACTGCTTTTTTCAAAGCAAAAGACCCAACAGCTTTTCTAAAAGCTCAGATTTGTGTTGTTTTGTCCAGGTTAGTGTAGCTTAGTGTTAGATAGATTTATGTGTAGTTAGTGTAAGTGTACATTTCTTTAAGGTAGCTTAGTTTAGTGTGTGTTTAGTCTCTGGCAAAGATCCAGGAAATGATCTCCGTTCTCGCGTGTTCTTAGCGCGCATGCGCGGACGAGAATTTCGCAATCAATTTCGCATTCGCATAAAAAATTTATTTTTTATAAAATATCACGAATATTCGATTTTAACGAATATTTCACGAATATTCGTCTATATATTCGTGATATATCGCGAAATCTAATATGGCGTATTCCGCTCAACACTAACATTTACATTGCCTGCAGGGAAAGCACTGCAGTGCACTAAAGTCCAGAGCTGAAGGGATTATAAGAGAACTGTTTGCTAGATCAGAACCCATTCTAGATGATGGACAACAAAAATGGGGGTGCCGTGCCAATGCTGGGTGTAGGCATGCAGTGGTGAAGTATAGGCAACTTTTTCATTCTTTAAAAATGCCTCCCGCTAGCTTGCCTGTCCTCGCAAAGCTTTATTTCAAATGCTAAGGAATGGAGAGGAATAAGTTGAAAATGTTATATTGTTTTTTTTTTTTTGTTAAGGTTATTATTTGAGCCTCTTTCGGTCATGCCTCTTCAGCTGCCATACACATGGGCTGAATCAATGTCATCTGCTTTCTATTGAATTGGCCAATGCTGTCCGACATTCAGTCCGCGTGTACTAGGCTTAAGAGGCAGGGAACGCCCAAGAGGTACACCCACAGGATAAATCAGAGCATAATCAGATCAAGCAGGCCCAATAGCAAGCCTACACATTCAGATAAAAAGGGGAGTGAAGCTGGTATAACATCAGAAATGTTATGAGGCCCGTAAGTTGAAAGAAGGGGGGCCACAATTGGCCCCCTCCAATGATTATATGAAATTGCGGATAGGAAACGCTGTCTTGTGCATAAACCAGGCATGTCCAAAGTCTGAGCCGCGGGCCAATTGCAGCCCGCGTTTCGGTTTCGAACGGCCCGCCTGGTAATTTTGACATATATATCTTTTGTGGCTCACAATGAATCCCCGAGCGCCAGGGGCCACACAAATATAAATGCTGGCTGCCTTGGAGGGGACAGGACGAGTGCAGTACAGGATACAGGAGTATTTCCTGTTTACATGGCGTCCTGTGTAAAAGAAAATTTTGGCTTTCAATTAAAGAGGCAGCCGAGAAAACAGGAGTTTCTCCTGCATGTCTGTCGGTGCTCGTCCTGCCCCCTCCCTGTCTCCTCAAGGCTGCAGATGGACATGAATCAGGCTGCACTGTTGACAATGGTGAGTCTGCATTCATGGCAATGGAGTGGGTGCTGCATTCATGGCAATGGAGTGGGTGCTGCATTTATGGCAAAACGGTGGGTGCTGCATTCATGGCAATACGGTGGGTGCTGCATTCATGGCAATATTGTTGGTTGCTGCATTCATGACAATTATGAGGCTGCAGATGGGCACTGATTAGGCTGCATTGATGGGCACTGACCCTTATTTTGCTTCACAGTTCTTTATTTAAAATGTAAGATTTATTCCTGACACTTCCTTTTTAAAGTTAAAGCGGAGGTTCACACAAAAAGTGAACCTCCGCTTTTTGGATCCCTCCCCCCCTCCGGTGACACATTTGGCACCTTTCAGGGGGGAGGGGGGTGCAGATACCTGTCTGAGACAGGTATTTGCACCACTTCCGGGTCTGATCCCCGTGGGGAATCCAGATCCTCGCGCATGCGCAGTAGGGAATCGGGCAGTGAAGCTGTCAGGCTTCACTGCCTGATTCCCTCACCGAGGATGGCGGCAGAAGCAGCCGAGGACCGTGCGATTGCTCAGCTCTGGCTGCTGACTTCGCGGGCGTGCTGGACAGGTAAGTGTAAATTTTTTAAAAGTGAACAGCTGCCGTATTTGTAGCTGCTGACTTAAAAAAAAAAATCGGCAGAACCTTTGCTTTAAGGTGCGTGTTTTAAGCTGATAAATAGGGTATATCCAAATAACACGCCTAAGCTCATCTTTTCACCACACACAGCCACAAAAGGCAACAGAATTTGTGCTGGCAGTGTATTAGTGCTCGAACGAACACACTTCGACCAAATTTTAATGGTTTAAAGAATGTCAGGCAAAATAGTCGACCCTCAAGCATGTTCACTTCATAAAATTTGGCCCTCTTTGAAAAAAGTTTGGACACCCCTGGCATAAACTGTTGACCACAACAAGGTAAAGTGTAAACAGGTATTACCTTCAGAGAGAGGAACCCTACATGGTCAAGTAAAATATAATTTTTTTTTTTGTAAATCATTTTTTTATTGAGTGTTTTTATACAACATACATTAACAGTCCACACAACGTGGAAAACAACCGGCCACAGATCACCGGTACACAGTACATAGAAAAAAAAAAAGATTTAACAACACAAAAGGTATCACACTAAACTGGTGATACACCCTCCCCAAAACCTTGCCTACATAGGAACACAGTTGTCGTGAACCTCCAGTCAGAGGCGGTCCATCCAGATATGGGACACAGTCACATGGTTTTCCAAGTAGACTTGGTGGATAACTGCAGGAAAGCGGTTCCGCCATAAACCCCCTTCCCCCCCACCTACACAAGAAAAAGTTCTACTGAGGGGAAACGGTCTCCTGTCCCCCAAATGGTCAGTATAAAACCCCCTCAATTACCCACTAGTCCTCCATCATCCCAAACACATTCACGTCCAGTGCCAAAATACCTGCAAAAGGGTCAGCGTGTCACAACTATATGTAATCAGTCATATGCCGTGTCCATGAAAGCCATCCATCCCCCCCAAACATTTGGTCAGCGCCCCCTGTTCAAATAAGTAGCTTTGCAAAAGGGTAATGCCTTGTTGACCAACGCCTTCCAGGCCTCTATAGTAGGAGTCACAGAGCTCTTCCACAATGGGATAATACGTTTTTTTGCCATAAAATAGTAATAGGGTTAGGAGCTTGCGAATAGCCCTGGTAGTAGCCAGGGGCTCCACCAGATGCAATAGGCACACCTCAATAGACAAGGGAATCGAGATAGAAGTGACCGCTCGTATACAGGCAGCAATGGTTTGCCAGTAGGGTGTAATCCGTGGGCACTCCCAAAAGATTTGCATAAAGTTGGCCAAAGGAGCAGCGCATCTCCAACATAGAGACTGCTGATCCCCAAAAATCCTTGCTAATCTTGCTGGGGTGAGATAGACTCTATGTAAGAATTTGTAGTGAATCAATCTATCTCTACTAGAAACTAGATACTGAAATGCAGATCCCCACATATCGTCCCAGTCATCATCTCTGTCTAACCCCGGAGCTACAGTCTCCCAGGCTCTCCTGCAAGGTCCCAGGAGGAGAGTCGTCTCTTGGAACAGGTCTTTATATAGGCTCCCCACCAAACTGCGAGTAGAAGGCATAGCACAGCTGAATGTACCTGAAGAAGTGGGTATTGGGCAGGTTATATTTTAGTTTGAGTTCATCAAATGACAATATATGACCATTCGATACAATATGGAGCAAAAGCTTAATGCCATACTTAGTCCACACTACCGGGTCCGGGTATTCAAAAAAGTGAGTTGGATTATGGTTCCTCCACAGTGGGATATTAGGGGAGAAAGTGGTGGAACTATGCGATTGTAATCCCTGAGCCAAAACCCATGCCCTCATCACTGAGCGCATGGAGGGTGTCAACGGGTAGGGAGCCCTCAAACATCGATTTACCAAATGGGACAGAGCCTCATATGAGCCCACACAGGCAGCTTTCAGGAATACAGAGGCATCATCCGGAGGAACAGTCAGCCAGTGATGTGCCACCGTCAACTGTCCAGACAGAAAATATTTGTGGAAATTAGGAACCGCAAGGCTAACATATATAGCCGGATTCAGAAAGACAGGCGCATCTTTAGTTCGGCATAGCGCATCCCATTTGCACTACGCCGACGTAACATAGTGAGGCAAGGCCAGTATTCACAAAGAACTTGCTCCCTAAGTTACGTCTGCGTAGCGCAAATGGGCCGGCGTAACCCCGCCTAATTTAAAGTAGGCATGTAGTGGGCGGGCTATATTTAAATTAACCGTGACCCTGTGTAAATGAGGGCCGTTCGTTCGGCCGTTGGTTGAGGGTTTGTATAGGGGTGGAGGCGCTTTTCCAGGAACTCCAAACTCTTGATGCTGAAAAGCAAATGTGTCATATATATATTATATAATTTATAAGGCTGAATAAAGACACTGGTCCATCTAGTTCAACCTGAGTATGTGTTTGTGTGTATTTACAGTATGTCACTACCATTTTCCACATCCCTGTACATTGTGTTTGCTAAGAAACACAGATAAAAATGCTTTAAGTTAATCCACACTCTCTGCTGACACCACGAACTGTGGAAGATAGTTCCACATATTTACTACTCTAACAGTAAAGAACCCCTTACTTGGTTTAAGAGTGAATCACTTCTTGTCCAAGTTCATTGTTTGGCCATGTGTTTGCTTTAGGAGACCTTAGATTAAATCATTTTCTCCCAATGCTGGAGTCACTGTTTCAAAATTTGTATATTGCAATCCTCTTCCCTCTTAAAGTGGGAGTAAACTTCCATCTCTGGCTTTTACCTATAGAAGGAAAAAACGTTGTTTATGTGTATAAGATTTACCCATAATGCCATGTTTTTCTCACACAGGTAAAGGGGAGTTCCACCCACAATTTCACTTTTTAAATATAAATACCCCTGTAATACAAAAGCTTAATGTAGTCTAGTAAAGTTAGTCTGTAAACTAAGGTCAGTTTTGTTAGTTAGAGCATTTAGTTAGTTTATAATCTAGAAATAGACCGTGGCCATCTTAAGTGTGGGCATCATGAAGCCAGACTGTATGACTTCCTGGATTTCAGCCTTGCAGATCTCGCACATGCTCAGTGCTGCACAAGCGATGTAATAGGTTTCAGTCAGTTTTCCATAGCAACGGGAGTGTCAGAGGAAGTTGCCGCCCCTTCTCTATGCAAATAGGCTATTTGCAAGGACTACTGGGATACATGATGCCTATCCCAGAAACCCTTGCGAATAGCCTTGTGACTTAATAGCCTAGGCTAATAAGGAGGAGGAAGTAATGAAGGACTACAAAATAAAGGTATTTACAAGCAACAAAATAAATAAAAATTGCCCATTCTGAACACTATTAGGTAGATTCAGGTAGGGGCGCGCTGATTTGCGGTGGCGTAGCCTAGCGTGTTTACACTACGCCGCCTGAAGTAAGAGAGGCAAGTACATGATTCACAAAGTACTTGCCTCCTTACTTAGGGCGGCGTATTGTAAACGCGGCGGGCGTAAGGGCGCCTAATTCAAATGGGTTGGGGGGGGCGTGTTTAATGGTAATGAGGCTTGACCTCACGTTTTTGACGTTTTTTGTCACTGCGCATGCGACAGGCGACTACATTTCCCAGTGTGCATTGCGGTTACGTACGCCGCACGGGCCTATTGATTTCGACGTGGACGTAAACGACGTAAATCCCGATTCGCGGACGACTTACGCAAACAACGTAAAAATTTTGAATTTTGCGGCGGGAACGGCGGCCATACTTGACATTACTATTCCACTAGAGCCTAGCTCTAACTTTACGCGGCCTATCTCTTACTTAAACGGCGTAAAAGTACTGCGTCGGCCTGGCGTACGTTCGTGAATCGGCGTATCCCCTCATTTACATATTCTACGCCGACCGCAATGGAAGCGCCACCTAGCGGCCATCCAAAATATTGCAATCTAAGATATGACGGCGCAAGCCGTCGTATCTTAGATATGTTTAAGCGTATCTCTGTTTGAGCATACGCTTAAACTTAGGTCGGCGTAGATTCTGAGTTAGGTCGGCTTATATACTGATAAGCCGGCCTAACTCTTTGTGAATCTATCTATATGAGATTAGGGCATGCAGCACAGACAAACATAAAAAAATGGGTGGAACTCCACTTTAAGAGGGAGAATGAGAACCTGTTGCTCTTGAAAAGGTACTGTTATAATCAAGCTAAATCATATAATTATATGCTATATGTTATAAGATAATAATTTATTATTTATCTATTTACTGTGAAATTACTGGTTGGAAGTTATAACTTCAAACTTCAGTAATTTGTCCGTTAAGCCACCTGCTTGAGTACAGATTCTGAAAATATAGTAAATGACCTTAAAAAGAATATATAATAAACTTTTTGCATTAATCAATGGGCAACACATTACAATACTGTACTGTATAAGCAGGTTAAAAGGGTTTGAGAATTTTTTTTAATTTAAGAAGCACAACATTTTACCATGACTGGGCCGATGATGGACATCAAAGTATGGAGAACAATATTATCATAGCTTATTCTATGGAGAAATTAGCACAATTGCATAGTAAAAGGGATTTCCCTAGATGTTGGAAAGTCTCTAAAATAACAAGAACCGCAGACACTCATGCAAGCATATAATTACACAAACATATAGCCAGTGCGAGTTCTCTATTAACCCTGTAATTGCAAAAAGGCCTTGCCACATAATGACTATTAGGGCTAGTATTCACAGCAGAACATCACCTTAGACAAAAGGCCTGATGTGTTTATATGGTTGTAAAATACATCAGAAACAATAGGAAGGAAACAGGGTTGTTACACAATCTGGGAATTCTTTTTACTTTGTGGTTGTTAACTTATTTTTCCTAACATTTACGCAATATGCAACACTTGGCATTAAAATATTCTGTTTAACGTATGGTTAATTTATATTCTTCAAATTCATTTATGTAAAGTGCGTTAATGTATTCAGTGCAAGTAATCATATCCACAAATGCATTTTAGTTTTAGAAATCGTGCTTCTATTTATAGTTTATTTCACAATCGGTGGTTTGAAAATACATAAAATTTCCAGACTGTTTTGTAAATGCAGAATTTTATTTACAAATAATTTAAATTCGGGCTATTTGTCTAAATGATAAACTTAAAAATTGAACAGGACATTCAACAGTTGCTTGATATATACAAGAGAGAGAGAGAGCTGAATTTTGTATCCTCTATTTATAACAAAAACATTTTTTTAATTATTGTTGCGCATGATGACAAATCACATTTTATCTTATACAATGTACATAACATGTAATCCACATGATCCAACAATGATGGAATTAAAGGGTTTGTAAAGGTACATTTTTTTTTCCTAAATAGCTTCCTTTACCTTAGTCCAGTCCTCCTTCACTTTTTTTTTTTAATCACTTCTTTATTAAATTTTTCTTTACATATAACATTTAACATGTCTTGGCACTTAAAGCGGATGTTCCACCCCAAAAATATATTAAAAGCCAGCAGCTACAAATACTGCAGCTGCTGACTTTTAATATAAGGACACTTACCTGTCCTGGAGTCCAGCGCCGTCCGCAGCAGGGCACGAGCGGTCGCTCGTCACCCTGCTGCTCCCCCCTCCATCCACGGTGAGGGAACCAGGAAGTGAAGCGCTGCGGCTTCACTGCCCGGTTCCCTACGGCGCATGCGCGAGTCACGCCGCGCCCGCCGATTGGCTCCCGCTGTGTGCTGGGAGCCGAGTTTTCCCAGCACACAACGGGTGGGGGGAAGGGGGCGACGGGATGTGACGCAATGCCCGTCTTTTGCCCGTGAATGCCGGGCCGGAAGTGGGTGCAAATACCGGTTTTTAGACAGGTATCTGCACCCCCCTCCCCCTGGAAGGTGTCAAATGTGACACCGGAGGGGGGGAGGGTTCCGATCAGCGGGACTTCACTTTAGGGTGGAGAACTGCTTTAAAAGGCAGCTCAATACTACCTTCCTTTACTATATGGTGGTTTCCGGTCCCCCCCCCCCCCCCCCAAAAAAAGAATCTATATATATAAAACTCAACGTGTGTGTGTGTGTGTATGTATGTATGTATGTATGTATGTTCCAGCATCACGTCCAAACGGCTAAAGATATTAACATGAAACTTGGCACACATGTTACTTATATGTCAGCAACAAACATAGGATAGGTGGTTTAACCCTTACCCACCCCCATTTGCCATGGTCGGGGTTTTCCTTTAAAGTCCCATTCAACTCTATGGGAAATACATGTTACTTCATAACTTCCAAACGGCTGTACATATTTCGATAACACTTGGTCACATGTTACTTATATGTCCACTTAAACTATAGGATAGTTAATTTATCCCTTAACTACCCCCATTTGTGAGGGTCAGGGTTTTTGTTTAAAGTCCAATGCAAATCAATGGGAAATGTATGTTCCCACATAACTTCTGTACGCCTGGAGATATTTCAATAATACCTGGTACACATATTACTTATATGCCAAATACAAATATATGACAGTTAAATTAACCCTTACCTACACCCTTATATAAAAGATGGGTATATTTATATTACTATGATTTTCCTCCCCAAAAAGTTAAGATAGAAAGACTGGGCAACGCCGGGTATTCAGCTAGTATATTAATATATATGTATTCCTAGTGTTATATAATTGTGATATTTATTATGGTTCCTCTGTGCCTTCTTATATTTATTTATCTGTGATTCAGGTTTACCTCCCTTATTGACCCCAAAAAAAAAAGTTGTGTTTAAGATGTTATATTTATATGTGTATTCTTAAAATAGTAAATATATTGCACTAAACCTCAAACAAAATATATTTAGGCAGCCAACACAACAAAGGATAATTGTGAAAATAAATGTAAAATATAGTGTAGCGCCAATGGAAGACCCACTTATAGGGTGGATCTACTGTGAAAGGAAAACCCTGGGCAATGTGTCTTTCCAAAAATGGACCTCACCCACTGTGAATGGGTGCACTGACTATAGTAGGGTGACCCGTATATAATATAGGTGAACAAATGTATGTCCACAGTGTCTATAGGCAATAACGACCCTACACGTGGAAAATAAGTACAGTGACTGTGGTGCAGTAACTTATAAAAGGCAATGAGGTGAATCAACACCAAGCATGTGATCGTATAATTCAGGTGTCCCAAGAAGGACAGCTAAAACAATCTCAATGTGACATGAAAAAATGTAAATAAATAAAAAGTGCTTCCCCAATGGTAAATATGCCTCTCTGTGGCAGTATATAAACCACAAGCAAACAGGCCCTTAACCCAGGTACCTATATATATCGCTGATAGATTGAGCAATGAATGGTCATAATGAGCATGAACAATCATATATAGCAATAATGAACCTCATATACACTTGAGAAATACAATTAGCAACTCCAGCTATGAATTGCTGTTTTATAGAGTCCCAAGAATAAAGAATATATCATAAGTCCATACACCTTGATGATAGTATGAGTATGATTTTCCTTCTTGGTGGACTTGGGTAGAAATGTATACTTCAAGGAACAATTTCCAAAATGCTTGAAAATAGGTTTAAATGAGGTACTCTTACCAGATGTGGTGGACCCGCAGCCCACCGTACGATGGGGGGGTCTTAAAGGCTTGTGTGGGCCGATCGCCCTCTCTGGTTGCCGTCTGGATGGTATCGTCTGGGTGACTATCCTGGGCGTGGTAAGTATCCAATGTGCACAGATTGCACTTGTAGCCAGGTGTTCCAGGTATTCCAGTAAGCGAAGTATGGACCGTAATAGTGCCGTTCAATCAATATCAACAATGGGGAAAAAGGAGAAAAGGAAAAAACTCCTCATAGTGTAAAAATGTAAAGAAAAATAATAAAAACACTTTTAAAATTCACACCGGTGACAGGAAACTCCAAAAGTAGCAACACACAGCAGCTCCGCCACCTGGAAGGATGGACAGGAGTAATCCAATAGTGTGCAATGGAAGGGGTGGTAGGAGCCAGGGGTACACCCCTGTTGAAGTCTTTATCAGACGAAACCGGTCGGGTACACTGGTCCTACCACCCCTTCCATTGCACACTATTGGATTACTCCTGTCCATCCATCCAGGTGGCAGAGCTGCTGCTGTGTTGCTACTTTTCAAGAATCTCCTTAAAAGGGTTGTAAAGGTAAAAAATTGTTTTCATAAATAGCTTCCTTTACCTTAGTGCAGTCCACCTTCACTTACCTCATCCTTCCATTTTGCTTTTAAATGTCCTTATTTCTACAGGAGAGTCAGGATGCCCACTAACACACAGCTCCTTTCTCTATCTGCAACGTAGAGAGCATCCTGACTCTCCTGTAGTCCAAGGGAGGGGACGAGCACGACACTCCACATCAGGGAGAAAGCCTTGCATTACTGTGTGGCGTTACAGACAGAAGAACAGGAAGTGAGGATTTCTCAGAAGAAATAAGGACATTTAAAAGCAAAATCGAAGGATGAGGTAAGTGAAGGAGGACTGCACTAAGGTAAAGGAAGCTATTTATGAAAAACATTTTTTACTTTACAACCCTTTTAAGGACATTCTTTGCCTGTCCGCTTTGACCTATCCTTCTGCCAGCCCACTTCATTAATAATCTTGATCATCTAAATTCATTATATACAGTGGGTACTCCAATTGAGGCAAGCAATCTAGAACGATGCACTTTTTTTTCCATGAAGATATCAATTAGAGGCAGATCCTTTAGATCATTACATATAATATTTGACCATAACTATATAACATCTCAAAAATGTAAAAATCTCATTAAACATTGCTGTCACATAAAGCTTAGAACAACACCTAGAACCAGGGGAGGGCTGGCAGGGGGGGCAGGGTGGAAATCTTCCCCCAGGCTGATGACACTATACACAGCCACCGGACGCCACTACCAAATGCTGTTTTTGCAGAGCAGGAATATGCCTGCTGGAGCTCTGTTAACACAGGTCATGGCCGCTGCTCACCTGCCACTGTGCAGCCGTGCCTATGTTAGCTCTGAGGTAGATGGCTGCAGAGCTGAGCTATGTCTTGTCTCACACATAGCTCAGCCTCAGTGCACACCAGCTCTGACATCCCGTTCTCTCTCTGCACAGCAACCAAGGAGAGATCAAGCTCATCTGCTCCTCCTCCTTCTGAGTCTGCCCTGCCCACACTCCCCAGGCATGTGTGGGCACTGGACAGGAAGTTTGAACCAAAAAAAGCATCAGACAGCCTGCCTGCACCTCAGCCTCCATCCTGGTAAGTTCACCCTCTCTAGTCTCTCTTGCCTCCCATTGTATAAAAAGGGGTGCTCTATGGACTTTGTTAAAGGGGAGGGAGGGCAGGCTTTGGTAAACAGAGACCCTCTTTACACAATAGTCCACAGCATGCACCCTTAAATCAAGTTTCCCAGAACGCCCCTTATATCAGATCTGATGTATATGGGGTCTGTGCGGACTCTGATGTATATAGGCTCTGTGTGGACTCTAATGTAAGGGGAGGCTCTGTGCGGACTCTGATGTAAGGGGGGCACTGTGCGGACTCTGATGTAAGGGGAGGCTCTGTGCGGACTCTGATGTAGGAGGGGCATCGAGTTAAAGGGGGGCCTCTGTGCGGACTCTGGTGTAAGGGGGGCCTCTGTGCAGACTCTGGTGTAAGGGGGGCCTCTGTGTGAACTCTGATGTAAGGGGGGCCTCTGTGTGGACTCTGATGTAAGGGGAGCCTCTGTGTGGACTCTGATGTAAGGGGAGCCTCTGTGCCGTCTCTGATGTAAGGGGGGCCTCTGTGCGGACTCTGATGTAGGGGGGGCACTGTGCGGACTCTGATGTAAGGGGAGGCGCTGTGCGGACTCTGATGTAAGGGGGCACTGTGCGGACTCTGATGTAAGGGGAGCCTCTGTGCGGACTCTTGTGATCATGAAAAATCTTAGACTGTTTTCTTCGATCCATCACTTTTCCACACTCTATGGGCCACTTGAATGGACTTGCCCCCAGGCCTAAGGCTGCCAGCCCTCCCCTGCCTAGAACCTAGAATAATAATCTTATTATAAAAGTCATTATAGTTATGTTTACTTGATATGAATCAAGAACATACAACATAAGGAGCAGAAAATATTTTTCTAAGAATTTTTTTTATTAAATGCCAAATAAAACATGCACAAAGAAAACATTTCTGTCTCATTTATCAGACTGTTTGCCAGAGGAATTGAGAGCACGAGTGTATATAACAAGATGCTGACTATTTCAGTGTCCCAATTTTTGCTGGTTTGGTCTGCAAATATAACCGTATTCCACAGGATATCTTACAACATCATTGTTGATATTCCAGTGAAACAGTTGTGAAATTGTGGATAGTACTTGTTTAGTATAGTAGATTGTCATAATCTAAACTAAATTGTGGCAAAGAAAAGTAAACACACATAGAGTGCCTTGAGAAAGTATTCATACCCCTTGACATTTTCCACATTTTGTTACGTTACAACCAAAAACATAAATGTATTTTATTGGGATCTTATGTGATAGACCAACACAAAGTGGTACATAATGTAAAGTGAAAGGAAAATGGTTTTCATTTTTTTTACAAATAAATATATGAGAAGTGTGGCGTGCATTTGTATTCAGCCCCCTTTACTCTGATACCCCTAACTAAAATCTGGGGGAACCAATCGCCTAAGTCACCTAAATAGTAAATAGAGTCCACCTGTGTGTAATTTAATGATTAAAACTGTTCTGTGAAGCCCTCAGAGGTTTGTTAGAGAACCTTAGTGAACAAATAACATAATGAAGGCCAAGGAACAAACCAGACAGATTAGGGATAAAGTTGTGGGGAAGTTTAAAGTTTAGGTTATAAAAAAATATCCCAAGCTTTGAACATCTCATGGAGCAATGTTCAATCCATCATCCGAAAATGTAAATGTATGGCACAACTGCAAACCTACCAAGGCATTGCCATCCCCCGAAACTGACAGGCAAGGAGAGCATTAATCAGAACTGCAGCCAAGAGGCCCATGGTAACTCTGAAGTAGCTGCAGAGATCCACAGCTCACAGCTCCTCTGCTTTTAACATAAGTTAGACAGTTGAATTAGGCTTGCAATTTGGTTGTTAAGTTTGAGCCTGGTTATTACGCTATACTACTTTATTTATTTACTTATACATACTGTTTGCATCAACACGCATCTCATTTAAAGTCCCAACCCTTTCTTTCTTTCTTTCAATTTTCAGGGATGGAGGCATGTGTCATCCACATGCCTCATTCAAAGTCCCAAACCCAGTTCCATGTTTACCAATAGGGATGGAGATGCGATTTTGATGCTTATACATTTACCCTTATGCGTTTTTTCCAGTGCTCTTTATTGCTACACCTATTTTAGATGGAGGCTGGCTGGTGACACACACCCCAAGTCATCTGCTCTCCATCTACTCATTAGCACTTGTATGCCTCTATTGAGGAAACTAGAAAAGTTTAGTTAGGACCACAGGAATGCAGAGAGCCTTGTAAGCGGCCTGTGGCTTATCCATATATTTGCAAATGTGTGCAACCAATCCTCTGCTTTTAACATACTAAGTTAGACAGTTGAATTCGGCTTGTAATTTGGTTGGTAAGTTTGAGCCTGATTATTACGCTATATTACTTTATTTATTTACTTATACATAATGGGCCAGATTCTCGTACTTTTGCGGCGGCGTAGCGTAAGCCATTTACACTACGCCGCCGCAACTTACTGGAGCAAGTGCCGTATTCCTCAAGCACTTGCTCCGTAGTTTGCGGCGGCATAGTGTAAATGGCCCGGCGTATCCCCGCGTAATTCAAAGGGGGCGGCTTGTATTTAAATTAAGCGCACCCCGCGTCGATTGAACTGCGCATGCGCCGTGCTGAAAAATAGCCCAGTGCGCATGCTTCAGCTCACGACGGAAAACGTCAATGACGCCGACGTGTGCGTCATTGACGTAAAGTCGTATTCAAGAACGACTTAGGAAAACGACGTACCCGACAGGAAAAGACGACGCGGACCCGACGCCATACTTAACATGGCATACGGCGGACTGGCGTAAGGTTACCCCTCATATAGCAGGGGTAACCTTACACCTACGGAAACGACGTAAGCGACGACTACGCGACGCAAATTCGTTCGGGAATCGGCGTATCAGGCTCATTTGCATAGTCAAATGAGACCTGAACGTAAACGCCACCTAGCGGCCAGCGGCGAATTACATTTAAGATCCGACAGTGTAATCACTTACACCCGTCGGATCTTGGCCGTATCTATGCAAAAATGATTCTAGGAATCACTCGCATAGATATACGGGTCAAAAAACAGAGATACGACGGTGTTTCCTGAGATACACCGTCGTAACTCTTCTGAGAATCTGGCCCTCTGTTTGCATCAACACGCATCTCATTTAAAGTCCCAACCCTTTCTTTCTTTCGAAACTTTAATTTAGGGCCTGATAAAACAACCAAAGCCCAGAAGAAGGGGGGGAAATCTTAAAACGTGTTGGCTATATAGTCACACACACTGTTAAATCACAATGCCCTCATAACTGAAAGTTTAAGTCTTTTCATTTAGAGCGCTCCTCACAGATCACCTCACAACTTGTCAGGTGACAAGAAGCCACAGGAAGCCCTCTCTGTGATGACTTCACATCAGCGTGAAATCCAAGTTACTTTTCTACTTGAACAATCCAGTGCTGCTTCACACTCCCTCTTTACAGTAAAGCATTGATAAAACAGTGCCCAGGGCAGCAAGTAAAGATGAAGCAGCACAAAGGAGCACTATTTACATATTTTATCTCCTTTTAGTTTTGCTTGTGATGACATTTTAGGCCTCTTGTAGTTGAAATCATTAAGGCCTAATACACACGATAGGATAGCCAGAGGACAACAGTCTGAAGGACCGTTTTCATCAGTCCAAACTGATCGTGTGTAGGCCCCATAGGTTATTTAACCTTAGGTTAAAAAAATGAGAACTTGCTTTAAAATTTAACCTATGCACTGGTAACCGATAGGTCAAAACCAATCGTTAGTATGCAAAAGCATCGGATAAAAACCCGCGCATGCTCAGAATCAAGTCGACGCATGCTTGGAAGCATTGAACTTCGTTTTTTTCAGCACGTCTTTGTGTTTTACGTCACCACGTTCTGACACGATCGTTTTTTAACTGATGGTGTGTACGCACGATGGACCATCAGTCAGCCTCATAAGTTAACCTAAGACAACGGTCCTTCAGACGTTGTCCTCTGGCTATCCTATCGTGTGTACGAGGCCTAAGAGTATTCGTGTTTTCTATAGTTCAAAAATTATGTAGCTAGGAGCTTGTTTCTTTATAGGACTTGACTGTAAATGCTGCCTCCAAAAACTCTTTTTTTTTGTGGCCAAAATAATTACACAACCAGGAGAGCGCCAGAGGGGGTAAAGCATGCTGGAATGAGGAGTTATCATTCATGGGTTCCTAGAGCAGCATGGGTCTAAACAGGGATCTGACCTTGTTTGAACTGCAAATGTAATGAATTGTACTGCCAATGTAGCACTACCCCCACAGGAGCTGCTTGGTAGATGGGGTACTCTGTTCTTTTGCCTTGACTTGGTGAACGACCTCAGCTCCTCTAACACACCAAATTACTCAAAGAGGATATTGCATTACTAGTAAGAGCACGAATATAAATGTCCTGCATACACTATGGTTCAGTACCAGGACGCAAACATGAGACTGGTAAGTGATGAAGTAATGTAGATGGTAGTATATACTGTACATAAATAATCAAGTCCAGAGTAGGTCTAACACAATTTTCTAGACAATGAAGTTACCTTATTGTAGCAGTTTAGAATAAAGATCTATATTGTTGAATTGATCTGTACCTGGTAATCTACAAATTAAAATTAACATGGATCTTAAAACAAAGGTTTTTTTCACCTTGATGCATTCTCTGCATTTAAGTGATTCTAAATGTACCGTATTTTCCGGCGTATAAGACGACTTTTTGGATGCAAAAAAATGCATCCAAAGTCGGGGGTCGTCTTATACACCGAGGACAGTCTCCGTCAGGCTGCGGGCATCCATGATTTAAAAGCCGCGCCTACTCCTCAGACTGTTCCGTGATAGACGGAACACAATTTTCCCAGCGGGGCCTCTGTTTAGTGTTCCGCCTATCACGGATGCCTTCTCGGACGAGAGGACATCCGTGATAGGCGGAACACTGAACAGAGGCCCTGCTGGGAAAATTTGAATCATGGATGCCCGCAGCCTGAAAGACAGAATCTGCAAAAACATAAGGTAGGGAGATCGTCTTGGCCGGCACAGTGGGGGCAAGTGATGGCACAGTGGGGGCAAGTGATGGCACATTGGGGGCAAATGATGGCACAGTGGAGGCAAATGATGGCACAGTGGGGGCAAGTGATGGCACAGTGGGGGCAAGTGATGGCACAGTGGGGGTAAGTGATGACACAGTGGGGGCAAATGATGACACAGTGGAGGCAAGTGATGGCACAGTGGGGGCAAGTGATGACACAGTGGGGGCAAGTGATGGCACAGTGGGGGTAAGTGATGGCACAGTGGAGGCAAGTGATGGCACAGTGGAGGCATGTAATGTAATATAATGGCACAGTGAGGCATGTAATGGCACAGTGAGATTTGAAAAAAGCCTGTTTCTGTCAGCGGTTGTTCCTGTCAGTGGTTGTTCCGGCTACCCCTCAGCTTCCAGAAAGACTAGAAGGAAGGGAATAGTCTTTTACGGTGAGTATATCCCAAAACCAACATTTTTCCTGGAAAATTAGGGGGTCGTCTTATACGCCCAGTCGTCTTATACGCCGGCAAATACGGTATATATTTTTTTTATAAAAACATGTTATACTTACCTGCTATGTGTAATGGTTTTGCACAGAGCAGCCTTGATTCTCCTCTTCTCAGGTCCCTTGACGGTGCTCCTGGCTCCTTCCGCCGCCAAGTGCCGCCATAGCAACCCACTTGCTATGGGGGAACTTGTGTGGGCTCACTCCCGAGCCTCACTGTCTGCATCTATTGGCAAAGACACTGGGACTTGGCCCCAATCCATCGTCACTGGCTGTGTTGGAGCCAATGGCTCCCGCTGCTGTATCTAGGTTAATGACGAGGGAAAGAACAAAGAGAGCCTCTGATCTAGTGCACATTGCTGGATTGAGATCGGGCTAAAGTAAGTATAAGGGGGATTAAGGTTTAAAACCTTCTGCCTTTATAACTACTTTAAGGTAAATAAAAAAACTTTCAACAGCATCTCTCCCAAAACCTTTTCCTAAACACTTACCAGTCCATCCTTGGTCCAGTGTTGTGCCTGAGTGCAGCAGCTCTTCATTTACGACAATGGTGTTTAATGATGCCATAACCTTTCTTCAACCAGTGGGCTATAACTGTGAATTCTATATGAATGGCTAGGATTAAATATTCCCTACAGAGGAACCTCTTACTATGGACAGCAAACAAGTAATTTGTTGTAGAACAGGAGGAGACAGTCCTTAGCCCTAGTTCTTCAGCTGGTTGGTGTTGGGGCCCAGTCTTTATGGTGGTAGCTGCGCTGTATTTCTTACCCCCATTTTTACTGTATGGACTGTTATTTACCTTTATAGATTACTAAATGTGATTTCATTGGAGTGCGGCCATCCAGACTTTTTCCTCTCTATATCTTCTGATGAGTACAGGACAGGCACCCTTCCTATGTGCAGTGGCCATGTGGCAGAGGGGTTTGTTTCCTTGAGTGCTATACTACTTAATTTTATGGTGGCGCACTTGTTTCCTGGTTTGCCTGGAGTGACTTTCTCCTCCTCATAATAGTCTCTCTCTCTGTGAATTGTAGTTCTCCAGTCCATGAATTGCCATAGCAGATTTCCCTTCTCAAACTACATCTCCTATGGTTCACTGCTGCAAATATTAAAGTATTAATAATGCAGTAGTAAACACAAAACTTTTTTTAATATATTGCAGCTTACCATTAGATGTGGTAGCTAGCTGGATTCATTTTCTTTTTATAGTCTTTATCCTTCTGTTTTCACCAGGTAACCTGGCCAGTAACATCTCCTATAATACAGTGCCCCCACTCTGGATAAATGAGCAGAGGGGGCACCTTTGGATAGCAGCATTGTCAGTCTGGGGGGAGGGGAGTGTTAGATGCACTAAACGATACACTGGCAAAATTAAGCCAAACTCCAGCTAATACTTTATAAGCAGTTACAGTGACAGCTTTGTTCTTTTTAGAAAAATATTTTACATAAATGAATAAAAGCTGATCATTGCAAGTTCCCCTGTCAGTGGTAAATGGTTTGTCTCATCCGTGTAAACTGATACATCTGGAAAAGCGATGAAAACAGAGGGAAAAAAGCTAAAAAAAAAAAAAATTAAAAGGACAAGTTCACCCGTACCCCCAATCCCCTTCTTTGTTCTGACAGTGGGAAAGAGATCCTCTCCCTTCACCCGGTGTCATATTTTGAAAACAGCACGGCAGTATGGGGCTCCACCCACAGAGCTGTGCCATTCATTCACAGGAATCTGTGAATAAGAAAACTAAAAATCTTGTCTGCCACTGCAGTAGTTTGAATGGACCAGGAGAATACTGATTAGCACGCTTGTAGTCCATTCCCATTTCCTCCAGCTTGCAAGCTGACAGCTCCTACAGAAGAAGGGTCTGAAAGCTTGAGGCAGTGCCGATCCTGACCTCCCTGGGGCCCTAAGCAAAATGACAAATGACATGTCACATTAAAGTTGAGAAGCGGTGGGCTGCCGAAAATCACATGTCACATTAAAGTTGAGAAGCGGGGGTGGGCGCTGCCGACAGCGGGGGGAGGGGTGTTCTGCTGTCAGAAATGACATCTTACATTAAAGTGAGAATCGGGGGGTGCTGACTTCTTACCTCTTCTCCCATGCAGCCAGCGAGTTGAGAAGCAGGGTGAGGGTCCGAAAATGACTTCTCACCAGGCGGGCCTCTAGTAATTTGGGGGGCCCTAAGCGGCTTGCATAGTGAGCCTATAGGGCGGATCGGCCATGGCTGGAGGGCTACAGAAATTCGCCCTGAATTTTGCCAAATGGTGAGTATGGGGTTCATTTATCCATGGCCCCTTCGACTAATGTGCTAATACAACTACTATTGTGCTATACATTATTTTTGTTGTATTTTAACTACATCACACACGCATCCACCCCTGAGGAAGCGAGCTGTGCCTCGTGAAATGCATCTGTAATACTAGATGCTTGTGTGTTTTTTTATCTGCCATTACTATTTTTTAGTAAAAGGTCAACTTATCCTTTAAATAAAAGCTTATGCATTCCAGTTGGATATTTTCAGTTTTTCACTAAGGTCGGTGTTCTATCAAGAAGTGCCCTCCGTCGAAAGGTGCCCACGCATGCACAGGAGGGAGCCGCAATGTGACCATGGCGCATGCGCACATCACAGGTGGCAGTTTTCGACGGGAGAGAGAATATCACAAACACTATTAAAAGCTATTCACAGAGCGGAGGGACACCATAGTCCTCATATTGTGTGTCGCTGTTGCTGGGCAGGGTTTCAGTCTGATCAAGGTTGCATTTTGTCATTGTTGCATGGCAGCTTTAGTGTCTTGATCAGCGCCTGTTGCCTATGCCAGACAAAGCCCACCCTTCAACACAGTCACAAGCCGCCCTGCAACAGCGAGGCATAATGTAACAACTATGGTGTCCCTCCACTCTGTATATAGCTTTTAATAGCGTCCGTGAAATTCCCTCTCCTGTTGAAAACTGCCTCCTGTGATGTGCACATGCGCCATGGTCACGAAGCTGGAGTGCGGCTCCGTCCTGCGCATGCGCGTACACTATTCGACAGAGGGCACTTCTGGATAGAACACCGACAGCAGCATGAGGCTGTAAAAGCTTCTGGACAATATTATGACTTATGCCGCGTACACACGATTGGAAATTCCGACAGCAAAAGTCCAATGTGAGCTTTTGAACAAAAATTCCGACCGCGTGTATGCTCCATCGGACTTTTGCTGTCGGAATTTCCGCCAGCAAAAGATTGAAAGCTGGTTCTCAAATTTTCAGACGGAAAAATATCCTATCAGAAAATCCGGTCATCTGTAGCAATTCTGACGCGAAAAATTCCGACGCATGTTCGGAAACAGTTCGATGCATGCTCGGAAGCATTGAACGTCATTATCTCGGCTCGTCATATTGTTGTACATCATCGCGTTCTTGACGGCCGAAAGTTCAGAGAACTTTTGTGTGACCATGTGTGTGCAAGCCAAGCTTGAGCGGAATTCCGTCGAAAAAAAAAATTCATCTGGAAAATCCGATCGTGTGTACGCGGCATAAGAGCTAGTACACCTAAAAGCTGGTCTGGAAACATGTCCATAAACAGAGCTGTTCTGAAGACCAGTGTTGTTCAGTAATGTGCACTACAGAAAAAACATTACTTGGACACTATTATAGGCAAGGCCTCCTCAGTACTATATTAAAACAGGCAACACTGTTCAGACTTTAGGACACATAGGGCTAGATTCTCGTAGACTGGCGTATCTTCGCGGCGGCGTAACATATCTGATTTACGTTACGCCGCCGCAACTTACATGGGCAAGTGCTGTATTCTCAAAGCACTTGCTCCCTAAGTTGCGGCGACGTAGCGTAAATCGGCCGGCGTAAGCCCACCTAATTCAAATGTGGAAGGGGGGGGCTTGTTTTATGTTAATCAACTGTGAACCGACGTGATTGACGTTTTTCACGAACAGCGCATGCGCCGTCCGTGGAAATCTCCCAGTGTGCATTGCTCCTAATACGCCACAAGGACGTATTGGTTTTGACGTGGACGTAAATGACGTCCAGCCCCATTCACGGACGACTTACGCTAACAACGTAAATTTTAAAATTTTCGACGCGGGAACGATGGCCATACTTAACATTGGCTGCGCCTCATAGACACAGGGGCAACTTTACGCCGGGAAAAGCCTAACGTAAACATCGTAACTTTACTGCGTCGGCCGCGCGTACGTTTGGAAATTCGCGTATCTAGCTAATTTGCATACTCGACGGGGAAATCGACGGAAGCGCCACCTAGCGGGTCAAAAAACAATTGCAGTTAAGGTCCGACGGCGTAAGAGTCTCTTACGCCTGTCGGATCTAATGAATATCTATGCGTAACTGATTCTAAGAATCAGTTGCATAGATACGACGGCGCTAGGCAGAGATACGACGGCGTATCTGGAGATGCGTCGTCGTATCTCTTTTGAGAATCTGGGCCAGAGTGAATCCCTAGAGCAGGCACCCGAACTCAAGATTTTCAACCGAAACTCACTCAATGGTGGTTGGTGTCATACAGGCAACATAGGTGGCCCCACTCTTTTTTCTGTCCTGGGCTCAATTTTGTTTAGAACGACACTTCTTTATATTACAGTATTGCTTGCTTGGTGAACTTTAGCACCATCATAGAGCTACACTTTTGGGTGTTTGGTACTGCCTAGTGTTAGTGACATTAACGTGTCTACATTGGCAGGAAACGTTGCCCTGTTACCGAGAATACAAATATTCAATCACCATTCCCTATTTCCTCTCCCCTATGAAACCTAACACCAAAGTCAGCAGTCCTGTTTCAATTATACTTAGCCTGGCATATCCATCTGAATATACAGTCTTTGAAGAAACAGTTCTGTTTGATTTCACTCTGGACAAACTGCTTCATGCTGCTCTGGCCTTTCTGATCTACTGTACTAGGTCTGGAGCTCACTGTGGTCTCCATTTTTCTTTGTGACATGTACCCGTGTTTTCTCTCTGTTTCCTTATTACATGTTTTAAAGAAGACAAGCACTTTTAATTCCAGTAGCAGAAGGCATGTAGATCTTAGTTGGTGTGGCATTGCAGCAGTTGTGTTTTATTATTTTACAAAGCTAGGTCTGAGAAACAGAGAAATAAAATTGCCATTTTATCCAACTAGGCCACTCCATTCTGCCCCTTGTTTATTTTTATCTTTTAGGAGTGCATTCACTCGGTGCATGGTTGAACAGAGCCGTGACCAAGTTCGATTGTTCCCAGGCACACTTACATTACCATCTCTGCCAACTAGACCACCGTGATCCCTGCTTCAGGAGAGTTCCCACGGTTTGCGCTCACATTGAAGCAAACCATACTGGACTACAATTGAACCATGCCCGAGACCTCCTCAAGCAGTCCAGGCACAGTATGCCTAACTATACCCAAGCATGGTTCAGAACAATCACACTACATAAATGAGGTATGGTTAAAACTGCTAGTGTGAGATAACCCTTAGTGATATAGAGCCTGCAGCTGCATGTAATAGTCAACTAAAGAATAGCTGTATACCACCCATACACATCCCAGTATTCACAAGCAATGTTATTATTCTAACTCTATGATAGTATAGGGAGAAGAACCATTTTCTTGCTCAATTTTTTTTTCTCAGTATATTATTACAATCAACAGAGCATACGAGGTACAGGGCAATTTCAGGAATTAGATATATCATCAAAGACATTTACAGATTTATTTTACATTGAGTTTTAAATTGTAGTACAAATTGTAAATATAAAACTAAAACAAAGACATGGAGCTACAAATGTAATAGCCAACCCGTGTAATTCAAAGAGTAAAGTAAGCATTAAGTAATAAACACTAATAAAAAAGGAGGTGGGGTATACATGAGTAAATCACTAAGGGGCAGGTGTTCAAAAGGAGCTGTATTCTATTGGGTTAGGGTTCCAGCAATAAATCCAAGGCTGCTATACAGTAATGTCACATACTTCTTAGTGGAGCTTGAGATGATGAGGAGGCCTGCTGCAGAATTCCTGTCCAAGCACCCCTGGTGGTGGAGACAAAACTGCTAGGGCAGTGGAAGGGTGTAGATGCCAGGAAGCTGGATCCGAAAACTTTAACTTAGGGGTGTTGAGGTTTGTGTAGCAGAGGCGAGAAGTCAGGTCTCAAGCCGAGGTCGATAACAGCCAGACAGAGAGGTGTAGAAACACGATAAGAGGTACAAAATAAGTAGGCAGAATCTTAGTCAAAAGTCCAAGCCAAGTTCGGTAACATGGATAAGCAGCAGATATAAGCAGGCAAGGGTGAAACCAAAGAAGAGTCTGATGGAGCCGGGTCAGTAATAGGATCAAGCAGGCTTTCAGGAACACAAGTCACAAGGGTGAAGCTGAAGACCATCCAGCGATGATATTAATCAGGCATAAGGTTAAAATAGACCGTCTGGTGCCAGGATCTGTAGGCATGGCCAATGCCTCCCCATGTGTGCTTTGGCACATGTATGTGCGAGCTCACGTGCGTTCTCATTCTTGCAAGTCAAATACATCTATGCTTACGAGTATTCGAGTATTTGCACATCTATCACATACCTGACCTTGAAGCCTGTGATGATGAGGGTGGCCCTCCTGTCCAAGCACTCCTGGTAGTGGAGACAGGGAGTCCTCCCAGTGGTAGTATGGCGTCTGGTCACAAGCTATTTTCATCAACAGCCAAGCAAACAGATACAAGGTCACAATCAAGTTCAAGGTCAGGAATGGGCAGGAGTGGGTAATGTGCTGGCAGCGAGGTTCCATGTCGGGAGGCAAAGGCATGGTCAGAAATCCAAGCTGAGGTCAGTAACACAAGCGAGAAGCAAATATTACAGGCAGAGGTGATCCAAGGGAGATATCAGGCATAGCCAGGTTAGGAACAAGGTAAACAGACTTTCAGGAACCAGGCATACAGGAACCAGAGCTGAAGACAATCCAGCACTGAGGCCAGGCAGAATCTCGGTTTAAATAGGCTGTTGGGCGTCATGATCTGTGGGCATTCTTGCACATCTAGTTAGGTTTCTATGCTCACAATCCTGCACATGTGCTCAATAATAAGCACCTGCTGCATGAAAGCGAGCATTTGCTGTACAAGATCCCTGACAACATCTCTGCACACTAGCCTAATGCCTCATACACATGACTGGGTTTTCTGATGGGGAAAACTATGATGAGAGCTTTTGGATGGGAATCTCGGCGGTTTGTATGCTCCCTCGCAGTTTTTCCGACGGGAAAACTGCCAAACACGCCGACAAAAAAAGAGAGAACCAGCTCTCTTTTTTCCCGTCGGGATTCCCGACTGACTTTTTCCCGTCGGAAATCCCGAGCGTGTGTACGTGTGTAAGGTTCCTGACACATAACTTTGTATATGTAGGAATCTTGTCTTGTAAAGTTGCTTACATTTTATTAGGTGAAAAAGTTATAAAAATTACTGCGCTAAGGTCTTACAAAGGTAGCAGCCAGCAATACAATCCAACAGAAATTGCATACCAAATAAAAAAAAAGTGCAGAGCTATGTGTAGCTAATTATGAACACAATAGAATGATGATACTAAGGCCCGGTACACACGGGCAAACATGTACGATGAAACCGGTCCGTCGGACCGTTTTCACCGTACATGTCTGCCAGAGGGCTTCTGTACGATGGCTGTACTAACCATCGTATAGAAGTCCGCGCATAAACAATACGTGGGGCGTGTCCGCGTCGTCGCCACGTCATCGTCACGGCGACGTGGGCGGGCCTGCCATTTAAAGGCTTCCACGCATGCGTCAAAGTCATTCGACGCATGCGAGGGACCGCAGGCGCTCGGACATGTACGGTAGGTCTGTACTGACGACCGTACATGTCCGAGCGGGCAGGATTCCAGCGGACGGTTTTAAAACACGTCCAGGAATATTTGTCTGCTGGGAAAAGGCCCGGCGGACAAATGTTTGCTGGAATTCGGCCCGCTCGCGCCTACACACGACCGAACATGTATGCTGAAACTGGTCCGCGGACCAGTTTCAGCATACATGTTTGGTCGTGTGTACGGGGCCCCACACGTAGACATATTAAAGTGCATTGTGCAAAAATTGTGTAATAAATTCAGAGGTGGAACCTTCTATATAAAAAATAATAAAGGACTTAAAATAAAAATATAACCACTGTGTGGTAAAACAGTTCAAGTACTAAGTGAATAGCAAAAGTTAATTCCAATAGTGGTTATGAGGGACAATCCATAAAAGCCTAATAGTGTCAAGCACCCGGGAGAAAAAGTAAACACGTTTACCAGAAAACAACATTAAGCGAGCATACAGAGATAATAATCAGGATGGTGGTCAAAAAGGTGATATCCAGGGTACGATACCACATCGACCAGTCTTCTTGATAAATCATAGACTCCAATGTTTATAGAAAACAAGAGACCTCTACATTGTAAAACCGTCTAGAAACAAATTTTATTTAAAGGTAGAAAACATACACAAATTCCAAAATAACAGGCATCAATGAGATATCTCCTTAGTACGATCACATAGATGTTGAAAAGGGGGTACAAAGACATGGAGCGGATGAGTTTGATGTTGTTTTCTGGTAAGCGTGTTTACTTTTTCTCCCAGTGGTGGACCACACGCCATGGTGACTCCTTAAGCTATTATGGATTGTCCCTCATAACCACTATTGGAATAAACTTTTGCTATTCACTTAGTATCTGGGCCTGTTTTACCACACGGTGGTTACATTATTATTTTAAGTCCTTTTATATTTTTTATATAGAAGATTCCACCTCTGGATTTATTGCACAATTTTTGCACAATGCACTTTATTATGTCTACATGTTAGGCCCTGTACACACCACCGGTTCATCCAATGAGAATGGTCCGAAGAGGGCGTCTATTGACCTTATCCCATAAATCTTTCCCCACTGCGTGCCCAGGTGTGCGCATCAGGCGTGCACTGTGATCACTGCGTCCTTAGGACACAGCTAATCACAGATCGAGGTAAAGGGCCAAATCGCAGCTCCCCTTTACCATGTGATCAGCTGTAGCCAATCACAGCTTCCCCAAGCGCTGTCACTGTCTGAGGAAAGGAAAGCCAGTATGAGGGCACATTTACACTGATAATCAGTGCTCTGGTTATCAGTGCAGCACCATCAGTGCCAATCAGTGCCCATCAGTGCCACATATGAGTGTCCATCAGTGCCTCCTCATCAGTGCCCATCAGTGCAGCTTATCAGTGTCCATCAGCGGCACCTCATCAGTGCCCATCAGTGAAACCTTATCAGTGTAGCCTATCAGTGCCCACCAGTGCAGCCTATCAGTGCCCATCAGTAAAGCCTCATCACTGCACATCAGTGAAGAAGAAAAATTACTTATTTGCAACATTTTAAAACAGAAACAAAGAAAAGTATTTTTTCTTAATTTTTTTTTAACCCAGTGGTGATTAAATACCACCAAAAGAAAGCTTTATCTGTCTCAAAAAAATGATATGTATAGTGTTGCATGACTGTTGCAATTGTAATTCAAAGTGTGACAGTGCTGAAAGTGCCAGTAGACAAGTGGTTAAACTGCAACTTAGTAAGCTCTGGTGGGCACTTATTAGGAGGAGCAATTGAGGGATCGGGGATGATGGTTTTTACAAATAGAGTGGAGAGGATATTAAATATGTCCAACAAGTATCTACTAATTAGGAAGAACCATTTTAAAGGGGATGTAACCAGATGCTGGGCTCCAATATAGAGAAAGAGACATTGATGTTTATTCTTCTCTTCCTCTACTGAGATACTGATGTTATGCTGCACCATTCTCCTCAGGCCAGCAGGGGAAGAGCCGAAGCCAAGCAAGAGTGCTGAGAATCCTGGGAGTTGTAGTTTGAGACAGCAGCCATAAAATGGGATGAATAAACTCTTTACACTACATATCCCAATAGGCACATGCAGTAGGAGGGGCAGAGAAATTATTTTTATTAAACTGCTAGGAAACGTCAGTTTAATAAAATGGCAAAGTACTTAGAGGGGTTAGAGAGAGAGCACCTCTGTCTGGATATTCACCTATCAGCAGGAAACCATACCAGTGGAGATCTGAGCCTAAGACTGCGAGTGAGGACACTCGAGGGAAGTGTAGCACTGCCCATATTACAGCACCTGCACTGCTGCTGCAGGGAGACTGGAGTGTTAACTCACACTCTGCTTCTCACACTGATCACCAGAGGCTTTCAGGGATAGACTAAGGGCCCCCCACTACACCGAGAGGTCACTGCAGCATCCCGGGAATGGGGAGAGGTCTATTTGCCCAATTATCACACTGCCGGCATGGACTGATCCACTAAGAGCAGGATACCAAGTGTACCCAATCCATACTGCACTCTATACTGCACTTATTTCAAACCTAGACTGAACCTATACCAGTCCTATACCACATTATACCATACCTTTACAGCATCTAAACTACATCTTCCTTGCACTTGTGATAAGTCTATATTGTACCTCTACTGTACCTTTACTACATGCAGGTTAACTGGGACTACTATAGTTCTCCAATACTCTTAAAGGGCCCCAACGATAGCTGGCAGAAGAACAACTCAAAGTACTGCCCCTCCCAAAATAATTATTCTGCAAGTCTCCTTTGTTCCCCTGCCCCCTCTGCTACCATCCTCCTATTCTTTTGGACAGTGCTTACCCAGTCAGTCTAGGACTAGCATCGTTGTCATAAATGTGCTCTGGAAGTATAGTTCTAGCACTCGGTAGATTAAACTTTACTACTGCTCACTGCTGCACTTGAGGTGGCCTTGATGCCATTTACGATGATCGGGATGCCAAATGTCATCTTATGAATCCAAAACAATACTGCGCTTATTTAAAACTAAAAGCAGCACCACTAATGTGAAATATTTCCACAATAAATGACAAATAACAATAAATATGTTGCACTAACAAATGTGTGAATACAAATATAAAATAGAACAGTGAATAGTCCAACATTAATAACAATGGGCCAGATTCAGAAAGAATCGCATATCTTTCTGCGGGCGTAGCGCATTTCATATGCGCTACGCCGCCGTAACTAAGTCAGGCGAGTACCGTATTCAGAAACAATTTGCGTCCTTAGCTACGGCGGCATAGCGTATATGGGCCGGCGAAAGCCCGCCTAATTTAATACGACGCTGTTCCGACGTTTCCGACGTCCATACCTAACATGACTTACCCCTGCTTTATGAGGGGTAAAGTTACGCCGGACCGACGCCTTACGTAAATGGCGTATCTAGATGCGCCGGACGGAACTACGTTTGTGAGTCGGTGTATCTAGGTCATTTGCATATTCAATGCGGAAATCAACGGAAGCGCCACCTAGCGACCAGCGTAAATATGCACCCCAAGATATGACGGCGTAGGAGACTTACGCCGCTCGTATCTTGGCAACAGTGAGGCGTATCTGATTCTTTGAATCAGGCGCCTAGATACGACGCCTCCCACTCAGACTTACGACGGCGTATCTGGAGATACGCCGTCGTAAGTTGTTTCTGAATCCGGCCCATTGTCTCAAATGGACCATTAGTTCCATATGTGTCTGGATCCGTGACACCACTGTAGATGAAACAAATCCCATTCCCTCCACCAGGTGAGTATACCACCACCACAGTTGAAAATGGACTCTTACCAAAGAGCCTGGACCCTTTATTAAAAACGGTCAAACAGGCTAGACGTTATAATCCCCAGCACTGGTCACCGATAGGGGTGTAGAATAAGGAACCACATCAGGATCAATCCCAGATTATCTGAAAACTTCTCTCAAAGCGTCCAAAAGGCCAAATCACAGATAAAGAGAAAAAAGCTATATAGTGTAAAACCTCTCACAGATTGAAACAATTTGCGTCCTTAGCTACGGCGGCATAGCGTATATGGGCCGGCGAAAGCCCGCCTAATTTAATACGACGCTGTTCCGACGTTTCCGACGTCCATACCTAACATGACTTACCCCTGCTTTATGAGGGGTAAAGTTACGCCGGACCGACGCCTTACGTAAATGGCGTATCTAGATGCGCCGGACGGAACTACGTTTGTGAGTCGGTGTATCTAGGTCATTTGCATATTCAATGCGGAAATCAACGGAAGCGCCACCTAGCGACCAGCGTAAATATGCACCCCAAGATATGACGGCGTAGGAGACTTACGCCGCTCGTATCTTGGCAACAGTGAGGCGTATCTGATTCTTTCAATCAGGCGCCTAGATACGACGCCTCCCACTCAGACTTACGACGGCGTATCTGGAGATACGCCGTCGTAAGTTGTTTCTGAATCCGGCCCATTGTCTCAAATGGACCATTAGTTCCATATGTGTCTGGATCCGTGACACCACTGTAGATGAAACAAATCCCATTCCCTCCACCAGGTGAGTATACCACCACCACAGTTGAAAATGGACTCTTACCAAAGAGCCTGGACCCTTTATTAAAAACGGTCAAACAGGCTAGACGTTATAATCCCCAGCACTGGTCACCGATAGGGGTGTAGAATAAGGAACCACATCAGGATCAATCCCAGATTATCTGAAAACTTCTCTCAAAGCGTCCAAAAGGCCAAATCACAGATAAAGAGAAAAAAGCTATATAGTGTAAAACCTCTCACAGATTGAATTTATTAAAAAGTATTGCACTTACATGAATCGAGAGTAGACAAAGCATTGCCCATTAAAATATAGCGGTCACCAAAACATCCAGGAACATACAGGAAGCGCAATAGCAGGAACATGTAGCTACGCGTCTCTAATCACTTTGTATGCTAAATTCTGTTTTTACCATTGTTAATCCATTTCATGCTTTCCTAGTTACCAACCATACTGGAAGACAATATATTAAGTTTGCATTTCCTACCTGGTTTAATTTTTGAGAAGGTTGAGGCAAAGAACAGAGCACTCATCCTATCTAGCGGCTCCTACGGGGGTAGCACTACAGGAATTTTCAGAAAAAACTTTAGATCCAATAATGTTTGGGAAATCTCCATGGAATAAATCATTTATTTATTTATTACACATACTTATATTGTGCTGTCAACTTACGCAGTGCTTTACAAATACAGTGTATTGTACATTCACACCAGTCCCTGCCCTCAAGGAGCTTATAATCTAAGGTCCCTAACTCACATTCATACTCTGGAGCCAATTAACCTACCAGCATGTCTTTGGCGTGTGTAAGAAAACTGTAAGAAACCCACGCAGGCACAAGAAAAGCATGCAATCTCTAGACATGTAGCGCCGTGGTTGGGATTCAAACCAATGACCCAAGGGCTGCTAGGTGGAAGTCCTAACCACTTAGCCACTGTGCTTGCCAAAGATCTGGGGGAAGGGGAGCTGACTTACCACAGGTTCCAGTATCAGATATTTACAATGATAGATTTCCCTTGTAGATCCACCAAATAAAGTAAAGAGAGAAGCGCCTCTGAGTATACTGTATTTATTTATTAAAAGATAAAAGTATCCAGCACTTACATCATATAATACAATGCTGCAGTCAGGGAAGCTGGTGTAGGTCTTGGCTGACGATCAGTGAAGCATCTGAGCCAGGTTAGAAGCAGCCACTTGGAGCCGGGGGGAGCTGGCTGTGTCCGTGATGGTATACTGCTGCCGTGCTGAAATCTCGTCTGCTGGAGTGTGACGTCAGCTGGACAGGGGCCGAGGAGGACCACAACGCGTTTCAGAGCATGCGCAAGTCAAGGAACAGACCTGCGCGCTCTTTTTTCAAGTGTAAGGAGATAAGGGAAGAGGCGTGTATTAAAACTGGTCATGTGGTGGGAACTGACCAATGGGGTTACAAGAAAAACAATCTGACGGAGCACAATAGTAGAGCTACAGATATTAAACAAGGCAGAGCTATGTTCGTGGGCTAATTAAAAATAAACCAATTAAGGCGTTTTTATATGAAATGACACATATATTGTGCCCATGTCTGCGCGTATATAAAAAAAATAATAATAATCGTGTGAAAGTAAAAAGACCGCATTTGCAGACGTTGGACACCAGAGGGATTTAAACCAATGACCCAAGGGCTACGAGGTGGAAGTCCTAACCACTTAGCCACTGTGCTTGCCAAAGATCTGGGGGAAGGGGAGCTGACTTACCACAGGTTCCAGTATCAGATATTTACCTTTTACCTGACAAAAACTTCAAATGACAGCATGATAGGCATTCTGAAAAAGTTTTGTGTGTTACCGGCGCCAAGATGATATCAATATTCTTATTAAGTCTTGCTGCAATAAAAATGCAACCTCAAAGGTTGGGTTTAGATTTGTGTATTTGTGAAGTAAATTGCCCTAACTTATATTTATATAAACATTTTACCACGACTGATCCTGTGAACTTGTTACTCAAAAAACAAAAAGTATGTACATGTGTCTATGGTTATTAATTAGTGTGCAAACAATCAACAAATAGTGTGCAATAAATACCAATACAGTGCCCTGTGCCAAACTATAACATATGAATCTCTCAATCCATCAAAAAATTTGAAATAAATCCAAAAGGATTTCAAATATGCTACTGTTACAATCCACAGATTGAATGTGCCCCAGAAAGCAAGAAAAGTGTGTTGTATACGGAAAAAATATAAAAAATAAAAGTCGTGGTAAAATTTTTATATAAATGTAAGTTAGCGCAATTTACTTCCCAACATTTACTTCACAAATACACAAATGATAGGCATTCTGCTGTTCTTTGCTTGGAGGCTGAAGAAAATAAAGATTACTCTATGTGGGTGTGGAAAATTAGGAAAGAAACTGCGTTAAGAAAAAAATCCTCGAACAATCCCACAATGAATGGTGAAATAAGTGATAAGAAAGCTGCAAACCTGCTGAAAAACAAACAGTGAACAAAATATGGAAAAAATATAGGTTGCGCAAACTTTATACCAATAGCACAACGAAGTGCATGAAACCGTGAAAACATCAATTAATTAAATATAAATGTATGAAAAACACAGTGAATGAATAACTATAGTGATTGGATTATGGGTGAAACATTTATTCCACGTATACTACATAAATGAAAGTGATCCAATAACAAATGCTGCGAAACAAATAAATTAAAAAGAATTTTGAAAAAGCACCCGTGGATAAAAGTCTGTGATCAAATATTCCATAGATTAAAGTTCTCTTGTTATGAGCCTTGTGAGATCCACCACCGAACTGAGAGAAATGCCTGCTTACCAAATCTCCATGATCCCCCACTACAGAGGATCAGGAGAGACTTTGAAATAGATAGCCCAATATGGTCCAGCCAAAACCCAAGCTTATGCAGTCCAAGTCAGCACACTCCAAGAATCGCTCAGTACATCCCAGATACAGGTGCCATGGCATATTGCTACCATAGTGTAAAAAAGTTACACAATTTATTGGAAAGAAAGTAAAAACACACTTACAATTAAACGATAAAAAACAGCCTTAAACCTGCGGTGCCGGCCAGACACACACAGGTAAACCCGTTCCTGCTGGTAGGTGAGTATGATGGGTGGTGATGCTGATGCGCCACTCCGTTCCGCCCTACGTTGTTTCACAATAGAATTGTGTCTTCCTGTGTGTGTCCGGCCGGCACCAAAGGTTTAAGGCTGTTTTTTTATCTTGTAAGTGTGTTTTGACTTTCTTTCCAATACATTTTGTAACTTTTTTACACTATGGAAGCAATATGTTTTTTTGGCATGGCACCTGTATCTGGGATGTACTGAGCGATTCTTATGCCGCGTACACACCATCACTTTATGTGATGAAAAAAAACGACACTTTCTGTGAAGTAAAAAATGACGTTTTTGAAACTTCAATTTTCAAAGACGAAGTTGCCTACACACCATCGTTTTCTCACAATGATCTTGCAAAGTGAGGTTACGTTCCACCACGTTTTACCATTGAAGCTTGCTTCATAAGTAGCTTCTGGGCATGCGTGGATGAAAAAACGTCTTAGAAAACAACGTTTTTTGCTACACACGGTCAATTTCTGTGAAGTAAAAAGTGCACTTTTGAAAAACGACACATAAAATTGAAGCATGCTTCAATTTTTTTTGGTCGTTTTTTACAAGACATGAAACAACGTTTTCCCCCACACACAGTCAATTAAAGTGACGTTTTTAAAAACGTCATTTTTTTTCATCACATAAAGTGATGGTGTGTACGCGGCATTAGAGTGTGCTGACTTGGACTGCATATGCTTGGGTTTTGGCTGGACCAGATCAGGCTATCAATTTTAAAGTCTCTCCTGATCCTCTGTAGTGGGGGATCATGGAGATTTGGTAAGCAGGCATTTCTCTCAGTTCGGTGGTGGATCTCACAAGGCTGTCTCATAACAAGAGAACTTTAATCTATGGAATATTTGATCAGAGACTTTTATCCACGGGTGCTTTTTCAAAATTCTTTTTAATTTACTTTACCAGCTTTAGAATTTTATCTAGTTGTGTGTTTAATTTGTTTCACAGCATTTGTAATTGGACTCTTTTCATTTACCGTATTTATCGCGGTATAACGCGCTCCCGCGTATACCGCGCACCCCTAAAGTGGCCCCCAATCCTGTGGAAAAAAGTTTTTTTGTTTTTTTGTACTTACAGTTTTGGTGTCTTGCGCGACGTCCATCGGCGGCCTCGTCGGATCCGGCGTCCTTCTGCGGCTTCGGGTGTCCTCTTCGGCGGGTCCGGTGTCCTTCTGCGGCGGGTCCGGTGTCCTCTTCGGCGGGTCCAGTGTCCTCTTTGGGCGGGTCCGGTGTCCACTTCGGCGGGTCCGGTGTCCTCTTCGGCGGGTCCGGCGTCCTTCTGCGGCGTCCTCGCGTCCTTCCCGCCACGAGTTTGAATACTGCGCCAGCATATACCGAGCGTGGTACACTCGTGAATCTTCGGGCAGGCTCGGCAACTGTCGCGCTGACGTCCTGTGCGAGAGGCGCCGAGACTGCCCGAAGATTCACGAGTGTACTGCGCTCGGTATATGCTGGCGCAGTATTCAAACTCGTGGCGGGAAAGCGGGTATCGGCGTATATCGCGCACCCACGATTTTGCCCTGATTTTCAGGGCAAAATAGTGCGCGGTATACGCCGATAAATACGGTATGTGGTATACGTGGAATACATTTTTCACCCATAATCCAATCACTATAGTTATTCATTCACTGTGTTTTTCATACATTTATATTTAATTAATTGATGTTTTCACGGTTTTATGCACTCTATGTGGGTACATAGAATGGCCAAAATCAGAGAAGGGATTTCCTTGTTAAATGATTAATTCTAAATTCTCTGTCAGTTTGTTTTAGTCTTATGTTTCTTGCTTGACCTATCTTACTAACATGGAATTTTTATATATAATTTTTACATTGAAACATTTTTTGCATTGCTCTGTAAAATCTAGAAACTGTAAGTAACCCAGAAGATGAACAGCTGTTCTGAGATGATGTCACCAGTTTCTGGGTCCAACAATCATCAAGTTGCTTTGATTGCACATCTTTCCCATTTTTTTTTTTTGGTTGAACACAAACTGAATCTGTAAATATTGTTTGTTATATATTGTATTGCAACCAGTAACAGGGTTATTTGATGTGGAACTGTATCTGAGCACCACAAATCAAAAAATGCTATTGAATGTATTTTTAATATTCAAAGCAAACTCACCAATCCATCCGTTTCTCTATTCTTTATTTTGCTGAGAAATCACTTTGAAAAAGCCTCTAGCAACTCTAGTCGTGGCCATGGGTTTCCGCTGAAATTTTTTCAGAGGGGGGACGCTTTGGCAGCGGCGATACACAGTTGCATTTTACCCTTTCTTCGACCGCTAGCATGGGTTAAAAGCCCCCCCCCCCCCACACGTTAAAATGGAAAAACACCCCACTGTGCCCCCTGCATCTTTCAATATCTCTTTGTCACTACTGTGTACCCCCTCTCCACAACTGCATCACTGGCCCCCTTTACATTACACAGCACTGCACCACTGGCCCCCTTTACATTACACAGCACCCTGCACCACTGGACCCCTTTACATTACACAGCACCTCTTTCCCTTGACTGAAACACTACACTGTATTGACAGTATATTTATTTCAGGTCTAAAAGAGGAACCTTTTGGAATGAGGGACAAATGGATTTGATTCCAGAAGAGGGACAGGCACTCTAAATAAGGGACAACTAGAGGGGAGGGAAGCGCTGCAGTCACCGCTTAAATCGGCCCCAGGGCCAGTTCGGCCCTGCTCCTGGCTCTCCCTTGCGATTCCAGGGGGGGCAAACGACCCCCCTTGCCCTATGGAGCGGACGCCCATGGTCGTGGCCATCTTGAGTAAGGGCAGATAATTCATGTAGCATTTACTTCCTGATATGCATCTGCCCTAATCTCCGTCATACAGGCAGGAGAGTGTGCTTAGCTAAGAATGCCCCTCCTTTACTCTTCCAGAGGAAAGAAAAAAAAGCAACCAAAAGAAACCAAAAAGCAACTTAAGAAATGTAAAAAAAAAAAGTTTCAAACAAATAAATATAATATGCATTCCTATCCATTCACTAATTCCAGCAGTATAAAGATAAAAAATGATTATAAATAATGTTGATGGAGGGAGTGTAGTTCTGTTTTAAATTGTATTTCAAAGCAAAAGTCATAAGCAAAATAAAAAAATAAATTTTCAGTATATATCTCCAATACATGCACATTATCCCATGTTTTGTCTCTTTAAAATTGCTATAAGTATACTATGCTATGAGAAATCCAGTGAGTTCCTAACTTCCTATGCTCTCTGCCTGTGCTGCACTGAAATCCCAAACAATGGTGTCATCCCTACTCAGTTCTCTTATTTGGACTTCAAAACACCCCCACCCTCTTTATGATTTGGAAATTAGGAAAAAGAGAGGTGTTCTGCAGTCCAAATCAGGAGTTATCCGCCTAGGGTGATAACACTCAAACATAATAAAACAGGTGTGTGTATTATTATATTATTATATTATTGCGTCCCTCACTTATAACTTGTGTCTGATGGCTGCAACCAAATAATTGTGTTCCCACAAAACAAAATCAAATCAAAAAGGTCGGCTGCGCCTATCCGTGTGCAATCCAATTAATGTTTTAAAAACAAAATATTACTTTCAAACCACAAACCTGCTTTCATTATTCAGTGACAAACTTTCTCATGTACAATCAAATAAAATAAAACAAACGTGGCAGTCCCAGATGACTATAGTTTAATTAGTAGTGCTTTTCTTCTTTCAAATATTTTTCCTTTTAACCACCTCAATACAGGGCGCTTCCACCCCCTTTCTGTCCAGGTAATTTTTCAGATTTCATGTCAGTAAATTTTGTAAATAAGTAATTTTTCTCCTTCACTGATGGGCACTGATGAGGCTGCACTGATGGGCACTGATAGGCTGCACTGATGAGGCGGCACTTATGGGCACTGATTAGGTGGCACTGATGAGGAGGCACTAATATGCCACACTGATGGGCACTGATATGCGGCACTCATAGGTGGCTTATAGGTGGCACTGGTGGGCACTTATAGACAGTAGTGGTGGGCACTGATGGGCAGCACTAGCGGGCACTGATATGCGGCACAGATAGGCAGCACTGATAAGCAGCGCTGATAGGCACTGATGGGCAGCACTGATGGGAGGCACTAATGGGCATTGATAGGCAGCACTGGTGAGCAGGCACTGATGGGCACTGAAAGGTTGTACTGACTGGCATCACGTTTGGGCACTGATTGGTGGCACTGATGGGCACTGATTGACACTAATGGGCACTGGTTGGTGGCACTGATTGGTGGCACTGAAGGGCACTGCTGGGGCTTTCCTGTAATCAGGACACTGATGATTAGTGCCCTGATTACCTGCCCAGGTCTCCCCTGCGAGGAGATACACTTCAGATCATGGCACTTCCTTGTTTACATGTGACCAGCTGTGATTGGACACAGCCAATTTATTTATTTATTTAATTAGCTGTGCACAAATAGTCCCACAACATGGACACTGACCTACCAGAAGTATTAAGTGAAAAACCAGATACATAAGTAAGTGTCGGCCATTCACCTGACAGCAAACATCTTTGTATTCTGTGGCTGGAGGTACATTAAGCTATTCACCGTATACAGAAGTAAGTGTCGGCCATTACAGGCCCCAAAAATTAGCCCACAGGCGTTCACCTGACAGCAAATAACCTTGTATTCTGTGGCTGGTGGTGCATTAGGCATTAGTAACAAGTATTAATTGCATATGAGAGGCAATATAGCTCAGGTACTTTGAGAGTACATATAGTATTAGTAGTAACAAGTATTAATTGCATATGAGTGGAAATATAGCTCAGGTACTTTGAGAGTACATATAATATTAGTAGTAACAAGTATTAATTGCATATGAGAGGCAATATAGCTCAGGTACTTTGAGAGTACATATAGTATTTGTAGTAACAAGTATTAATTGCATATGAGAGGCAATATAGCTCAGGTACTTTGAGAGTACATATAGTATTTGTAGTAACAAGTATTAATTGCGTATGAGAGGCAATATAGCTCAGGTACTTAGAAAGTACATATAGTATTAGCCCACGGCCACAGGCGTTCACCTGACAGCAAACAACTTTGTATTCCGTGGCTGGTGGTACAATAGGCATTCACTGGATAAAGTAGTAAGTGTCGGCCATTACATGCCCCAAAAATTAACCCACAGGCGTTCACTGGACAGCAAACAACTTTGTATTCTGTGGCTGGTGGTACATTAGGCATTCACCAGATACAGAAGTAAGTGTCGGCCATTACAGGCCCCAAAAATTAGCCCACTGCCACAGGCGTTCACCGGACAGCAAACAACTTTGTATTCTGTGGCTGGTGGTACATTAGGCATTCAACAGATACAAAAGTAAGTGTCGGCCATTACAGGCCTCAAAAATTAGCCCACGGCCACAGGTGTTGATCTGACAGCAAACAACCTTGTATTCTGTGGCTGGTGATACATTAGGCATTCTGATATCCCTCTGTGATGGTGGTAACATTTCCACCATGTTTTGTTTGTACCAAGGGTCTAAGTATGTTGCCACCCAGTACTGGTCCTTGTCCTTTATGCTTTTTATACGGGCGTCCCTCTTAAAACACTGGAGCATGAAAGCCCCCATTTGCACTAAACTGGAAGTGCTGTACTGGCCTGGCTCCTGCTCATTATCCAGGATAATGTCTTCCTCGTTCTCCTCCCCACATCCACGGACAACACCAGGGATCCCAGAAAGGTTTAAAGCATGCTCTTCTTGCTCCTCCTCCTCCGCCCCGACACCATCCTCCTCTGACTCCTCTTCAGACTCCTCTTGTTGACTTGTCTCAGGTGGAGTAGCCCCCCTTGGGAATTCATCCAGCATTGCGACTTCCTCATCTTCCTGCTCCTGCTCCTCGACGGCTTGATCAATGACACGACGCAATGCATGCTCCAGAAAGAAGGCATAAGGTACGATGTCACTGATGGCACCCTGGCTGCGACTGACCAGTTTGGTGATCTCATCAAATGTCCGCAGAAGTCTGCATGATTCGCGCATGAGCAGCCACTGGCACGGTGCAAAAAAAACAAGCTCCCCAGAACCTGTTCTGCCGCAGAGTTCGTACAGGTAGTCGTTAACTGCAAGTTTCTGCTGGAGCAGCCTATCAAGCATATACAATGTTGAGTTCCATCGCGTCGGGCAGTCACAAATAAGACGTCTGACCGTCATGTTGTGTCGCCGCTGAATGTCAGCAAGGCGAGCCATGGCCGTGTAAGATCTTCTGAAATGGGCCGAGATTTTCCTGGCTTGCCGCAAGACATCCTGGAGCCCAGGGTATTTGGCAACGAATTGCTGCACGACCAAGTTCAGGACGTGTGCCATGCATGGCACGTGTGTAATTTTGCCCTGTTTCAGCGCGCTCAGCAGATTGGCACCGTTGTCGCACACCACTTTACCAACTGTTAAATTAAGCGTTGTTAGCCACTGATCTGCCTGTGAACGCAAAGCTGAAAGGAGTGCAGGACCAGTGTGGCTCTTGTCTTCCAGGCACAACAGACGCAGCACAGCATGGCAACGTCTCACCTGGCATGTCGAATAGGTTCTGGGCATCTTTGCGGGGCGCAGCAGAAGAGACGGTAGCATCGGCCTGCATGTAATCTGTAGCGGTAAAACCAAATCTACATGGGTGCCACGGGTTACATCCTGGGAGCGCCAGATGTGGCCGTGTATGGTTGATGGCTCGCTCCTGATACATTAGAAGTCGGGTTTGTCCCTCCTGTGCAATGTAAGTTTGGCCTGCTGCTCCCCCCTTTCTGCTGGTCCATCTCTCCCTCTGAACCCCCCTCCTCTTTCTCTCTTGTGGGCACCCACGTGACGTCTGTAGACACGTCATCATCAACATCACCTTCCCCATCACTAACAATAGAGATCTCAGAGTAGGCAGCAACAGCGGGCACCAACCTCCTTGGCTGATCTGAGTACTGTCGTCAGACTGCTGAGTGCCGGCTGTTGCTACCTCCTCTTCCTGATCCAATGCCAAGAATAGCTGCACATCCAAAATGTCTTCTGATGGATCGTAAAATAATTCCTGTGACTCAAGCGGAGGGTATATGGTGGTGGTGATGGTGGTGGTGGTGTTGGTGGTGAGCCACTCAACTATGTCTGGTGCGTCCCTTGATGTAATCGAACGAACATTGTGCTACTTCCCACTTTGGCTCCGGCCTGGTGCCCCTGCCCTAACCCCTACCACCCCTGCGGAAGGGCCTGCCTCTGCCTGTCATTTTTTAAATGACCCTGTGACAACAAAAGTCTCTAGAGAAGCTCAGCAGGGCAGGACTTAGGGTGGTGGGGGCCCCTGAGCTTAATAATCGAAGGGGCCCCCTGGAGCAGAGAAGCGGGGGGTGGGGTGGGTTACCGCCAACCGATCATAGTTGATGAGTGGGTGGGCTGGATCCGCCAACCGACCTATCGAAGTTGCCGGTCATACTTGATGAGCGGGGGGGGATCTCCCCGGGATTTCCGCGAAATTGCCGAAGGGGGTTGCTGCGATTGCCGGAGGGGGTTGTCGCTAAATTGCGGGAGGGGATTGCCGCAAAATTGCGGGAGGTTGCCGCTATTGCCGCGAACAGGGGGGTTGACAAGATTGGGCCCGGGGCCCCCTATTGGGCGGGCCCATGGGCTTGAGCCCAGTCAAGCCCAATGGTAAGTCCGGCCCTGAAGCTCAGTGTCATGGAAGCATGAATCAGACGTACAACAACAGATAAATGAAATAGGAAGGCTTTATGGAAAACCAAACAGCAAGGTTAAAGTCCAAACGGATGATCAAACAGTGCACAGTCTTCCACCGGAGCCAGGGATCAGGAGCCAGAAGGATAGTCCGAACAAAGCCAGGGATCAGGAGCCAGAAGGGTAGTCCGAACGAAGCCAGGGATCAGGAGCCAGAAGGATAGTCCGTGGAAGCCGGGTCAGTAACCAAAAGCAGCAGCACAATCTCAGGAGCATGTGAATACAAGAGGACCAAGCAGGGAAATGAAGCAACCTCCTATATATATGCAAGGCATCCAGCTCCTCCCAGTGGGAAGGAGGAGCCGCAGGGTGTGGTAAGTCATAAGAAGCCCAGGAACCAATATGGCCGCCAGCACATGTCAGATGAAAGAAGCCTGCAGAGAGGTAAGACCATGACACTCAGTATATGTGGAAGAAGGTATATAACAAAATCTGTCGTTTTGGGGGGCCACTGATTTATCGCACCAGTTATAAAACTTTTTTTCAGGAATTTTTTTTAATGTATGTAGCAGAGGTAACGCAGCGAACGAGGCAAAAATACACCGCCAGTCACAATGCTGTACAATACAAATCCACTACAATATGCTTTCTATATTCGAAAGTATATTATAAGTGTATATTTCACCTATATACTGCAGAGCAAGTAGCACACCTATACTAGTGCTTGAAAGGACTTTTGTGGACCTGTTAGGTAGCGATTTGTGTCGCTAAAGTCTGTCCCTGCTGGAAACGCCAACCTCTCCCTACACTGACAAAAAGTATGTATTAGACACCTATATACTGCACAGCAAGTAGCACACCTACACCAGTCCTTAAAAGGACTTTTGTGGACTTTTTAGATAGCTATTTGATTGAATACAGCCTGTCCCTGCTCCAAACAGCACCCTCTCCCTACACTGACAAAAAGCAGAATGTAAGATGGCCGCCAGATCAGGTCTATTTATAAGGTAGGGGGTATGTCCACGTGCTGAAATGTCTCAATTGGCTGTCCTGCACCACCTGATGGATGTGTCATAGGTCAAAGTTCTTACCCATGTAACATTGCGGACCGCCACGAACATCGCCAGATGTCCGCCAGTTTGGCTGACCGTGAACGAGCAAAGTTTGCAGGGAAACAAGGGTGCCTCAAGACTGTTCATAATTTTGGAGGGTGCCTCAAGACTGTTCATAATTTTGGAGGGTGCCTTGAGATTGTCCATAATTTTAAAGGGTGCCTCAAGACTATCCATAATTTTAAAGGGTGCCTTGAGATTTTTCATAATTTTAAAGGGTGCCTTAAGACTATTCATAATTTTGGAGGTTGCCTTGAGATTGTCCATAATTTTAAAAGGCGCCCTGACTAGAAAAAGGTTGAGAAACACTGGTTTAGTATGACAATACTGCTCCTCCATAGTTATAGTACAATGAATGCTGTCAGGCCCCGTACACACGACCGAGTTTCTCGGCAGAATTCAGCCAGAAACTCGATCAGAGCTGGATTCTTCCGAGAAACTCGGTCGTGTGTACACTTTTCAGCGAGGAAGCCGACGAGGAACTCGTCGGGCCGAATAGAGAACATGTTCTCTATTTCCTTGTTGTTCAATGAGGAAAGTCGGCCCGCCGAGATCCTCGGCGGCTTCAACACTGAACTCGACGAGGAACTCGATGTGTTTGGCACGTCGAGTTCCTCGGACGTGTGTACGGGGCCTCACTCTAAAATAGGAAGTGTATTATTGGCAGGTACAGCATACGAAAATAAAGGAAAAAAATAAGAAAAACAGTTACTATCTAAGCACCGGTAAGCTGCTCTATATGCTCTATTTATGTTATTGGGTTTCAATATATATTTTGTAGGAAAAAGTGAACACAAGTTGTAAAGGTTTTTCTTAGTTTCTCTTGCTCAGCTTCCATAGGCCACAAACTGGCCTCCAGAACTATCCCTATAATATTGTGCTTATGAACAGATTTAAAATTAAAAAATATCTGTCCATCTTTCCCGTGTAATGAATGCATTTTTTGAGTTCCAGACCCCCTCTACGAGATTTCAGTTGGTGTGGACCGCCCATAGTTCTCCATATTGTCGGAATGCATTTCCAATTCCAATACACACAGGGCAGCCTGGTTTCCCAGAACACTTAACTTTCCCTTTGAAAACAAAAAGGAAGAACCAGCCATCAAGCATATTGAAGCTGACAAGATTAGGCAGGTCTTTTGCAGATGTACAAGCAAATGCTCCTCACAACTTCAGCTAGAACTAATCTGTTTGCTCAACTGAATTTGGTTCTGAATAGTCCTGATCCCATAGCACAGATATGACAGAGATTAGAGAGGGGGGAGAAGGTAACGGTTTTTGTCTGCGCAGCACACACACATCATTGTTCCCTGTGCCGTGTCTGCTGTGTAAGTTGTCACCCCTCATTGGCCTGATGTTTTTGTAATGTTTGTTAGGAAATAATCCACTGTGTCATGTACGACAACTCAAAATGTCCTTATCTGCAACTAGGTCAAACGCCTTTCATTCAATGGCTGTTAACGTGATCTACTTTAGCCCATACACTTGAAACATAACAAAGAAAAGGAAAAGGACTTTCTGTTAAAGAAAACAGGATACAGTTCATCCATCTATGAATTATAGGGCCAGATTCACAAACGAGATAAGACGGCGTATCTCCTGATACGCCGTCGTATCTCTGTGTTAGGGCCGTCCTAACTATGCGATCTGCGGTCGGCGTAGAATATGCAAATGATTACTTACGGCGATCCCCGAATGTCCGAGCTGCCCGTCGATCTAACTTTACGTTGTTTCCGTCGAGTTACAATTAGGGCTATCTCCTAGGTGTCCTAAGCCATGTTAAGTATGGCCGTCGTTTCCGCGTCGAAATTTAACGTTTGCGTAAGTCGTCCGTGAATGGCGCTGGATGCCATTTACGTTAACGTCAAAACAAATGACGTCCGTGCGACGTCATTTAGCGCAATGCACGTCGGGTAATTTACCCGACGGAGCATGCGCAGTACGTTCGGCGCGGGAACGCGCCTAATTTAAATGGTGCCCGCCCCATTTGAATTGGGCGGGCTTGCACCGAGCGGATTTACGATACACCGCCGCAAGTTTAGAGGTAAGAGTTCTGAGAATCAGGCACTTACGCTGTAAACCTGCGGCGGTGTAACGTAAATCACATACTTTACGCTGCCCAGGAGCAACGTAATTCTATGTGAATCTGGCCCATAGAACATATTTTTATAGCAACCGACCTTCCAGTTTAAAACTACAGTTTTATATTTATTGAAAATGTTAAATTAATTTACTTTGCAACTTCAATAGCATTTATTTTACAATGTAAATTCCTTCTACACTTAAAATGAAAGCGTAATCATAGTGCAGGTTACTACGTATCATGGTATAAAACATTCTGACCAGTAGAGGGCAGTGCTCCTTTGCTTTTTCCTTGCCAAATGATCAGCTGATTGATAATTGAAACTATATTGGAGAGGCATCAAGCAAAATGTAAAAAATTGAATGATAATAAATATATCAGGTTTGTCTTTTATGTTGCTCTTTTGTACACCTGAAAATGTTGGCCACTATATTGGATTGTAAGAAGAAATTATCTACCACCAAACCACATATTAGAGTTCCTTGCAGTCAAGTTGCAAATGGATTCTGGTTTGCAACTTCTAATTGTATCTAGTTTGTTATCCGCTTTCCTAAATAGTTATATAAAAATAAAAATCAGCATTTATTTTATCAATTTTTTCCGTACTGGAATATTTTTCCGTAGCATTTTAAAAGTATTATTGAAGCAATGACATCGACCATAGTCATAAACACATGTTCACACCACAAGGCCAAATTTGGGGGAGAGCCAATCAACTATCAGTACTTTTTTAAATTGTTGAAGGAAAGTCACCATGCTTCCCTAGAATAGTGTGCTAAGTGCCAATATAAATAAAACAAATCCAAAAAATGTAAAGATTTCTTAATACAATCTATCTAGAAAAACATTTGTATAAAGATGGGGATAAATTACATGTGCAAGCTGGCCAACTGCGATCCCTCTCTGACGAGCCGCCTCTATTGAATGGTGCAAAATGTTTAATACTTTGTTGCTTATAGCTTACTTTAATGGACCTATGGGGGAGAATTACTAAAACTGGTGCACTAATGCCCTGTACACACGATCGGTTCATCCGATGAAAACGGTCTGATGGATTTTTTCATCAGATATTTGATGAAGCTGACTTTCATCAGTCTTGCCTACACACCATCAGTTAAAAAAAAAACGATTGTGTCAGAACGCGGTGACGTAAAACACAACGACGTGCTGAGAAAAATGAAGTTCAATGCTTCCGAGCATGCGTCGACTTGATTCTGAGCATGCGTGGATTTTTAACCGATGGACATGCCCACAGACAATCGTTTTTTTTCTATCGTTTTTTTAACCATCAGATAATTTTAAAACAAGTTTCTAGTTTTTTTACCGATGGATAAAAAAACGATGGGGCCCACACACGATCGGCTCGTCTGATGAAAACGGTCCATCAGACCGTTTTCATCAGATGAACCGACCGTGTGTACGCGGCATTGTTCGTCTGGTACAGCTTTGCTTGGCAGCCAAACAGCTTCAGACTTCATCTTGTTCAATTGAGCTTTGACAATAAAATCTGGAAGCTGATTGGTTTCTTTGCAGAGCTGCACCAGATTTTGCACTCTCCGGTTTTAGTAAGATCTCACCCATAGCGCCAATATGGGACAGACAGACACAGATGGGGCAGAGTTACAGACTCTGCCTGATAACTGGTTTGTACTATGCAACTGCATTTAGGACATGTCTGTACTCAAACTGCTTATATACTGGATAGATAGATAGATAGATAGATAGATAGATAGATAGATAGATAGATAGATAGATAGATAGATAGATAGATAGAAAGATAGATAGATAGATAGATAGATAGATAGATAGATAGATAGATAGATAGATAGATAGATAGATAGACAGAGAGAGAGAGAGCACAAAAGGTGCTATAGTGGTGTGCCCAGAGGCGGCTCTAGGCTTTGTGAGGCCTTAGGCAAAACTTGACATGGGGCCTCACTCACGGCCATGATGGGAAAAATAATTCAAGGACAAGAGCCTCTTCCCCACAACCATGGCCAGTGGTTGTGGGGGGTCTGTGGGCAGGGGGCTTATCGGAATCTGAAAGCCCCCTTTAACAAGGCGGCCCCCAGATCCTGCTCTTTAATAACTAAGGGGCAGGGGCCACCCAGTGATATCACCTGGTGAACCCGCCCCTTGTGACCACATTGACTGAGGGCATGCTGGATCATTGATGTCACAAAAGGGTGGTGTCACCGATTTTCACTGGTTGTTAGGGACGCTGGCGGCCCCGCTCCTGAGTCAGGGCTCATAACGCTGCTTGAGCACAGCAGAGTTAAGGTCTCCTGTCCCTCAAAACTGGGGTAATGCATTGGGCACGTTAGGGGGCCACAAGGCCCCCGTGAGTGCAAGGCCTTAGGCGACCGCCTAATTTGCCTAATTAAAGAGCCACCTCTGGATGTGCCCACATATTAAACTATTTGTATTTGAGCAAAGACATCTCTATTTCTATTGCATAGTGCAGGTTGGCACCAATCTACCCAAACTGATATTTCTATTACTAATAGATACTGTATAGAGTTAAAAGGTCAGTTTAGCAGATCCCTCAATCAGATTATCGGGCGGTAAGTCATCTGTGTATAGCAAAATATCTCCCTCCACAGCTGGCTGTTTATCGTGAAGTTTTTTTTGTGATCTGATCAAATGAATACAGATTTTACATATAATTAACATCAATTTATTTATTTATTTCCTGTTTGATAACCAGGAGCATAAACAGACATAATCCATAAAACACAAGTACATTTTAATCCTGCATTGGATTTAAGACAAAATAAATTATTATTATTATTATTATTATTATTATTATTATTACTATTATTACATTATAAAAAATAATAATAATAATTGTACCGCTTTGATTTTTGTGAGTTCATTCAATACATACTTTAAAATGAAAGGCCTGTGAACAGTTACAGCAAAAATTTGGCTCAACTTTAAACATGTATTGGTATTTGATGCAGCTGAAATGTATGTACTGTGTTCCAGAGCCACGTTTGACACTTGTGATTGATGTATGTGCAGCACATCTGGGAAACGCAGGATACCAGCTTTAGAGATGTATACAACTCTGCAACCTATTAGTAAGGAGGGTAAAGTTCACAAATGATGTTCTGGTCAAAGTTAGCTCTACATGACCGGAGCCATCTTAGGCTGGCTATACGTTATACAATTTTCTTGTACAATTTTAATTTAGATTTACCAAAAACATATAATATAAGGTCAAACCAAAAAATGTTCAGTTTGTATGCAATCAGACAGGCCGTTGCACTACATAGTTGGTGGTAAAGGTAAAAGAAATACAACAATAAAATTGTATAATGTATGGCCAGTTTTATTCACAGCTTTCGAGGCACTGAACGGAATTATTTTATATTTATTTATTACAGGTACTTATATAGTGCTGTCAATTTACACATACAGATATATATTGTACATTCATATCAGTACCTGCCCGATCTAAGGTCTCTAACTCATATACAGTAAAACCTTGGATTGCAAGCATAATTTGTTCCGGAAACATGCTTGTAATCCAAAGCACTTCCCCAAAAGAAATAATGGAAACTCAAATGATTAGTTCCACAACCATTTAATTATAAGTCATTCAGTTTATAGTTCATATAAAAAGAATATAGCAAAGTGACCAGGTTGTGTAACTATAAAATGTCTATTTACAAATGGAAGCCTCCACAAGGGGATTAGAAGCAAAATCAAGTAGGAGCCACAGAGTATAAAAGAGAAGAGAGATGCCTCTAAGTGTAGCAATATGGTTACATTTAGCCCTGGTTCACACTGATGCTACTTTGAAATCGTGCTACTTCACTTGAAGTAGCGCGATTTCAAAGTAGCAAGGCCAGCGCGATTTCAGGTGCTACTTGATAGACATTTGTGTGGCTTCATACACAGATGTCTATAGAAATCGCACCTGAAATGAGTAAAAGTAGTGCAGGAACTACTTTTGCAAATCGGTGCGGAACCGCAAAATCGGTGTCGCACCGATTGGAACAGTGCCATTGCCGCCAATAGGCTGCGACTTGTCATGCGATTTGATCTCTCAAATCGCATGACAAATCGCTCCAATGTGAACCTAGGCTTAATCAGAGCTTTTTTTCTCAGCCCGATTCACGGACGACTTACGCAAACAAAATTTTTTTTTTTAAAGCCATACTTAACATTGAGTACGCCACGAAATAGTAGCTTTAACTATACGCCGAAAAAAGCCGACTAGAGACGACGTAAAAAAATGCGACGGCCGCTCGTACGTTCGTCGATCGTCGGAAATAGCTAATTTGCATACTCAACGCGGAAAACGACAGGAACGCTACCCAGCGGACGCCGAAGAATTGCATCTTAGATCCGAAGGCGTACGAAGACGTACACCTGTCGGATCTAACCCAGATGCCGTTGTATCTTGTTTTGAGGATTCAAAACAACAATACGACGCGGGAAATTTGAAAGTACGCCGGCGTATCAGTAGATACGCCGGCGTACTGTCTCTGTGGATCTGCCCCATAGACTTTTATATTCTCTCTTGTAATGACGAAAGTAGGTACGCAATATCAAGTGCAAAATTAATATTTCCAACGGCTAAAGTAATAAAAGCAATTATGGGTTTCTACTTTCCAGAGCCCTTCCACATGAAATTACCATAGCTCCTACTAACCAAGGCCATGTCACACTGACACTGGTGAATAATCCCTAAAGGCAGCTTAACAGTGTGTAGGAAGGGGTTAAGTGACTTCCATGTAGTTCCTCGTGTGACCACTAATGGTCTCCCTTTCCCTATAGTAAGAGGATTTATATAGGGCTATGTGGGTGGAGTAGGAGGAGGAGAGTTGGCCCTTGTGGGAAACCTGGGCCCTTCCTGAGCCAGATGTAGACTACTATGTCCCGGAATTGGAACAAAGTCCCTCTGTCCCTCTTTCCTCCTCATTTGTCCCTCAATTTGATCTGATCTATATAGTTGTATATAAAACACACTACTTATCTATCAAAAAGTGTTTTGCAGTGCTAACCCTTTCATCCAAATTCTAAATTGCTGCATTTGTAAATTCCAAAAACCAGAAAAAAGGAATAGTAGTGGTAAAAAAGCATTTGTGGGTTTAACCAATCATTTTTTTTTTGTACAATTCTCCTTTAATGGGGTGTGGTGTTCCTTATTCCCATCTCAGAAAGTTGGGAGGAATGGAAGTATTTGCACTGAAGATGTTTTCCCTTACTTTTCAGTCAAGAAAATAAAAAATAACTGTTGGACCAGACACTCTTTATTTTTGTGCTGTGGCCTATACCTGGGAACTGTAAGTAAAGTAGGCCTCTGGATCCTGGGCAGAAGTTGGTACTTTTACTATGTGTTATATGGACATTAAGCATAATAATTCCCTTTGAGAGTAGGGGATTCACATAAGTGAAATTGGGGTTGTACTGGCTAAAGGTACCCATGAAGCTAAACGTTGTGTCCAACCGCAGAACATGGGGGTCATGACCTGGAGTCAGCTGCAGCAAAGTCCATTCTCACCATTTATGGCAGTGGTTCTCAACCTTTCTAATGCTGTGACCCCCTTGATAAAATTTCCCAAGTTTTGGGGACCCCTAACAGTAAAATGATGTGGGTTGTCAGCACCCAAGGCAAGACAAGTAATTTACGCCCCTAACCCAAGGACATTTAGCGCTCCCTGAGTCCCTTCTACTCGAACAGTATTAAAGCCCATTATTGTACATTTTAGAATGTACTGTACCACTCTTTCTCTTTGTTCTCTCTATCCTAATTTATTGTTTCATTTCCCCCCATCCCTCTCTCTAGCCGTGTTTATTGTTCTTTTTCTTTGTTCCTCCCCCTTTCCTCTCCCTTCCATGTATTCTCTATTTTTATTCCTCCTTATCTTACTCCTTGGTGAGGGGTGGGGGGAATGGAATGATTGGCAGTGCTTCTGGTGGGTGGAATGAGTGGCAATTCTCGGGGGGAGTTATGATCGGCCAACTTAGGTGCTCTTGATCAAGGTCACCTCTTGATCTGAGAACAGTAGTGCGGGTTTTTAATGGTAACTATAATCACAGGTAGTGTTACTCACTGTGTCTCCGACTTTGTGGTATCTCATAGCAGTGACACCTATGCTGCAATCAGGAGATAGAGTCTCCTCCAGCCTCTCCCACTTCACATTCCTCACCTCACCAGTCAGCTGACCTCTAGTCTCTGCCCCCCAGCCATGCTGGAACTGAATAGGTGGCTGCAAAGAGGCTGACTGGGTGGCCTCGGGTTCCAGGAACAGCCCAGCTGGGCGGCCATGGGGTCAAGGAACAGCCCAGCTGGATGGCCACTGGCTCCAGGGACAGCCCTGTTGAGTAGCCGCAAAAAGGCTGGGAGAGTGATGCAGGCTTCAGGAACAGCCCAGGATTCGGTGACCCCCTGGCAAATCATCATTTGACCCCCAGGTTGAGAACCACTGATTTATGGTGAAAACCTGATGGCTCTTAGGCCTCTCCTGCTATGTGACACTTCTGCTAATGTAAAGTGGTGAGTTCAGACATCGCTGCTTCAACCATTTTGTGCCAGCAACGGAATGACTTCTTAGTTTCAAGCTTTGCCCTCCCATTGGGTAATAAAGAGTGTTAGGTATAGTTTGCTCGTTACAGCTTAGAAGATTTACTATTGAGGTGACAACTACAGCAGGATCCTGCAGAGAATTGGAACAGCAGGGCACTTGAAACTCCCCTTGAAGGAAACATTTTGGATACTGAACTTCAATGTTGCCGAGTATGGTGTGATTGTATTAGCCCCAAGGACAGTGTTGGACCTCCACCACCAGACATAGCCACTGGTTGAAGGCTATATTTCAGTTTAGTGGGCCAAGCAGATTACGGATTGGAAAACTGCTATAGTAAAATGAGGTGTGTGGATCAGCCTAGCCTTCCATCTTCTGTTAACCATTATTGCCATTGTGTTTTTTTAGCCCATGTATCAATGCTGTGCACAGCTTTTGTTAAAGAAAACTTGTACTGAGAGAAATATGTAATCTGCCATTGTTAAATTCTTCCATCCATGCTAACAGTGTGGATAGAAAAATTCTCCCTTGAAAGGACTAAAACAAGACATAACCAAATTCATAAGGCCCCGTACACACGACAGGATATATCCTCTGGCGGATTTGGATCTGATGGCTGTACACACCATCAGATCGAAATCCGCGCGGAATACATCCGCGGTGACGTGTCGCGTCGTCGCCGCGACAATGACGCGGCGACCTTGCGCGACGCTGGAAGGTAAATACTTCCACGCATGCGTCGAATCATTACGACGCATGCGAGGGAGGGGAGCGGACGGACTGATCCGGTGAGTCTGTACAGACGACCGGATCAGTCCGCTGGACTGGATTCCAGCGGATAGATTTCTTAGCATGCTAAGAAATTTTTATCTGCTGGGAATCCGTCGGCTGGATTTATACCTGCCGGGAAATGTCCGCTCGGATGTACACACGACCGGATCTGTCTGCTGGAACTGATCCGCGGATCAATCCCAGCGGATAGATCCGGTCGTCTGTATGAGGCCTAAGCATGCTAAGAAATCTATCCAGTCCAATCCAGAGGATTTATCCGCTGGAAACGGTCCGGCGGACCGTTTCCAGCGGATATCCTCTCGTGTGTACGGGGCCTGATAGTCATGCTGATTTGCACTTGCTTCTGCATCTTTTACCAAGCAGCTGCTTTCTTGCATTGTGAAAACAGAGGGTCGGCTGTGTGGCACGGGTGCCATTCATAGAATGCTTTGCATTTTCTAAATGGATGCAAAGCGTTCTTTAGCTAGATGAGGTGGAGAGCATGACATCACTGCCCCACCTTGTCCAATCCGAGAACATTTTGCATTCATTTAAAAAATGCAAAGCATTCTCTGGATGGCACCCACGAAGAGTGGGCGACCTTCTGTATTCACAATACACTAGGTTGGCTGCTCAGCACATGGCCCAGATGCAAGTGGAGATTAAATAAGGGAGGAATTGAGTGATTTCCAGCTTCCAGAGAGATTGGCCAGGTACGGAATATACATAGTTACATGGGTCCAAGCTGGACCCATGTAACTATGTATAATATACCAATGCCTCAAACTATTCGTTAGGATTATTGTTATGTCTTATTGTTTAAGCCCTGATGAAAGGGGATTGTTTCCCCAAAACGTGTCAGTTGCCTTTCATCTTCCTCTTTTGATATGGTCACCATCAATTAATGATTATAGACTCTTAAGATTACTCTCCGATACTCTGTTGACTACATTTAGTTTACTAAATTTGGGAGACCATTGCCTGTTTAGAGGGTACCTGTTTCGTGGTAGAGCCACCAATATTGAGTCACAAAGCCCAACCAAAACCTTATAAGTGGTGGATATAAGATCAGAGTCCAGCTCCTCACATCTAATTTATCTTGAAGGACAGATATGCTGGCGGTCAGAATACCCTAACAGTGCTTGCATCTGATTGGTCGCAGGCGCTGTTCGGTTGACAATTTTTTGACAGGCTCTTTTTGACAAACAGTGCTTGTTCAATCAGCTGAAATGTGAGCAGTGTATGGCCAGCTTTAGTTGTCTGGATGTCATGCTGATCTAAATGCTTTAGTATTTTATGAGTCATTGGCCTGAAAAAACATTACAGCTCAGTGGTTGTGACTTTCTGATCTGTAGGTTTGTTATGGGTTAATGACTTATAAAATAATGGCAAATAACTAGCATAACTGTCAAATAACCAGCCTGCACTTTTCTCATAGTACAGGTTTGTTTTAGGGACCGTAAAGAGGCAAATTGCATTATTAGAGCAACAAGCACTAACATTTCTTATTTATTATTAATTGTATAAAGGTTGCACTGACACTGTTGTGCTCTCTGCTGTCTGCATTTGTGTTCCCTATTTGTTGTCCAGAGGGGTTATCTGAGGGTAATCTGAATTCTGCAGGACCTCCTACAAATCCCTTTTAATTATATTCATATGCTACTTTACAACATTTCACAGATGCTGGCAATACCCTGCCTAGATCCAGGAACTGTACTATAGCAGAGGCTGACCAGTAGAGGGCAGTACATGTCAAGCTAGGCATTGCCAGCTCACCAGTGGAAGAGGCCCGCCACTTTCCCAGCCACAGCTTTCATTCATTATCTCATAATCTCACTGAAAGGGCCCTAGGGAGAAAAAACTGTGTAATATCAAATACAGCAATCGTGAACTGCTTGCTATACAGCATATGTAACACAGAGGAACAAAGCTTATTCTACCACATTTATTGTTTTGTCTTAAGGCTCCCTGACACCATGCCCATTGATCTGCATAAATCAAGGCAGGCTCAACGCAGGGGTATGAAGAAAACAATTGTATTCTGGGTGCCCTGTTAACATCATACATGTGCAGCAGTGTGTGGTATGTAAAAATGCAACATGTCTGCAACATGTCACCGAACTGCATCGCCTCACAGTGAAAGAAGTGTCATTTTGTGACACTTAAATTACAACTAAAGCAAACATGTGTTTTTCATTTTGGATAGAGTACAGGGGGGTAATAATTCCTGTCAGTTTTTTTTGCCCCCTGAGGGCTCAATTTACAAAATAATATTGCATGAGATAATTGGATCACATGACACGTTTTCCATTTATTATATGAAATATTCAAAATGTCAATTCACAGTCAGTTTATGCGGTATTTACCACACAATTGAAAACTACAATGTTTTAGGGCCAGTTCCCACCACATGCAGTCCAGTACGTTTTTGTTGTGCATCGAAAAGCATGGAAAGTAGGTTATATGGTTTCCAATGGCATAGTTCACACCAGTGCATTGAGACGCATCAAAAACGCACTCGAACCCAGTATAGTGGGGGGGGGGGGGGGGGGGGTGGCAGGAAAAAAGATGAAAAAAGCACATGGAATGTATCTAGAAATGCATCTAAAATGCACCGGTACGCATCAAAAACGTGCTAAAAACCCACATGCAGAAATTCATCCAAAACAAATCCGGAGTGTGTTTTTGTGGCCTGAATCAGGCCTTATAGCATATCTAGGTCTGAGCACATTAAACCAAACTTGGGAGATTGCAGAATTACATAGATGTTTTTTTTTTTTTTTAAACTGAGCCAATGTGCACTGCCAATTTTAAGTGTCATTTCCAGTTGTCAGATCCAACTGATATCCCCAAAGTTTAACATTTTCGTTTATCTACCAAGTTTTTAATATAGGCCAGCTGAGTGTAAGATTGCACAACTATTTCCAAGCAGATGTGATTTCTGGCCCCTCCACTTTTCAGAACGTCTTCCAGTTGACCTTGTCATTTCAAGCAAAAAGTTGGCATGTCACATTTGTGTCTTCTAAAATGATCTTCTTTGCTGCCTCATACTGGGTTACATAATTTATCTCCTAATGTAGTAGGTCATTAAGTAATCATTGTTTTCTAAGTTTTTATGTTTGGTTTAATCAATCTGTTCCCTTGACTATAGCTATGTATAGCACTTCTCTGACCTGCAAAGACAGTTGAAGTACCCCAAAGGCAGGGAGTGCTAGCATCTCACCCCAGGCTAAGTCTATGGCTAAAATAGGTGCCAGTCTGTCTTTCAAGAGATTTTTTTTCTCATCACACATGGAGGGAAGGATAGGGTCCCAGATACCCCGAGCAACACTTACAGACCTTCCAGATCCATATCGAAACGTATACAGTGTGAAGACTACACCGACAACACTGTAGGTAGCATCTGAGGCTGGTTAACAATTTTCCCCCTCTGTTCTTGTTCCAGTGCCCTCTGTTCAATCTCCTAGGCTTTCATGCATCCTCCCCAAGATAGTCACCAGGTCCCTGTGAGAAAACCAGCCTTTATTCTGCCTACTTCTTCCAGTAGGGTCATTCTCCTGATTCTCATCATAGCACAGCACAGACAGCACTGCTTTAACGACCCTTCAACCAGGCAGGACTGCTTCAAGGACCACTTCTGGTCTAACTCCTTGCCCAGAGGACATAGTAGGCCCCACACATCCCATATATTTATATCCTCCCCCAGCATGCACCAGTGGTAATAAGCCTCTTACAGGATGGCTGGAGAACATATACATATTCATACCTCAGATTTACTGTTGCCAGAGATACCAGTGGCACCTACTGGCAGCAGAGAGAAACCACAGCTTCACTAAGTTTAATGGAAAACCAAGTAGACAAAAAAAATACAAAATAAGTTTATGCTGTCCAGGGGGTGTGCGTAGGATTTTTGACACTGTGAAAAGAGCACCAGTGAATTTTCTATTTTGGGTGGAGCAGATATTAAAATTGAATTTTAACTTCAAATTTACGGGTAAAGCACCAGTTATGGATGGTGGAAGGACACTGTGATTTAACTGCACTGGACTGAATTTGGATTGATTTTCAATGTTTCTCACATATATACAGTATATATATGTTTACATGTATATGTTTAGTTATTGTAAAAATTAGCACTGTTTTATTCATATTGCACAGCATTTTATTTAACACACTTGTATATCTTATTTTAGTTATTAGCGCTGCCTTATTTATATTTTAAAACTGCATTTTCAGCTTGGGCTGACTACAACCCAGCAATGCTAAATGTATGTTTTACAATACCATGATTTGTAATGAACATAATTGGAAACATAAAGTTGCTAAAATATATATTTTTTCAAATAGAAAAAAGAGATCTAAACATTAATGCAGACCGAATAACACAGAAGACCTACCTTCTGCCACTTTGCTCATCTCACTGTCTAATTGTCATAAAATATAGAAGAAGTCTTGAAATCTTGTGCGCATATGATCTTTGCCTTGAAAATTGGCTGACCCTTCCCATCATCATTGATTGTGTAACCAATATCTTAGATATTTTGGCCCGGATTCTTGAAACACTTACGCCGACGCCGCGTAAGTGTAAATGTGCACCGTCGTATCTCTGCAATTAGGCTTCATCCGACCGACGTAAGTTTCTTACGCCGTTGTATCTTGGGTGCATATTTACGCTCTCCGCAAGGGGCGCTCCCATTGATTTACGTGTCGAATATGCAAATGACTGAGATACGCCGATTCACGAACATACTTGCGCCCGTCGCAGTAATACACGCCGTTTATGTAAGGCGTACATCCGGCATAAAGTTATTCCACCTATAGGAGGCGCATCCCATGCAAAGGTATGGACCACGGAACAGCCGTCGTATTTTACGTAGTTTAGGTAGGACTACGTGAATAGGGCTGGGCGTAGGTTACGTCACGTCGTAGGCAGTGATTCGACGTATCTTATGGAGTATTTTATACGTGATTCTGAGGATGCGCACTGGGATGCGTCCACGGTACGGCGCATGCGCCGTTCGTTCGGCCCATCATTTGCATGGGGTCACGGTTCATTTAAATAGGTCACACCCACCGTCCACCTACTTTGAATTAGGCGGGCTTACGCCGAATAATTTACGTTACGCTGGCGCAACGTAGGGAGCAAGTGCTTTGTGAATACTCTGCTTGCCTCTCTGTGTTATGTCGGCATAGCGCATATGAGATGCGCTACGCCGGCAGAAAGATGCACCGATCTACCAGAATCTGGCCCTTGGTCTTGTGATCAGCTTCCAAAGGTTTGCAGAATGACATGTCTCCATTGAACACTTTATTACGCTCAGGTAATCTAGCATGTTGGATAACTTATGTATATTTACTGTAGATGTTCAGCGGAAAGTAAATGCTACAGTACATTTTGGGTAGAGTTCTGAAAAACAAACAAGTACTCCCCTATGAAAAGGATAAAGACAAAAATAGTTTTAGCATAGATGACGGATGAATGTCTCCCCAGTGTCTCCTGTATAGGGATATAAAGGTCACATCTGGGGCAGCAATGCATGACATACATTTGTAAAGGGAACTAAGACAAGTAGGAAAACTGAACTTCATAGCAACAAATATGCTATTGCTAAGTAGCTAGACAGTATTTTATCCTGTTTGCTGAGTACAGTTATTACATTATTTTGTTTTAATTATATGTAGCACACCCTTCGTAAGAGCTGCCGAGTTAGGGTTCCCCACTGCTGCACAGCCAGTCACACAGCATTTCATTCATTCACTCCAACTGTTGTTTTTATTAGGGGATGATAACTTGGATGGGGTATGGGATTTATGCAATACCTAACTTGAAAAATGTCCAGAACACAGAACAAAGGGCAGGACAGTGGTGTAGTGTTTAGCACTTTCACCTAGCAGCAAAAGGGTCGCTGGTTCGAATCCCAACCACGACACCATCTGCCTGGAGTTTGCATGTTCTCCCTGTGTCTGCGTGGGTTTCCTCCCACACTCCAAAGACATTCTGGTAGGTTAATTGGATCCTGTCCAAATTGGCCCAGTATATATGTGTTTACGACTGTGTGTCCAAAGTGTGTCGAGATCCTACAGACTGACACACACTAATGGAGATTTCCCAGGGCAAGGTTAGATGAAGACTTGGCACACCATGGTCTTCAGGAGAGCACTGTTACAATTGACAGTCTCTCCCCCTGTCTTGTCTCTGCACCATACTAATCTACTCAATGTCTCTGCTTGCAACTTCTTGCTGCCTCTCCGGCATGAATCGCTCCAACTGTCTCCTGTGGTGGGATCCTTCCAGGCCAGATTTCCTGAGCTCCCCGTCTGAGGTAAAACCCGTTCCTGGCAGGGGTCCCTCAAGGGCTACCAACAGCCTCTCCTCAGCACTGCTTCTCTATCTTCCACCCAAACTCCTTTGCTGGCATGGCCCACGTCTATTATCCCAGTTCCCTGCTCGCCCACTTCTGGGGATGCCCATAAATATTCAAGGCAGCTCCTCCTCACTTCCACCCACTAGTTCCAGAATGTTCTCCCACTTTCCAGATAGCAGGGGGAGGCAACAGAGAGCTGCCAGAATGAGTCATCCAGCCCTGGCCTCTAATAACCCTGACCCAGTTTCAGTGACTCAGGTTTATCCATGGGCCAGAAAAATGATTTTTTTTCCCCTACATTCACTTCTAGTAGCACACACTAGAGCAGGGGTGGGCAATTATTTTTTCGAGGGGGCCACATGAGAAACTAAAAATATTTTGGAGGGCCGGGCCAAAAGGCTAAACTCAATACTGCATAAAATCAATTGTATTTCTTTATAAAAAGCAGTAAATATCATTGTTGGAAAACTGGTACGAGTACTTGTTATAGACATGGCACAGGAGGGGGACAGAGGCTGGGGACATGGCACAGGAGGGGGACAGAGGCTGGGGACATGGCACAGGAGGGGGACAGAGGCTGGGGACATGGCACAGGAGGGGGACAGAGGCTGGGGACATGACACAGGAGGGGGACAGAGGCTGGGGACATGACACAGGAGGGGGACAGAGGCTGGGGACATGACACAAGAGGGGGACAGAGGCTGGGGACATGACACAAGAGGGGGACAGAGGCTGGGGACATGACACAGGAGGGGGACAGAGGCTGGGGACATGACACAGGAGGGGGACAGAGGCTGGGGACATGACACAGGAGGGGGACAGAGGCTGGGGACATGACACAGGAGGGGGACAGACGCTGGGGACATGGCACAGGAGGGGGACAGACGCTGGGGACATGGCACAGGAGGGGGACAGACGCTGGGGACATGGCACAGGAGGGGGACAGAGGCTGGGGACATGACACAAGAGGGGGACAGACGCCGGGGACATGACACAGGAGGGGGACAGACGCCGGGGACATGACACAGGAGGGGGACAGAGGCTGGGGACATGACACAAGAGGGGGACAGAGGCTGGGGACATGACACAGGAGGGGGACAGAGGCTGGGGACATGACAAAGGAGGGGGACAGAGGCTGGGGACATGACACAGGAGGGGGACAGACGCTGGGGACATGACACAGGAGGGGGACAGACGCTGGGGACATGGCACAGGAGGGGGACAGACGCTGGGGACATGGCACAGGAGGGGGACAGACGCTGGGGACATGGCACAGGAGGGGGACAGAGGCTGGGGACATGACACAAGAGGGGGACAGACGCCGGGGACATGACACAGGAGGGGGACAGACGCTGGGGACATGACACAGGAGGGGGACAGACGCTGGGGACATGACACAGGAGGGGGACAGACGCTGGGGACATGACACAGGAGGGGGACAGACGCTGGGGACATGGCACAGGTGGGGGACAGACGCTGGGGACATGGCACAGGAGGGGGACAGAGGCTGGGGACATGACACAGGAGGGGGACAGAGGCTGGGGACAGGCAGCCACTGTTTAATCAATAACAATTGATTAAACAGTGGCTGTATGTGATGGCACAGTGGCTGCGTGTGATGGCACAGTGGTTGCGTTTGATGGGCACAGTGGCGACAATTGATGGCACAGTGGCTGCGTGTGATGGGCACAGTGGCAACAATTGATGGCACAGTGACTGCGTGTGTTGGCACAGTGGCTGCATGTGATGGCACAGTGGCTGCGTGTGATTGGCACAGTGGCTGCGTTTGATGGGCAGAGTGGCTGTGTGTTATTGGCACAGTGGCTGCGTTTGATGGGCAGAGTGGCTGCGTGTTAATGGCACAGTGGCTGCGTGTGATTGGCACAGTGGCTGCGTGTGATGGGCACAGTGGCTGCGTGTGATGGGCACAGTGGCTGCGTGTGATGGGCACAGTGGCTGCGTGTGATGGGCACAGTGGCTGCGTGTGATTGGCACAGTGGCTGCATGTGATTGGCACAGTGGCTGCATGTGATTGGCACAGTGGCTGCATGTGATTGGCACAGTGGCTGTGTTTGGGAACAGTGGCAACAATTGATTGCACAGTGGCTGCGTGTGATTGGCACAGTGGCTGCGTTTGATGGGAACAGTGGCTGCGTGTGATTGGCACAGTGGCTGCGTGTGATTGGCACAGTGGCTGCGTGTGATTGGCACAGTGGCTGTGTTTGGGAACAGTGGCAACAATTGATTGCACAGTGGCTGCGTGTGATTGGCACAGTGGCTGCGTTTGATGGGAACAGTGGCTGCGTGTGATTGGCACAGTAACTGCGTGTGATTGGCACAGTGGCTGCGTTTGATGGGCACAGTGGCTGCGTTTGATGGGCACAGTGGCTGCGTGTGATTGGCACAGTGGCTGCGTTTGATGGGCAGAGTGGCTGCGTGTTATTGGCACAGTGGCTGCGTGTGATTGGCACAGTGGCTGCGTGTGATTGGCACAGTGGCTGCGTTTGATTGGCACAGTGGCTGCGTGTGATTGGCACAGTGGCTGCGTGTGATTGGCACAGTGGCTGCGTGTGATTGGCACATTGGCTGCATGTGATTGGCACAGTGGCTGCGTGTGATTGGCACAGTGGCTGTGGTTGGGAACAGTGGCAACAATTGATTGCACAGTGGCTGCGTGTGATTGGCACAGTGGCTACGTGTGATTGGCACAGTGGCTACGTGTGATTGGCACAGTGGCGACAATTTATGGTGGCACAGTGGCTGCGTGTGTTGGCACAAGTGGCTGCGTGTGTTGGCACAAGTGGCTGCATGTGTTGGCACAAGTGGCTGCATGTGTTGGCACAAGTGGCTGCATGTGTTGGCACAAGTGGCTGCATGTGTTGGGCACAGTGACCCCTCCCGGCCCTGCCTACTGTTATCACCGCGGCGGGGAACATTACAGACAGCGTTCGTTTGAACAGCTGTTTTCCCCGCTGCGCATAGACACTCCCCCTTGGACGGATCTGTCCAATCGCGAGCAAGGGGGAGTCACATAGACACTCCCCCTTGCTCGCGATTGGACAGATCCGTCCAAGGGGGAGTGTCTATGCGCAGCGGGGAAAACAGCTGTTCAAATGAACGCTGTCTAATGTTCCCCGCCGCGGTGATTGACGCGGCGGCGGCGGCGATTTCGGCGGCGGGGGTGGGCCGGATTAAAGGGTCCGCCGGGCCGTATACGGCCCGCGGGCCGTAGTTTGCCCAGGTCTGCACTAGAGGATGCTACATAGGCAGGGTTGCTATCAAATTTAGTTGCCAGGTGACAGTTGCCTTGGCCAATTGTTAGGAGATCAATAGATTTATCCCTAATTTTGGAATTGCTGCACTTCTCTCCTCTGTCACTGGGTGGCATGGTAGCTGGTGACACTGGGTAAAACAAGGGCATAGCAAGGACAGAGTATGAATAAATGGGGTGTCCCAGCCAGTTGTCTGCTGGGAGAGCCTATTTATTTGTGTGGAGTCAGGTGATTGTGTGCCACCTGGATGCTTGTCTGGGTAGACGTGTGTTGTACTGCCCCGGTGTCAGGGGAATGGGCGAAGTATGGGCAATCCTGACAGGACCCATCCCCGTGTGCAACGGCCCATGCGCGCCGGCCTGTGCTTCCTGACCCGCGCAGATGCACGCACGCCGTGACAGATTTAGGCACCCCTCTGGCCTATTTAAACCTGCCACTGACACATACAGGTTGCTGGATTATCGTCAGCTTCCTGTGTCTCCTGTGCCTTGTGTATCCTGACCCTTGGATTTTCCACCACTGACACGGCTTGCTTACCCATTATCCTGAACCTCTGGCTTGACCCCCGGCTTAAGTTCTGACCTGTGATCCTTTCTATCTCATTGTGTTTTACCCCAGCTTGGCTGTCTACTCTGCTATCTCCTGCCCACTGTGTATGACCTGGCTTGTTCCTGTATCCATCTCGGACTGATTTTCTGTGTATGACCCCTGGCCTGTTTACAGACTCTGTTCTTGGTGTTCCATACCGGGATTTTTCCTTGCACGGCTGCCAACACAGCTCACCCATCGCACCCCAGCTGCCCTCTGCTACCCAGCTCAGTCAGCAGCAGTACCGGCAATCCGTGCTTCTTTGGGAACCGCACTCCCTGTATCACTCTCAGGGATGCATTGCACTGAGCCACAGGGGGTGCCCTCTCAGCAACCCATCCTTACACCAGAGACTTGACAATCGGGCTGCTAGGCCTATCCAGAAGCAGGAGAGCAGTATAGGGTTGGGACTGCTGGCCTGCAGTGGTCGAAGGTGGAAGGGACCATCCACCTTGTTACTTGAGACCACTATGAATAATCTGAAGTCAGTACCTGAGCAGTGGGAAAGCTTCAGTGAGTGCCAAGCCAGGGACCCAGTTGGACAGCAGAGGTGACACTTGCGGAGCATCAGTGGGTGCCAAGGCAGAGACCTAGCGGGTCAACAGAGGTGACGCTTGAAGAGTATCTGTGAGTCAGTGGGGGTGACACTTGAGGAAGATACTGAGTGCTAACACCCACCATGCCTTGTATAGCGCTACCCCCGGAGGAGCCGCTGAATGATTTGGGATCTACTCTCTTTTGGTTTGACTCACCCCTTTTTTTTAACTAGCTCGAACCCCTCCTTGACACATCAGAAGGCTAATGAGTAAGGTATTGTGACCCCTGTTTGGCTGAGGTCACAATAGCAAGCAATATGCACATAGGTATGTAGATAAACAGTATAGTGGTATTATCTGCTTCACGACCAATCCCTCCAGGTGAGAAACACACTCCACACAGTGTAAATATATTTGAATCAAAACATATAAATTTACTTCAGGCTAACTTAATAAACAAACATGAGGTAAAATCACAATCAAACACCGCCTGAACTCTCCTCAGGAAGAAAAACCGCGTCGGTGAAACACTTCTCCACAACAGAGGGATCCTGGACGAGGGTGTTCTTCTGCTCCGGTGGTCAGCTGGGCTGGTTCCTCGATCTCCGGGTATTCAGGCGGGATACTGGAGTCTGTGGTCCCTCTGGATGGCTGGTCTCCCAGTCAATCCAGATCCAGGCTTCAGGCCTAACAGCACGGCCATCTCTGTCAGCAGCTCCGCAGAGGAGAGAGGCTGGTCCCGAGAGAGCGAAAAAGCGCCACTCCCTCTCCTTAAGTAACCTCCCCCACAAGTCTGTGCGGAGGTGTCACATGTTCCAACAGGGCAAAGCATTGCGGGACATGTTTGCCCTTCCTAAGAATCTATGGAGTCCATATCTCCTGCTTCTTGTAGTCCCGCAATGCATAACTTCACAACAGTGTCCAATGTATTTACAAGTGCATGCAAAGTTCTAGCAGGATGGCCTGTCATTAGATTCAGACAGGGTGACCCGCTACACTTGTAACCCACTCTACACAGAAGGATGTCAGCTGTCCCTAATGCTGGAAGTCACCATTAGGCCTCAGGGACCCTGGGACTTTGCTACATATTTATATGTGTATTAGGGAATCTTCCTTCATACTGGATGGTGTTTATACCTACAAACAAAAAAGCATTTTTTTTAGGTCATACTATGGCTATACTTGATTGTATCATCCTGTCTGATGAAGAACAGACGCATAGACAGAGAAACCTTCTTCTGATGTTTTCAGCAAGCAACATGTTAAGTAACCTCTCACCTCTGGTTCATACTGGGCTGTCACTCACATTTTAGCAGTTACTGATAACCTTCCAAGGAGGACTCTACTGATGACATAACGAAAACAGACTCTGCTAATGTGAATGATAGTTTTATTCTAGAAAAACATATTAAGCCAAGACAAAAAGCACATTAAACATTTCCAGCTAGGAACCCAGCATCCTCACATGCATTCATACAGCTTCTAATCATATCTATGGTGATACACATGCATACACATGAAGAGAGCAGCACAATTTGGGTAGGGCTGGCACATAGAGTAAAAAGTATTCACTTTCTTTGCGCAGATTTTCTGCACAGTGCACTACTGTTTTCTTTTTATAAAACATTGAATTGCTGCGGATTTATTTGTTTTTACATTGATTAACAGAAGACTAATGTCAAAATGAAAACAGATCTCTGTAAAGTGATCTAATCAAATTACGATGGAAAAACACAAAATAACTGATTGCATAAGTATACATCACCCTTGGTGTTTGAAGGAAAAACACTTGTATGTTCTCTCTAGTAGTGTGTAGGCAGGTACCCACTGCCCCAGCGGGAAGTTAGGGGTTAACTGTTTTTCCCACGTTTTTCTTGACGGGTTTTGCTGAGTCAAACCCCCAGTCCTGTGTGATATAAAAATAATGGAGGTTTCAACCCAGAGAGAGGGATAATGCGAAGTAAAGTATGAGGAAAGAGATAAGGGAGATCGTTTAGGCATTATCTATCTTGCCAGGCCTGCCTGATGCCATTACATGTGTCTGAATGGCTAGTATCATGCCATAGTCGGAGCTAGATTCCAGACATGGACTCAACCAGTATTGGACTTTTGCTTGAACAGACATGCTGGGGCAGTGACAAGCCTGAAGTTAGGGATGTTAGGAAATGTTGGCACTTTATCTTGGACTGTCGATTGTCTCTATCATTATGTTAATTTTTTCTTTAAGTAAAATGTTTGAAACTTTGCCCTTGCCTGGTCTGAAGTTACTAAAGGGGTGCAATGCAAATAGGTGGCACATATAGCCTACAGCAGGGGTGCCCAACCTTTTGAAGAGCAAGTGCCACTTAAGCGACTTGGTAACCGGTCGCGGGCCACAATGAGCGGAGCGGGTGGATGGCAGGCCACTTTGCTCTATAGAGCCCACTCTACTCTCAGCACAACAAACTCGCAGGTAATAGAAGTCTATGGCTCAGTGCAGGTAAGCCACAGGTGCACTTCTCTGCACCTGCAGATCAGTTTGAAAGCAGCCCGGTAACCACTGCAGAACAGATATGCCCATATATACTCTGTAATTTTAGTAATAAACTTACCTTTAATAACAGTATTCAATTCTATTTTGTTGCATCCCAAAGCAGGAGGTCACAGGCCACATCAGAGGGCTCCACGGGCCACATGTGGCCCCTGGGCCACTGGTTGGATACTCCTGGCCTACAGCTTGGGTCATCAGATACACTGGGGTATAAAGACAGAGATGCAAGGAGTTAAAGTGATATTAAAGTCTTGTTTTTTTTTTTGCGCTTTTAAACAAACATGTTTTTACCTGCTCTGTGCAGTGGTTTTGCACAGAGCTGTCCGGAACCTCCTCTCCTCAGGTCCCCTGCCAGCGCTCCTGGCCCCTCCCTCCTGCCACATGCCCCCAAAGCAAGCAACTTGCCGGGGGGCACCCAAGCAGGCTCCTTACAAGCCGTGACTCTGCGTGTCCATTCAAACTCAGAGCCGTGGCTCGACCCCACCCCCTCTCTTTCATGATTGGCCAAGTGGCTGTGATTGACAGCAGTGGAAGCCATTGGCACCCACTTCAGCTTTATCCAATGAAAAGGGAGAGTCCCCGGAGAGCCAACGCTCTTGTGCACAATGCTGGATCGAGATGGGGCTCAGGTAAGTATTAGGGGGCTGGAGGGGCTTCTGTAGTGTAGCGGAGCCCTCTGCTTACTCTCTTAATGTGCCATAAGCCTTTCAAAACCTTTCAAACCCTTTCTCAGGATTTCATCCCTATCCATTGAGGCTGCAGATGTGCCAGCAGATAGAGAATCTTGTGGAGTGGGGGAAAAGGTAGAAAGTAAGGAAATAGGAGGAGGAGTATGGGCCTTTTTGCTTCTGACCACTATCATTGATGTGTTGCTGCCACTGAGCTTTGTGGTGTCTCCTCATGCATGTGGTACCTAAATGACTGGCAGATTTACCGCGCTTCATATGGTGCAGGAAGTAGCTGTAAACCACTACAACACTGTTGGCAGCAAATTTGTGAAAAGGCCCAGACTTCCTTACAGCTGCAGAGATGGGAAGACCAGCTGACCAGAGGTGGGAAGCAAAGTGTATCTGATCCAGGAAGGAGAGCCGCGCTGTCAGGGCCAGTGTGGACAGCAGGGAAATCGGAAGTGACGTCAAAGTGGGAGGTGACGCGTTTCGGAGCATGTCCAGTCACTTCTTCTTCATAACCAAAGGTATGCAGAGGGGAGTGAGCTTATATGTGAGCTGGGGCAGAGGAATGGGCAGGGTCTGGGTGGTACTAATAAGGATTGTCAGATAATTCAGTAACAATAGGATGCTCGCTGCAGTGGAGCCATAGCCAGAATAAAAGGAATTTTCATCCACAAAACACTTACCCAGACAGGTACTGAAAGACAGCTGATGAATAACAGAAGGCAATAAAACCAGATAACTGGACGAGAGTGAACAATAAATTGGGATGCTGAATGTGTAGCGGGGGACAACAAGTCCCAGCAACACCCCAAAATAAAAGGATATTTGATACATATGGTCATAATTGTAAATGGTGAAAAAACACATGAATATTATGCATGGAAAACAAATGATTATAAAGTGGTTATAATTATAACAGTGATTAATTGTATATCCAGAGAGCTCCAGGTGTGTCTGCCTCTTGCATTATACACATACAAGTACACACATATGCTACATGGATGCCTATTTGCGCAAAAATACATGTGTGGGAGTCTGTATGCCAACTTGTGGTATGATACATGCATGAAGAGGATTATACCTTGATTCTAATTGGGGAAGTGAATCTGTTAGAATTGGGGTGAATACTGCGAATAAGGAAAGTATCAAATGCCTCTGGTAGCTGTGCTAGAGGGAGACCTACCGGATATATACGTCTTGGATGTTCTGTCCCCCGGATGCCTGAACAAGGAGTTGGAAATTCATACTCTGTTATAGCTGTTATTAAGGGTTTTGGTGGAGAGGTGGTAGGGTCAAGATGCATCCCTCCTGATCGGCCAGGCTACTGTCAAAATATTATCCTGTAATAATAATAGTTAGAAAAAATGTCAGTGCTTATAATGCAGTAATTTAAGCAGGTTACAGCAAATATAAAAGTAAGTATAATGGGGTAGATTCAGATAGATTAGCGGATCTTTAGATCCGCGTAATCTATCTGACTTACGATCCGCCGGCGCAAGTTTTAGAGGCTAGTGCTGTATTCAGAAAGCACTTATCTCAAAACTTGCGGCGGCGTATCGTAAATCCCCCGGCGGAATTCAAATTCCGCGGCTAGGGGGCGACTACAATTTAAATCAGGCGCGTCCCCGCGCCGATCCAACAGCGCATCCGCCGTCCGCGATTTTTCCCAGCGTGCATTGCTCCAAATGACGACGCTAGGACGTCATTGGTTTCGGCGTGAGCGTAACTTGCGTCCGGCCGTATTCTGAATCGACTTACGCAAACAACGTAAAAATTCAAATCTATGCGGTCAATGCGGAACCTGATTCTATGAATCAACCGCATAGATCCGACCGTCGCAACTCAGAGATACGACGGCGTATCAGGAGATACGCCGTCGTATCTCTATCTGAATCCGGGCCACAGAATTTATGTAAAGCTTACACCATTTGTTCTGGTACCAGTAAAGTCCCAAATAGGGTAGTGGGTTTCATAAAATGCCCATCGATGTGCAATTACTTACATGGTAAGTGGTGTAGGGACACATAAAGTAATGAAATACGCATTTTATCAGGAAGAAACAAGAACTGCGGTACAAAATGTTCTGCAGTGATTTGCATCTCTGTTAGTGACAGAAACAAAGTGTCATGCTTTTATTTGGCTGTTTGTTCTTTCTTTCATGTTGCAATCTTGTTCTGAAAGCAGATCTTGATTAGTGTTGCTCGAACACGTCTGTTTTAATCTCATTGGCAGTTCGCCTGAATGGGCCAAGCATCGGCAAAAAAAGAACAAAGTCAATTTTGACAGAATTCAGGTGGGCTGTTGCTAGTTCTGGATAGTCAGAGCCCCTAATGGTGGCCTCTACAGGGACTGTGGTGACATCATTGACCAAAAAAAGACATTTTATGATAACTGACTATGTCACCTGGGGTTCCCTGGAGCTTCCCAGAAACACATTTATTCAAAATAAAGAAATAAATTGCTATATTTCCACAGCCAGAAATATGTTATTTAGCGACAGGGGCGCAGCATCGGTGGGTTACGAGCATAGGTATGCGCAGGGGGGTGCTGAGTGTACCTGCTGGGCACACCCTAATCACCCCACACTAGCCCCATCCAGTGTATCATCCAGTGTAGAGAAGTGTGCAGGGCAAATGGGACTCAAGGGAAGGGGGGCCCACTGTGCCCTGTATCACACTACACACCCAGAGTGATCCATATCTCTTTTACCCCCCCTCACCCCCTTCTCTCTCTTTTATCCCCTCACCCTCCACTCTCTTTTACCTCTCACTCTTACCCCCCTCATCCTCTCCTCTCTCTTACCCCCCTCTCTCATCCCCTTCTTTCTCACCCCTTTCTCTCTCTCTCTCTCTCTCTCTCTCTCTCTCTCTCTGACTCACCCTTCTCTCTCTTATCCCCCCCCCACCCCTCTTTCTCCCTATGACCAATTCTGCCATAAGATGTAAAATGCACTAAAACATTTAAAAAAACTCTTTAAAAGAGTGTGTTTATCTGAATATAAATATACTCTATATACCCGCATGCATGTGCTTGAATTGTGTGGTGCACACCCTAATGCAATAGGCTGTGCACACCTATGGTTACGTGTCATAGTGATCAATGTGGATTACCTCGCTGGATGATTTGATTAACCAGTTGCCGACCAGCCATGAATCGACTTACTGGTATGTCGGTTTGTGCACTGGCTTTTGCAAACGCGCACCCGCCACGGAGGACCGCCTGCAGGTACATTGGACCCGATGTCCGCTGGCCACCCACGATCGGGAGAAAGAGAGTCGGAACAGGGATCTGTCAATGTAAACAAACAGATTCCCATTCTCACAGTAATTGGGAACAGCGATCTCTCTCTTCTCCCAGGCAGCCCATCCCCCATACAGTTAGAAACACCTCACAGGGAACACAGTTAACGCCTTGATCGGGCCCTAGAGTTAACCCCTTTACTGGCAGTGCCATTTATACAGTGATCAGTGTATTTTAATAGCACTGATCACTGTATTGGTGTCACTGGCAGGGGCGGTGCAAGGATTTTTGCGAAGGTGCATATTTCCGCCCCCCGGCACGCACGAACGCACACGTGCACACACACACACCATACATTATATATGTGCTCCATTACCATTAAGCTTTAATGGTTATGATGCTTAAAGTGAATGTTTAACTTATTTATCTCTTACAGAGAAAAATAGCAAATAAACTATTTGTGGTTTTGTATAGCGCATTTTTTTTTTAAACAGGAAACTTTAAAACGGGTTGGTCCCCCTTACCTGTTTCTGAACACCAATCTGTGCACCGGGCGGCTGCCGTCCCGAGTCCCTCAACAGGTCGCCGTCGCGGGTAAGGGGTACTAATGAATGGTTGTACTTATTCTGTATAATTAAATAGTAAACCTAAATTTTAAAGATTAGCAATGCTAAAATTTAAACAGAAATAAGGTATAGACATACAATATACAGTATGTGAAATTAATCCAGTGCTAACACACAAGATAAAACAAATTATTATTTAGGTACTTATATAGCGCCATCAATTTATGCAGAGCTTTACATATACATTCACATCAGTCCCTACCCTCAAGGAGCTTACAATCTAAGGTCCCTAACACATTCATATACTAGGGCCAATTTAGGCAGAAGCCAATTAACCTACCAGCATGTCTTTAGTGTGTGGGAGGAAACCGGAGTACCCAGAGGAAACCCACGCAGGCACAGGGAGAACATGCAAACTCCAGGCAGGTAGTGTCGTGGTCAGGATTCGAACCAGCAACCCTTTTTACTGCTAGGTGAGAGTGCTACTCACTACAACACTGTGCTGCCCTACACCACTCTGCTGCCCTGTTAAATATATATTCCAACAGAAAAATATTGGTAATCTGAATAGTCACAAAGTGAATCAGTAAAGGGGATCTTGATCTTGATTCACACAATCAGTTGATGTTCTGGACACCACAATGCCTTTGAGTTTAACACCAACTCTTCGGTGTACAAAAAAAGCTCTTACCAGCAACACTTTACCCAAGAAAGTGCTTTTTTGTCTCCAATTGCCCAACAAGAAAGTATTTAAAAAAGTTGGGTACTGCCAGACCCCTCTCTCACCAAGGCTGCTGCAGAACCACCAGCTTAATTAGAGGAGTCCCGCCCTGCCACAGTAATGTACTTAGTAGTCTGTCTATAGATTTATAAATATATTTAAGAACCTACACAGGGAATAATGAAAAACATAATGGAAAAGAGGGAGGATTTTATTTTGCCTGTTAATGATAATGAGAGACTTCTTCAGGCATTCAGTCTGTTTTTAAGGAGTGTAATTAGCGGAGATTCATTAAGAGAGATGAAGACAAAGACCAAATTAGTGATGGTTATTCCAATGTACTTCATTGAGTTTCCCACTGGAGGGAAACCTTTGGGGCAGTGAAATGTCAGCGCGGGAGCAGCAATTTAGATTTGGTCTAGTTCACTCGTAAGGCTGAGTAAGTGAAGAAATTATCCAATATGGATAACACATAAGGTCCACAATGCCAAAGGAACAGGACCAGCAATTTTTTCTGAAAAGAAAGCATTTTCTTCTGCAAGACTACCTACCTGGATGCCCTGTACTGCAGAAGAGGAGAGCAAGGCCAAAGCTATAGGGACAATCAGTATTGTGAATAACCCAAGGGATAGGGAACATCCCTTTCTGATGCCCCTGGATACTGGAAAAGGACTGGACACTTTGCCACTAGTTTTGATGACTGCTACAGGGCATGATAAATAAGATCTATCTACTGGTGAAAAGGAGAGCCAAGACCCATGCGGCATAGAACATAGAAGCAACAGGTTCTCTTGATAGCCCACATCCCACTAACTGATACTTACCTTACCTGTACTCCCCCACCACAGTGTGTGCGGTGGGTCATTGTTTTTGTTTTTTCGTCAAATCTGCAATGACAGGCATCGTGATTGACTGTGGATTTACAACAAGTGACTTTGTTAGGGGATTTTAATGTTTAATTAAGGACTTGACACATTTCGGAGTGTCTTTCTTTACAGGTTATATCTTTTTATTGTAAATGGGTAGGGGTACTATTCAGCCTCTGTAAGCCCCCTTATATGTAAAGGTTTACGATTCCAATAAGCCTCTCACTCCTTGTTCAAGTATTTTATTGAGAATAATACAATACAAAGTATCAGTCAAGAACATTTGTAAAAGTACAATGTATACATACATATATGGATAATAAAGCTTTTCAGTAGCTAAAGAGGTGGTCTATGTTATTTTCTATTTAGTTATGAGTGCATCTTATGGGATACGTCTCCGAATTTTAAGATTTGTTACAAACAAAGAACCTAGAACTTTGGTCTAGAGGAATAAGCCCCTCACTCACAAACACCCACAACCACTGGGCAAGGGTTGTGGGGATGAGGCCATTGTTCTCATTAACATGATGACAAGGTGCTTTGCCAGGCACCCCTCCATGTTGAGAGCATGTGGTTCAGTATGGTTGAAAAGGGAGGGGCTATGATCGCCCCCCATTTTCTTGTCCAGCCAAGCTGCATGCTTGAATAAAGGGCCTGGTATGAATTTTTAGGGACCTCATGCATCTTTTATATTTTTTTCTGCGTGCCCTTTTAAATCTGTACCAAACAGACCATGGGGCAGATCCACAGAGCGAGTAAGCCGGCGTATCTACTGATACGCCGGCGTACTTTCAAATTTCCCGCGTCGTATCTTTGGTTTGAATCCTCAAACCAAGATACGACGGCATCTGGGTTAGATCCGACAGGCGTATGGTTTCGTACGCCTTTGGATCTTAGATGCAATACTTCGGCGTCCGCTGGGTGGAGTTCTCGTTGTTTTCCGCGTCGAGTATGCAAATTAGCTAAAAAATTACGTCCTTGCGACGTCATTTAGCGCAATGCACAGCGGGAAATTTAGGGACGGCGCATGCGCATTTCATTCGGCGTGGGGACGTGCGCCGATTTGAATTACGCGCCGTTACGCCGCCAGAGATAGACTACGCCGCCGTAACTTACGGCGTGAAATCTTTAAGGATTCGAACTAAAGCCAGGTAAGGTACGGCAGCGTAGCGTATCTCTGATACGCTGCGGGGGTGCAGATCTCTGTGGATCTGCCCCCAAGTGTCTAGTATGGTTTTTCTAGGGGACCCTACACGTTTTTTGTTTTTGTTTTTTGCATAAGGTACCCATTAGAATCTATACCAGACTCATAGAATTGGCTTCCATTGATTTGATTCATAGGGTTTGGGTTCAGGCAGGCCAGGGCAGTTTGGTTCATCCCTATCCAGGTGTACCAATTATTTTTGAGAGCTTCAACAGACGAACAGAGCAGCAGGAGTGTGAGAAAGGTAAACATCTCCTGAATAGGCAAAGTGACAGAACGTTTTTAAAAATTATTTGGATTCATGGCAATAGGCTACTAGGTAGCACATTTTTCTTATGTTTTTCTTATGTCCATAGCTCTAGAATGGCCTATACAGCATTCGGGAATTGTGAATACTAAAATTATGTAAGATAACTAACTTTTAGCATGCATTAAAATGCTTCTTAACTATATAGACTAGGTGTATTTTTTCACACAAGGAGGTATAAATTCTTCATTTTGGTCTAGCTGCACAATCCCACAAATCCCCTGGGCACATAAGCCTCATTGTATGTGCAGCAGAGGAGGAAACCTCTCTTATTCTTCATAGGGTTCCTTTAATTGGCTAAATTACAGCTTCTATCACCTCACTGCAGGGACTGCAGGAAAAATCAATGGCAGCAAATTCTTCTCACCAGCAACACTGCGGCCTCACTAGCCTTAAATGAAACCCTATGAATGGTGCTTTCTGTCCATAGTAATGTTTTTGTTATGAAAAGCTCCCAACACTGGTGCCTTACTTCCAGGACCTATAGCAAAATTGTAACACATTCTACTAAGATGCCTTTCAATACTGTATATCTCACAGCTCACTGGCTGCGAAAGAGACGGGGACAATAGTTAATTGGCATTCAGGCTGTTTGTTTGTTAAAAGACTAAAAACCTAAACTGCAAATTAGTTTACATAAAAGAGCTGTTAATAACATTCATTTCATGTACAGTGAATGTTATAATACCGCTCGGGAAAAATATATGTAACAGGTGTACAGCTTGGGATATGACTATTTTTACAAGGGGATTTCAAAAAGTTTCCACAATTTTTTTTATATTTAATAGAGTTAAAAAATTAAGTGCAGAAACTTTTTGAAGAACCCTTGTACAAAGGCCCATTCACACTAGAAATGACGCATATATATATATATATATATATATATATATATATATATATATATATATATATATATATATATATATGTGTGTGTTTTTTAAGATATTTCTAAACACATGCAAAAGCATATATCCGTATGCAATTCTGTAGACTCCCCTAGGCAGTTGAAACCATGGGGATATTGGGATCCTTTGTCTGCACCACGGCCATCATCTCTGGTTACATGTCATCTCTCATATGCTTGGAGCAGTAAATATATCCCCACTACTTGTACCATGGGTGCCAGCATTTTGCTTGAATGTTAGTATCCTAACATACTTTTTTTGACATCTTTCCAGAATACAAATCTCCCTGAAGAAGACCAATTTGTGGTCGAAACGCGTCAGAGTGTTCTTATGGAAGCTACTGCATCAAAGGCACTTTATATTATTCCATTGTATCATTCAATATTTAATCATTGTTGAGATAGGTCTCAATCAAACTGTCTGTAACCTGAATTTATTTAATATTACAACTATCTGCATCTGCATTTTTATTACTTGTGATACAAAAACCTAGTAAAGATCTCTTTTATACATTTCCATGTCTTTGAATTTAAAATACTTTACACAGTATGTCGCTTAAAAGCCCCCGGGGGGAATTTCTCCAATTTTGTCTTTACAACATCTTGGGGTGTGCGGCCCTTGGACTCTCAATCTATGCGTTTTTTCTTGTCTCAAATGACTATTATTACAAGGGGATTTCAAAAAGTCTCCACACATTTTTGTTTATATTTAATAGAGCTAAAAAACTAAGTGCAGAAACTTTTTGAAGAACCCTTGTACAAAGGCCCATTCACACTAGAAATGACGTATATATATATATATGTGTTTATAAGATATTTCTAAACACATGCAAAAGCATATAGCCGGATGCAATTCTGTACACTCCCCTAGGCAGTTGAAACCATGGGGCCACCCTTGCAGGTCCTGGAGGTTTCTTGTTCACGCTCTAGTGGGATAACATCGAACTAAGTAGTATACACGTTGGCTGCTAGATGGAGATGACCATCACTACTGTACATTACAGTGCCTTCTAAAAGAATTCATACCCCTTGAAATGTTCCACATTTTGTCATGTTACAACCAAAAACATAAATGTATTTTATTGGGATTTTATGTGATCAACCAACACAAAGTGGCACATAATTGTGAAGTGGAAGAAAATGATAAATGGTTTTCAATTTTTTTTACAAAAGAAATTCTGAAAAGTGTGGCGTGCATTTATATTCAGAGTCAATAATTTTTAGAACCACTTTTCCCTGCAATTTCAGCTGCAAGTCTTTTTCGGGATGTCTCTACCAGCTTTGCACATCTAGAGAGTGACATTTTTTGCACATTCTTCTTTGCAAAATAGCTCAAGTTCTGTCAGATTGGATGGAGAGCGTCTGTGAAGTCTTGCTACAGATTCTCAATTGGATTTAGGTCTGTACTTTGACTGGGCCATTCTAAGACATGGATATGCTTAAACAAAACCATTCCATTGTAGCTCTGGCTGTATGTTTAGGGTCGTTGTCCTGCTGGAAGGTGAACCTCCACCCCAGTCGGAAGTCTTTTGCAGACTCTAATGCCCTGTACACACGATCGGTTCGTCGGATGAAAACGGACCGATGGACCGTTTTCATCGGACGAACCGATCGTGTATGGGCCCCATCAGTTTTTTTCCCATCGGTGAAAAAAAATAGAACCTGTTTTAAAATTTTCGTATGGTTAAAAAACTGATAGAAAAAAACGATCGTCTGTGTGGAAATCCATCGGTCAAAAATCCATGCATGCTCAGAATCAAGTCGACACATGCTCGAAAGCATTGAACTTCATTTTTCTCTGCACGTCGTTGTGTTTTACATCACCGCGTTGGACACGATCGGATTTTTAACCGATGGTGTGTAGGCAAGACTGATGAAAGTCAGCTTCATCGGATATCTGATGAAAAAATCCATTGGTTCGTTTTCATCAGACGAACCGATCGTGTGTACAGGGCATAACAGGTTTTTGTCTAAGATTGCCCTGTATTTGGCTCCATCCATCGACCTATCAACTCTGACCAGCTTCCCTGTCCCTGCTGAAGAAAAGCATTCCCACAACATGATGCTGCCACCACCATGATTCACAGTGGGGATGATGTGTTGAGGGTGAATTGTAGTATGTTTTCTGCCACACATAGCTTTTTGCTTTTAGGCCAAAACTTTACATTTTGGTCCTTCTTCCACATCTTTGCTGTGTCAAACTGCAAACTGACTTCTTATGGCTTTCTTTCAACAATTACTTTTTTCTTGCCAGATTTGTGGCATTCACGACTAATCGTTGTCCTGTGGACAGTTTCTCCCAAGTGAGCTGTGGATCTCTGTAGCTCCTTCGGAGTTACCATGGGCTTCTTGGCTGCTTCTCTGATTAATGCTCTCCTTGTATGAAAATGGAAAGAGTATGGCACAACTGCAAACTTACCAAGACATGGCCATCCACCTAAATTTAAATTGACAGGCTGGTTTAGGTGGACAGCCATGTCTTGGTAAGTTTGCTGTTGTGCCATACTCTTTCCATTTTTGGATGATGGATTAAACATTGCTCTGTGAGATGTTCAAAGCTTGGGATAGTTTTTTTTATAACCTAACCCTGCTATACCAAGTTTAAATTACACACAGGTAAACTCTATTTAGTAATTAGGTGACTTTTTAAGGCATTTGGTTCCACTAGATTATAGTTAGGGGTATCAGAGTAAAGGGGGCTGAATACAAATGCACGTCATACTTTTCAGATATTTATTTGTTAAAAAATTTGAAAACTATTTATCATTTTTCTTCCACTTTACAATTATGTAGCACTTTGTGTTGGTCTATCACATAAAATCCCAACAAAATACATTTATGTTTTTGATTGCAACATGACAAAATGTAGAAAAATTCAAAGGGTAAGAATACTTTTTCAAGGCACTCTACACGTACATAGATTGCACCAATTTTTTTCATAAACTGACAGCTAAAAGAAAATTAGCTTTTAAGAGACGTACTGAAATGCGCACCTGATGTCTATGGCTTATGTACTTTAAGTTGTTATTAACAGTGTTGCCAACCATCAATATTTTTACTGTCAGCCAGTAAAAAATTTACACTTTTCTCCTGCCAGTAAATGGCAGCAAGAGGAAAAGGTTGCCAGTAAAAAATATGGCTGTAACGCTCGAACTGCGCATGTACAGCTCGGGCCTGGAGCCCGGCCGAGACCATCCAAGTGCCTGCTAGTCAATTTTATGTGTGCATCACCCATTCTAATGTATTGCCCTCCTAAATCCAGTCCCTGAGCTACTTACTTACTATATAGAAAATAAAATAAGAAATATGCCTTTTGCCTTGATATGTATCTTAAATCACATTGCTCATTGCATATTGTACTTATTTGTAGACTAAATACTTGAATTTGCACTTAAAACTGTAATTTTGTAACTTTTGGAACTGCCAGTAAAAACTTGGCTGTGCCAGTAAATTTACACTGGTTTGGGATACATTCCTGGTTGCTGCTCTCCTACTGGCCCTACTTCAGCTCCCGGTTGCAGAAAATCCCAGTGGCCCACATGCTTCAACTGACACACCCTCACGTGCTGCAAATTAGTAAATTGTCTGGAGATGGATTACGTTCCTCTCTACTGGGAGGTTATTACCTCCCAGTGTTTGGGTGTCATGCTAAAATTTATTTGTCACTTATGTCCTTTTGCAGATTTTTATCCTATTGCGCATCTGTCCCTGAAGATTGGCAGTTCTGCCATGAAACGCTTCGGGAATACACACATGCAATATTATTTAATTTAGGACAATCCTTGGGTTTAATGTTTCCACTTGTGAGAAGTTTTTTAACAGTGCAGGGAATAAGTCGTTTTACTATGTCTATGGTTTTTTGTATCATGCTTTTCACATATTTATTAATACGTATGTCTACTACTATGTATGTACTTGAATTTGCATGTTTTGCTATGTATTTTATCCCTAAGTCCTCTCATGCATTCCTCATTCAAAGTCCCAAAATCCTCTTTTTTGTCATATAATACGGATGTCTACATAATTCTCATTTATAGTCCCGCAACCCCCTTTTTCTTTTCTTGCTCAATAGGGATGGAGGGTACATGATGGGCTCAAATCGCAATAAGCGTTTATCGATTGGTTTGCGCAAAATTGATAGCGTTTACAAAATAGGGGATAGTTTTATTGCATTTTTATAAAAAAACTTTTTTTTACTACTAATGGCGGCGATCAGCGATTTTTTTTTTGTGACTGTGACATTATGGCGGACACTTCGGACAATTTTGACACATTTTTGGGACCATTGTCATTTTCACAGCAAAAAATGCATTTAAAATGCATTGTTTATTGTGAAAATGCCAATTGCAGTTTGGGAGTTAACCACAGGGGGTGCTGTAGGGGTTATGTGTTCCCTGAAGTGTGTTTACAACTGTAGGGGGGTGTGGCTGTAGGTGTGACGTCATCGATTGTGTCCCCCTATAAAAGGGATGACACGATCGATGCTGCCGCCACAGTGTTTACACACGGCTCTCACCGTTCTTCAGCTCCGGGGACCGATCGCGGGACTCCAGCGGCAAACGGGTACGCGAGTCCCGCGGTCCCGGAGCTTCGGACCGGGTCGTGGAAGCGTGCCGCAGGCGTGCCCAGCCGTGCCATTCTGCTGACGTATATGTGCAGGAGGTGGTCCTCAAGTGGTTAAAGTGGTTGTAAATCCTTGCATATACCCAGTGAAGTGACTGGTCTCAGATGATACACAGAGATGAAACAAGTCCTCCTACATAAGTTGTACCTGTCTGTCTGCAGTCTTCTCTTCCCTACAGCTGTTCAAAATGCTGCATTTTAAAGCTTGTCTGAAAGTTCAGAAAAAAAGGGGAGGAGAGCTTAATCGCTTGCCGACAAGCCGTCGTCATGATACTGCAGCAGGTCGTCTCTCCTGTGCAAACCACCGTAGGTCGGTGTTTGCACAGGAGATAGCAGGCGCATGTGGGTGCGCCGTGGGGGCGTGCTTGCAGGTCCGGCGGACTCGATGTCTGCAGACGACCCACAATCGCGGTGTCCAGAGGCAGAACAGTGATTGGGAACAGTGATCTCTATCATGTCCCAGTAAGCCCATCCCCCTGCAGCTAGAACAAACCCAGGGAACGCACTTAACACCTTGATCGCCCCCTAGCGTTAACCCCTTCCCTGCCAGTGTCATTTTTACATTGCTCAGTGCATTTTTATAGCACTGATCAATGTAATTATGTCACTGGTCCCCAAAAAGTGTAATTTGGGGTAAGATTTGTCCGCCGCAATGTCGGTCCCGCTAAAAATCACATATCGCTGCCATTACCAGTAAAAACAATAAAAACAATAAAAAGTCCTAAATCTATCCCATAGTTTGTATAACTTTTTTGCGCAAACCGATTAATACACGCCTATTGCGTTTTTTTTTACCAAAAATATGTAGAAGAATATATATCGGCCTAAACTGATGAATACATTTGTTTTAAAAAAAAAATGTAACCACTTCCTTACTGGGCACTTGAACCCCCTTCCTGCCCAGAGGACTTTTTTGCGATTCGGCACTGCATCGCTTTAACTGACAATTGCGCGGTCGTGCGACATGGCTCCCAAACAAAATTGACGTCCTTTTTTCCCCACAAATAGAGCTTTCTTTTGGTGGTATTTGATCACCTCTGCGGTTTTTATTTTTTGCGCTATAAACAAAAATAGAGCGACAATTTTGAAAAAATATATATATTTTTTACTTGTTGCTATAATAAATAGCTAAATTTTTTTTTTTTTAATTTTCCTCAGTCTAGGCCGATACGTATTCTACATATTTAAAAAAAAAATCGCAATAAGCGACTGGTTTGCGCCTACAAAATAAGGGACAGAATTATTATTATTATTTTTTTTTTTTACTAGTAATGGCGGCGATCTGCGATTTTTATTGCGACTGCGACATTATGGCGGACACATCGGACACTTTTGACACATTTTTGGCACCATTCACATTTATACTGCAATCAGTGCTATAAATATGCACTAATTACTGTATAAATGTGACTGGCAGGGAAGGGGTTAACACTAGGGGGTGAGGAAGGGGTTAAATGTGTACCCTATATAGTGTTCTAACTGTGGGGGAAGGGGGGTGACTGGGGGAGGTGACCGATCTGTGTCTCTATGTACAAAAGACACAGATCGGTCTCCTCTCTCCCCTGACAGCACCGCTGTCTGTGAGAGCCGGCAATGAGAAATTATCTCATATGTTTACATATGAGATCATCTCTCATTGGCCGCACAGATCGCCTAGCAAACGGCCACTCCGATTGGCCGTTCACGGCGATCTGTGATTGGCTGTGTCCAAGGGACACGGCCAGCACAGAAGTTCCCCGCTGCGCGCTCGGGAGCGCGCGCGGGGAACGTGGAAAGGGGCGGACGTCAAATGACGGCGCCCCAGAGAAGTAGAACTACCCTGCGGCCGTATATAGTCGTACGGCCGTCGGGAAGTGGTTAAATTGCATATGTTTTATAGCAAGAAGTTAAAAAAATATATATATCTTTTCAAAATTGGCGGGTTTTTTGTTTATAGCGCAAAAAAGAAAAAAATGCAGAGGTGATCAAATACCACTAGAAGAAAGTTCTATTTGTCGGGGAAAAAGGGACATAAATTTTTTTGTACAGTGTCGCACGACCGCGCAATTGGCAGTTAAAGTGACGCAGTGGCGTATTGCAAAAAATGGCCCGGTCATTAAGGGAGCAAATCCTTCCGGGGCTGAAGTGGTTAAGCTACACTCTGCAGAGTTCAGTGAGGTGAGAGCTGATTTGAGGGGAGGGACGCACCCCTCCTTCACACAGCACACTAGAACAGAGCTGGGGCTGTCAATCAGCTGGAGGTCCCTCCCCTGTCACCTTTTGTCAGGAAAACTTGTCAGAAGTGATTTATGCTGATAGCAGAGCAAGGAAGCAGCAGAATAAAAGTGACACTTAGGGGTTGATTTACTAAAGGCAAATACACTGTGCACTTTGCAAGAGAACAGTTGCTCCAGGGCTTAGTAAATGAGTAAAAGCTCAGCTGACTTCCATCATCCAGTCATGTGCAAGCACAAAATGCAGCTTTTTTTATTCTCCTTGCACCTGATTGGGTACGTTTTGCAAAGTGAAGCTTTACCCTATTTACTAAGCTCTGGAGCAACTGCAATTGCACTTTACAAAGTGCACAGGTATTTGTCTTTAGTAAATTAACCTCAGTATCTGCATTCTAGCGCAACTACACATTGCAAAGTGCACAGTCTATTTACCTTTAGTAAATCAACCCCTTAGTGCCCTAGATTGAGATAGGTACACACTATAGAAGAATATGCCTTGTTCATATTTCATGTCTGAAGTTTACAACCACTTTAACCAGTCCCCTACCAAGCCATAGTAATATGACGTCGGCAGGAACTGTCTGTCCCTCAGAGTGGACGTCATATTCACAGCAAAAAATGCCATAAAAATGCATTGTCTACTGTAAAAAAGTCAATTGCAGTTTGAGTGTTAACCACTAGGGGGCGCTGAAGGGGTTAAGTTTGACCTCATATGTGTTTCTAACTATAGGGGGCGGGGCTGGATGTGTGACATCATTGATCGTGCTTCCCTATATCAGGGAACACACGATCAATGACAGCGCCACAGTGAAGAACAGGGAAGCTGTGTTTACACACAGCTCTCCTCGTTCCTCAGCTCTGGGGACTGATCGTGGGACTCCAGCGGTGAGCGCGTCAACGGGTCCCGCGGCCACGGAGCTTCGGACTGGGTCGCGGGCGCGCGGCCACGACCCACGGTTAGGCACTTAAAGAGGACATACATGTACGTGCTTGTGCCCAGCTGTGCCATTCTGCCGATGTATATGTGCAGGAGGCAGGTCCTTAAGTGGCTAAGGAACATATTAACCCCTTCCCTTGTTAACCCCTTCCCTGCCAATGACATTTACACAGTAATCAGTGCAGTTTTTTAGCACTAATCGCTGTATAAATGTGAATGGTCCCAAAAATGTGTCAAAAGTGTCTGATATATCCGCCGCAATGTCACGGTTACAATAAAAATCGCAGATCGCCGCCATTACTAGTAAAAAAAAAAATCAAAATGCCATAAATCTATCCCCTATTTTGTAGACGCTATAACTTTTGCGCAAACCAATCAATATTAGCTTATTGCGATTTTTTTTTTTTACCAAAAATAAGTAGAAGAATACGTATTGGTCTAAATTGAGGAAAATTTTTTTTAAAAAAATAATTGATATTTATTAAATCAAAAAGTAAAAAATATGGTGTTTTTTCAAAATTGTTGCTCTTCTTTTGTTTATAGCGCAAAAAATAAAAACCGCAGAGATGATCAAATACCCCCAAACAAAAGCTCTATTTGTGGGGGGAAAAACATAAAGATTTCATTTGGGTACAGTGTTGCATGACCGCGCAATTGTCATTCAAATTGCAACATCGCTGAAAACTAAAAATTGGTCTGGGCAGGAAGGGGGTGAAAATTCCCTGTATGGAAGTGGTTAAAGTGATTGTAAACCCATTACAGCCACTTTAACCTACAGGTAAGCCTAGATTAAAGCTTACCTGTAGGTGCAATAAATATCTCCCAAACCTAAAAGGTTTAGGAGATATTTGCAGAAATAACGGCACTGAAGTCTACGGCACATGCGCCATAGACATTGGGCGCAGGCACACTGAGCGTTCCGTTCCTAACGGCGATCATGCCGTTAGTGGCAGCACCCGCGTCATCGCGGCTCCAGCCAATCACAGCGCCGGAGCTGCGATACCCACAAGTCACTCTGGGAGAGATGGCGGAGTCGGAGGAGGCGAACGAGGACCGCTGCAGGGGCTTCGATCTCAGGTAAGTCATTCATAATGAGCTAGTATGCTATGCATACTAGCTCATTATGCCTTTGTCTTGCAAGGTGATTTTTTATTTTTTTTCCCGAGAGGGTTTACTTCATCTTTAAGTACAGAGGGCCAGATTCATAGATATTTGCGGCGGCGTAACGTAACGTCTTTAAGTTACACCGCTGCAAGTTTTCAGCGCAAGTGCCTGATTCACCAAGCACTTGCGTGTAAACTTACGGCGGTGTAATGTAAAGCCGTCTGGCGCAAGCCCGCCTAATTCAAATGTGGCGTGTACCATTTAAATTAGGCGCGCTCCCGCGCCGAACGTTCTGCGTATGCTCCGTTCGGAAATTTCCCGCCGTGCTTTGCGCGAAATTACGGCGCCCCGATGTGTTTTTTGAACGGCGACGTGCGTAACGTAATTTCGTATTCCCAGACGTCTTACGCAAAAAAAAAAAAATTTCATTTCGACGCGGGAACGTCGGCCATACTTTAACATGGAGGAGTAATTTTACCCCATGTAAATAGCACTCTTAACTTTACGACGTGAAAAACCGACGTAAGAGAATGCGACGAACGCACGTACCTTCGTGGATCGCCGTAATCAGCTAATTTGCATACCCGACACTGGAAAACGACACGAACTCCACCCAGCGGCGGCCGAAGTATTGCAGCCTAAGATACAAAGGCGTACGAAGCCGTAAGCCTGTCGGATCTTAGCCAAAAGCCGTCGTATCTTGTTTGTGAATCACAAATTAAGATACGACGCAGCAAATTTGAAAATACGCCGGAGTATCAGTAGATACTCTGGCGTATTTTTTCTGTGAATCTGGCCCAGAGTTAGGTGGTGGGGAAGGTGTAAGGACAGGTGTTAGCTCAACTTTTAATTTTTTCCTTTAAAGGTGAACTAACACATTAAGTTATTGACCACAATGCAATACCATATTCTGATCAATTGAAATTCATATTCTTAAATAAAGTATCTTATTGCAGCCTCTTGGTTAAAAGTGATCAATAATTGTCTGCCCTGGCAGATTGTCTCAGTTTTATTGAATCCACCATAAATACTAAATTGATCAGGAGGGAAGTTATGGGTATTCAATTGTTTGCAGATTAGTTTTGATCGAATGGCACATTGATCAGTAAAAAGTGTGCATGTGTATGGCCCCCATTGGTTTGTATTTTTCTGTACAGGTGGGGTTTAGTATCTCGATGTCTTTAGATGCCTTCTTTCTGCTCATCACAATTGTCCAGCTGCAAGAGGAGCACTATTATCATCAGTGGAAAAAAACAAGATGCGCTATATAAAAAGAAACAAACTTTTTCTAAATAATCATGACATAGATCAATGTCCATATATGATCTAAAAACAAAAAGAAAGTCCAGATCCCCAGTGAAGTGAAGGAAACAGGAAAATTAGTCCATAGGTGCTTGATCTAAAACTGTAGTGACGATCCAATGAATAATAAAACCTCCACCATGAATCAAGATGTCTGCTTACCAGATGACCAGCGGTCTCTTAGTTAAAAGAAGACCAAAGAAGGCGCGTAGATAAACACTATGGCAGTTGGATTGTAGAGAAACTGTATAGCAAGTACACCTCCGTCTCAAGCCAATCGATGGAAAATTGGGGTCCCGATAATCATGGAAGACACATAAGGGCCACAATAGTGTAGTAACGTAGGTAACATTTATTAAAAAGAAGAAAAAAACGCACTTACATATAAACGATAAAATTTAGGCATGTCAAAATTTGGAGCTCCGGCCGGAAGCCAACCAAAAAAGACCCGTCCAGGTAGGTAGGGAAAAGGTGCAGTCAACGGGGGGTGATCCGGGACCTCTGGGTTATCCGGATGCACTTGGAGGACAGACTAATGTCAACTTCCCTCCGAATCCACCTGGAAATGCCTATAATCAGAATTGGGATTTTCGCAGGGCCCCCGCTGGTCAGGGAAACATCTCAAAACGAAGAGAGGGACCAGGGGGGGGAGGCGGGCCCAGTCGGCCAAAGAGAAAAAGAATCTAGGAGTAGGCATCTACAACCTTAGCCAACAAGTCCTGACTGACCAGGAAAAAAAACTTCTAGACAAGGGACTGAAATATGCCCCCCCTAGAAATCTAATTAAATTCCAAACGTATATGGATGTGCATAAATTTACTAGACGTCTCAGTATTAAACGCCATTTTCTTTCTAACCCCATCTCTGCACAACAGGCAACTACCGAATATAAACATTCGTCCTTGTCTAATGCTTCGCTCTTTAATCCACCAGGATCACTAGCTCCAAGCATTAAAGTCTTCAGGGACGTGGTGCTCAGTGACCTGGATAAACTTAAAGTGAGCAAATCTAGAATGAGTAGAGACCTTACAATGGGTTTGGAATCACTATGTCAGAATAAGTCTTTGGTCATCCGACCCGCGGATAAGGGGGGCGGTATAGTTGTTCTAGACCAGTGTGACTACTTTAAAGAATTGCATAGGCTCGTTGATGATGTTGACACTTATACCCCTCTTGCTAGGGATCCAATAAGTGGATACAAAAAGGAACTAGAGGTTTTGGTCAAACAGGGGCTCCAAAGTGGCATCTTGACTAACAAGGAGGCCCTTTATTTGGTGCCCAGCGCCCCACGGACACCTGTGATCTATTACCTACCTAAGATCCATAAGAGCTTGACTTGCCCCCCGGGACGACCTATCGTCAGTGGTATTGATTCTATCACGTCCCGGGTGGGCAAGTATATAGACTCTTTTCTACAGCCACTCGTTCAAAAAATTCCTTCGTATATCAAGGACACGAAGCAGGTTATTAATACACTCGCTAGTATTTTCCCCAAGACCGGTATATGGATGGTCACAGCAGATGTGACCTCCTTGTACACTATTATTCCCCATCATTTGGGGTTTGAGGCGGTGCAGATGTATTTAGCTAGACAGTCTGACCTTGCACAAGCTCAAATAGGTTTTATTATGGTCTTGTTAACTTACGCGGCCTCCCATAATTATTTCATGTTTGATAACATGTTTTACCGCCAGGATAGGGGTGTGGCCATGGGGGCTAAATATGCCCCCAGCCTGGCCAACCTCTTCATGGCCAAGTGGGAGGAGGACGTCGTTGATGATCACCGTAGACCCGAGATTCTACTCTGGTCGAGGTATATCGACGATGTCCTCCTCCTCTGGGATGGTAGTGAGGCAGATCTCCTCAGCTTTATGGCTGAGTTGAATCAGAACACTAGGGGAATTAAATTTAATTTTGAGACTAGTCAACACTCCATTCACTTTTTGGACCTCCAGATTACTATTGAGGATGGTAGATTTGTTACGTCTACTTTTTTCAAACCAACTGATCGCAATGCCTATATACCCCTAGACAGTTGCCATTTACCAACTTGGTTAAAATCTGTTCCTTTGGGACAGTTTATGCGCATTAAACGAAACTGCACCAATCCCCTGACATTCGAGAGACAGGCCTCGATTCTTTCCAAAAGATTCGAGGAGAAGGGATACGATGGTAACAGTCTACTCCAATCAATGGAGAAGGTTAGGAGCATTGACAGAGCATCACTCCTTGTAGATAAAATCAAGGGAGATCAAGGTGATAGATTCTCTCTACCTTTTATTACAACATTTTCTGCACAGCACTTTAATGTTAAGAAATTAATCCAGAAACACTGGCATATTCTCACTACTGACCAGGTGTTGGCTCCAATTCTCCCAGCGAGGCCTAGTGTGGTGTTCAGGGGTGCATCTACAATTGGGAGTCGTATTGCTCCCAGTGTACATGACCCTCCGAAGGCATCAAGGACTTTCCTTGAGAATTTTACAGGATATTACAGATGTAAATGTTGTCAGGTCTGTACCCTGAATAGGTGCAGGGAGAGGAAAATTTGTTCTTTCCAGTCCACAGCCACTCAACAAACATTTGAAGTTGAACCTTTCATAACCTGTTCGACGAAAGGTGTGATATACCTTATCCAGTGCCCTTGTGGCCTTCAGTACATCGGCCGCACTAAGAGGGCCCTGTCAGTTAGGCTCAATGAGCACATTGCCAAAATCAGAAGTGGTTTTGACAAACATTCTGTCTCTAGACATTTTGACTTAAAGCACAATAGAGATCCATCCAATATTTTGTTCATTGGAATCGATAAATATCGTCCGCACTGGAGAGGCAGTAACCTAGTCCGTGAGATTTCGAGACAGGAAATGGCCTGGATTCACCGGGTCAAAACCTATACGCCGTTTGGGCTTAATATTGATACGGATATTAATGCTTTCATTAACAATTCATAAAGGAAAAAGAATTTTTTTGAGAGGTTTTTTAAAAATATTTTCAAAAATGTTTTTTCTTTTTTTCTATCGTATCCATATGTGCCTAATCTGGAGAGATTTTTTGGGAATATGCGATTTAGAGGCATTGTGTTTAGTAGGTCCTTCAGTTCCATCTGCAGTGCCCAGCTGTTTTGATTAATTCAGTGAATGTAGTAGATTGTATTTATCTTTTTAGTCACAGTTTGATGTAATTTTATATTTTTGTGCTTATAATATTATAAGAAGGATATTTTATATATATATATATTTCTACTGTATGGGCTAGGTAATAGTGTTGAACTTTCGCTGTATGCATGCTGGTCATGCCAGTGAGGGTTAATATATGTTTGAAATATGACAGCACTTTTTAAACATTACTAATGCTTTTATTAATTTTTTTACATTTTTTATCAGTTTGGGTCTTGTGATGTACAGCTGTGTCAGTTATATAGCTATAATTTCGGTCCGCTAGAGTATTAATGTGCTTTGCGGATCCATGCATTTATTCTCCCTATTTGTTTCCTGGGGATGCTATTGTGACTGTACGGCATTTTCATCACACCCAGAACGAGGCTTGGCTTCTCTGACCAATCAGTGCGTCAGGGAGGCGGAGCCTGTAATTCATAACGAGGCCTGGCCCTGTAGTTTCTGGTCCGTGCCGTGCTTCCTGGTGGCTCGGGGTCACTACGGCGGCACGCCGACGTGTGACGTCGACGTTCCGGTCACGTGATGCGGAGGTCACCCTGATCGTCACGGTGCGGTCTTGGGGTCGGGCATACTCCTGTCACGGGTCCCGTTTTCGTGATATCCGGCTTCAGACCTCTGGATCTGATGCCTGCTTATCCGGATCGGGTATTTTCCCGTATTTTTGCTACCTTGGGTTCCGCTGGGCGTGGGCGCATGCGCACTGGCGCTGAGGACACTAGAGTCAGACTTGGTCTGACCTGGATTGTTTCCGGTGCGCGCGCATGCGCGTTCACGTGAGTACGATGACGCCCAGTGGCCATTCTAATTTCTTGTGTTATTTAAGGGGGGTGATCTGGTATGTTACCCGTGCCCTATGAGGAAGCGAGTTTTCGCGAAACCGGTCGGGCGGAATAAGTGTCGTACCGGATCACCCCCCGTTGACTGCACCTTTTCCCTACCTACCTGGACGGGTCTTTTTTGGTTGGCTTCCGGCCGGAGCTCCAAATTTTGACATGCCTAAATTTTATCGTTTATATGTAAGTGCGTTTTTTTCTTCTTTTTAATAAATGTTACCTACGTTACTACACTATTGTGGCCCTTATGTGTCTTCCATGATTATCGGGACCCCAATTTTCCATCGATTGGCTTGAGACGGAGGTGTACTTGCTATACAGTTTCTCTACAATCCAACTGCCATAGTGTTTATCTACGCGCCTTCTTTGGTCTTCTTTTAACTAAGAGACCGCTGGTCATCTGGTAAGCAGACATCTTGATTCATGGTGGAGGTTTTATTATTCATTGGATCGTCACTACAGTTTTAGATCAAGCACCTATGGACTAATTTTCCTGTTTCCTTCACTTCACTGGGGATCTGGACTTTCTTTTTGTTTTTAGATCATATATGGACATTGATCTATGTCATGATTATTTAGAAAAAGTTTGTTTCTTTTTATATAGCGCATCTTGTTTTTTTCCATTTATGCTTTACTGTACAATATTTACAGGAAGGTGCAGCTTTATTTACATTGATTTTGTTTACACACGTGTATTTTTTAAGAGCATTAGTTTGTTCATTTTTATATATATTAGCGCAGTTGCTCCCACAATTTTTTCTATTATCATCAGTGTCCATTGCCTGCAGGGTGACCTCTCCAGGGCTGCCCCATACAGAGAGGTCAGAGGCATGCTGTGCAATGACCTGAGCTCCTTCTACAATGTGCAGAGGAGGAACTGATAGGACACGTGTCCACCCATCTCATCCACAAGACTGTCCATCCAACCCCCTCCTGTGCGCAGCATCTCCTATATGGTCTCCAATGTGCTCCTCACCCAAGACAAGAGGGCCTTTCATGAGACAATTGTTCAGGTGGCAGAGATCCAAAAAGTGTCTCTTATTCTTCCTACATGCACACGCTCATCCATCCCACTCCCTGCTCCCACAATAACCAGCCAAAGGGGGGAAAAAAAACTTGTAATCACAATTAATAGATTCGAGTTTCCACCCACTTCTTGTAATGGACAACCAGCTGCTGGACCCTTCAATGGCAAGCTTAATTATGTTTTGTTATGTAGAATACCATGCATTTCTATGGGACTTTTGCCATGGACCAAGTCCCTGGGTGCTTTTCTTATGTTCTGGTACCAAGTGATTTGCATAGGCTGAACCTCCAATCCAGGAAACCCAGACTTCTCCTTTCTTCCAGTCTTTGGCTCTTTTTGGAGGTCTCACTAGTCCAATAAGGCACAAATTACAGCAATTTCAAGAGAATCTAATAGAGATTTAAAGCCATTTATTAGATTCAACTGCTTTTAATTTATATGGATTTATTCTGCTTTTAACAACTGGGATTTAGACTTAAGTGGAGGGGAGAGAGAAGAGAGCTTTTAGATTTGAATTAAGCCATTCATCTCGTTTAAATATAAATCAAATCTTCTAGCTGTGCTTTAAAATTGGAGTTTAATCATGCTGGTAATCAGAGGAAAGCAGCGCTAATTATTATTTGGAGGACACAGTAATATCTTCATGGCTCTGCAGATGAAAATATCTTTTCATGTTTTGACAGTTTAAATCTAGGATGGAGCCAGATCCAGCTCATAAAATTCTCATTGTATTGTTAATTGTGTTTCAATGCAGATCTCCCTTCTTTTTGTTGTGTCCTGTGCCTTACACCTGCAAAGCAGGGAGTAATTCCACTAATAAAAAAAAATCAACATATTCATTGCATGTCTTTTCCATGATGATATATTGTGAGCAGTGTGAGATGAAAAAGAGCTATTTATTCCCACCGTGAATGAGCCTGCATGGGACTGAAACTTCACCTGCCTCCTCAGTCAATTAGGAATGTATCGAAAAATCTAGCAGAGAACGAGTTAAATTAAGCGTTAGCTAATTTCCTTGTGTCCCTCCTACATAATCCCCCCTTTTGAGGCTGGCCCAGAAATTACCACATGTTGCATGGTTCAAATAAAGCCTAATGAAACAGTGACTAAATGCTGCTCTGCAACCCACAGAACGCTCCAGCTCAGCCTTCAAAGCCTCGAGCTGTATCAGTTGGGGGTCCTGGCCTTCAGAAATGCTAGCCTTTGGCAGGGAACTCACTTCCCTAACTTATCAATGTCTTCTTCTTCCTAACAGGGGTGTCTGGGATCAGATCTGACCCTAAAAAAACTGTACTGCAATGATACCAGAAAACATGAGAATACTATTTAGGTCCATATTAGAAAGAAAAGTCTTTTGTTTTATTATTATTATTATATAAAAAATATTTGGGCTAGAAATCATTTGTCTTCTGCCTAACAGGGGTGTCTGGGATCAGCTCTGACCCTAAAAAACTGTACTGCAATGATACCAGAAAACATGAGAATACTATTTAGGTCCATATTAGAAAGAAAAGTATTTTTATTATTATTATTATTATTATTATTATTATTATTATTATTATTTATTTTTATTTATTTTTTTGGGCTAGAAATCATTTGTCTTCTGCCTAACAGGGGTGTCTGGGATCAGCTCTGACCCTAAAAAACTGTACTGCAATGATGGTAAATACCAGAAAACATGAGAATACTATTTAGGTCCATATTAGAAAGAAAAGTCTTTTTTTTTATTATTATTATTATTATTATTATTATTATTATTATAAAAAAAAAATTGGGCTAGAAATCATTTGTCTTCCGCCTAACAGGGGTGTCTGGAATCAGTTCTGACCCTAAAAAACTGTACTGCAATGATGGTAAATACCAGAAAACATGAGAATACTATTTAGGTCCATATTAGAAAGAAAAGTATTTTTTTAATTATTATTATTATTATTATTATTATTATTATTATTATTATTATTATTATAATTATTATTATTATTATTATTATTATTATTATTATTATTATTATTATTATAATTATTATTATGGCTAGAAATCATTTGTCTTCTGCCTAACAGGGGTGTCTGGGATCAGCTCTGACCCTAAAAAACTGTACTGCAATGATGGTAAATACCAGAAAACATGAGAATACTATTTAGGTCCATATTAGAAAGAAAAGTCTTTTTTTATTATTATTATTTATTTATTTTTTTGGCTAGAAATCATTTGTCTTTTGCCTAACAGGGGTGTCTGGGGTCAGCTCTGACCCTAAAAAAACTGTACTGCAATGATGGGAAATACCAGAAAACATGAGAATACTATTTAGGTCCATATTAGAAAGAAAAGTCTTTTTTTATTATTATTTTTTTTTTTTCATTTTGGCTAGAAATCATTTGTCTTCTGCCTAACATGGGTGTCTGGGATCAGTTCTGACCCTAAAAAACTGTACTGCGATAATGGTAAATACCAGGAAACATGAGAATACTATTAAGGTCCATATTAGAAAGAAGAGTCTTTTTTTTATTATTATTTATTTTTATTTATTTTTTTGGGCTAGAAATCATTTGTCTTCTGCCTAACAGGGGTGTCTGGGATCAGCTCTGACCCTAATTTTGTTTTATTGCGATGATGGTAAAAAATAGAAAACATAAGAATACTATTAAGGTCCATATTAGAAAGAAAAATCATTTTTTTTTTATTTTTTTATTATTATTAATTTTGGCTGGGAAATCATTTGTCTTCTGCCTAACAGGGGTGTCTGGGATCAGCTCTGACCCTAAAAAAATGGACTGCAATGGCAGTAAATGCCAGAAAAAAATAGAATACTATTAAGGTCCATATTAGAAAGAAAAATCATTATTTTATTATTATTATTATTATTATTATTATTATTATTATTATTATTATTATTATTATTATTATTATTATTATAATTTTGGCTGGGAAATCATTTGTTTTCTGCCTAACAGGGGTGTCTGGGATCAGCTCTGACCCTAAGAAAAATGGACTGCAATGATGGTAAATACCAGAAAACATGAGAATACTATTAGGACCTAGTTTAAAATAAAATCTTTATTTTTTATTTTTTTTTCATTTTGGCTGGAAAATCATTTGTCTTCTGCCTAATAGGGGTGTCTGGGATCTGCTCTGACCCAAAAGTGCCTAGAACAAGCTCTGACCCTAAGTGGCAAGTTTTTACTGCAATGATGGTAATTACCAGAAAGCAGGAAGATCCATATATTGAAAAAAACTGTTGATTTTTATTTATTTATTTGTTTTCATTTTGGCTGGGAACTAACTTTCCTTTGTTTATGTCTTCTGCCTAACAAAGTTGTCTGGGACCAGCTCTGATCCTAAAGTATCAAAACTGTTTTTACTGCAATGAATGTAAATACCAGAAAGCAGGAAGATCCATATTTAAAAAAACAAATCTTTTGCTTTTTTTTTTATTGCATTTATTTGTTTGTTTTCATTTTGGCTGGGAACTAACTTTCCTTTATTTATGTATTCTGCCTAACAGAGCTGTCTGGGACCAGCTCTGATCCTGTGGAAAGACAGTTTTTACTACAATGGTGGTAAATACAAGAAAGCAGGTGAATACTAAAGATACATATGATGCTAGATACCAGAAAACATGAGAATACTATTTAAAAAAAATCTGTTGATTTTTTTTTATTTATTTATATATTTCAGTGTGGCTGGGAATTAATTTGTCTTCTGCCTAACTAAAGATACATATGATACATAAAGATACATATGATACATAAAGATACATATGATACATATGATGGTAAATTCCAGAAAACATGAGAATACTATTTTAAAAACAATCTGTTGATTTTTATTTATTTTTTCATTGTGGCTCGGAATTAATTTGTCTTCTGCCTAACAAGGGTGTCAGCTCTGGCCCATAATGGTGGCATTTTTTTTCTTTTGTGACATGATGGTAAATACCAGGGAGCAAGAGAATACTATAAAAAAAAAGTTCCACAATAAAAAAAAAAATCAATATGTTGATTTTAATTTTTTTCCTTTTTCTGGGAATTTATTTGTCCTCTGCCTAATAGGGTGTTTGCGCCAGCTCTGACCCTAGTGTGGCATAACAGTTTTTACCGCATCTATGGTAAATACCAGAAAGCAGGAAGATCCCTATTTAAGGGGGGGGAAAAACTGTTGATTTTTATTTATTTATTTGTATTTTTCATTTTGGCTGGGAACTAACTTTCCTTTATTTATGTATTCTGCCTAACAGAGTTGTCTGGGACCAGCTCTGATCCTGTGGAAAGACAGTTTTTTCTACAATGGTGGTAAATACAAGAAAGCAGGTGAACACTAAAGATACATATGATGCTAGATACCAGAAAACATGAGAATACTGTTTTAGAAAAATCTGTTGATTTGAATTTATTTATTTATATATTTCAGTGTGGCTGGGAATTAATTTGTCTTCTGCCTAACAAGGGTGTCTGGGACCAGCTCTGGCCCATAATAGTGGCATTTATTTGTGAAATTATGGTAAATACCAGGGAGCAGGAGAATACTATAAAAAAAAAGATCCACAATAAAAAAAATCAAACTGTTGATTTTTATTTTTATCCTTCTTATGGGAATTTATTCATCTGCTGTGTAACAGGGTGTCTGGTGCCAGCTCTGACCCTTATGTCAAGACAGCGTTGGCTGCAAATATGGTAAATACCAGAAAGCAAAATACTGTAAAAGATCCATATTTAAAAAATCATTTTTTGTTTTTTTTGTTTTGAGAACTCATTTGTCTTCTGCCTAACAGGGACCAGCCCTGACCCTAAAAAGTGGCACGTTTTTACTGCAATGATGGTAAATACCAGAAAGCATAAGAATAATATAAAAAAAAATCCATAATAAAATAAATAAACCTGTTGATTTTTATTGATTTTATTATTTTATTTTTGAATTTTGACTGGGAATTAATTTGTTGTCTGCCTAACAGGGTGTCTGGGACCAGCTCTCGTCCTAAAAAGTGGCAAGACAGCTTTGTTGCAACGATAGTAAATACCAGCAATCAGGAGAATACTATAAAAAGATACATATTAAAAAAAAAACTGTGTTTTTTTTTTTCACTTTGGCTGGGAATTCATTTATATTCTGTCTGGGACCAGCTGTCCCTAAAAGGTTGCACTTGTTTTACAGAAATTGTGGTAAATATCAGAAAGCAGGAGAATACTACAAAAGAGCCATAATAAAAATAAAAAAATATTGATTTTATTTTTTCCTTTTCTTGGCAATTATTTTGCCTTCTTCAGGGGTGTCTGGGATCAGCTCTGTACCCTTTCCAAAAAGTAGCAAGACAGTTTTTACTGCAATGATAGTAAATACCAGGAAGTATGAGAATACTACTTCGATACTTTTTATACAATAATTAGTTTATTTATTTATTTTTTCATTTATTCTGGGAACTCATTTCCCTTATTTATCATCTACTGCTAACAGGTGTGCCTGAGACCAGCTCTGTACCCTTTGAGTGGGATCGCTTTGTATTGCAAGATTGCTAAATGCTGGGAAGCATAGGAATACCAAAGATCCATATTTTAAAAATATGTTTTTTTGTTTTTTGTTTTTTGCTGATAAGGCATATATACCAAGATATGGAGGGACAGCCTGAGTAACAGCATCATATAAACAGGGGTCATTTACTAAAGGAATAGAGGCTGTGCCCTTTGCAAAGTAATTGATAGTAAATTAAGTAAACCTATGTTGACTTTGATATCCAATCATGCGCAAGAACAATTTAAAAAATATTATTTTGCTAGTACACTAGCTGATTGAAGTGAACACAGCTGAGCTCAGTAAACATTCACTTTACTGTGTTCTTTAATACATTGCTAAGAAGGTGTTGAGTTGACCTTAAGTAATAAAAGTGTGCATGAGCATGTATTCTTATTATATTGCCTATGGGGTTTATTTACTAAAGGCAAATCCACTTTGCACTATAAGTGCCCTACAAGTGCACTTGGAAGTGCAGTCGTTGTAGATCTGAGGGGGACATGCAAGGAGAATAAAAAACAGTATTTTTGTTTGTACATGACTGGATAATAGAAAACAGCAGAGCTTCCCCTCAGATCTGCAGTGACTGCACCTCCAAGTGCACTTGTAGTGCACAGTGGATTTGCCTTTAGTAAATCAACCCCTATGTCTAATCAAAATACACCAGATGGACATGGTCCCGCCTTGGGTCAGATAAGGAAGAGAGAGATCAAATATGAAATAATGAAAAAATGTTAAAAATGTGAACATGCACTTTGTTCTTTAACTACTCTAGATCAGTGCTATAAAAATGCACTGATTACTGTCTAAATGACACTGGCAGGGAAGGGGTTAAACACCAGGGGACGATCAAGGTGTTAAAGGGGAGGTTCACCCTATAAAAAATTTCTAACACTACATCTAGCCCAGTTCTGCATATAAAATTACACTGACCTTTTTTTTTTTTTTGCCGTAGATAGCGTTTAGCCTAAGAATTCACCGCGGCTTCCGGGTAGGGAATCCCGCGGGAGTGGGTGTTCCTATTGACATGCCAATTGATTGACATGCTAAACGATGGCGCACACAGCGCGTCACGATCTCCCGAAGGAAGCTCGGGTCGGCTCGGCTCTATTCGGCGCCTGCGCACCGGCGCCAAATAGAGCTGAGCCGACCCGAGCTTCTTTCGGGAAGTCGTGACACGCTGTGTGCGCCGTCGTTTTGCATGTCAATCAATTGGCATGTCAATAGGAACGCCCACTCCCGCGGGATTCCCTACCCGGAAGCCGCGGTGAATTCTAATACTAAACGCTATCTACGGCGAAAAATAAAAAAAGGTCAGTGTAATTTTATTTGCAGAACTGGGCTGGATGTAGTGTTAGAAATTTTTAATAGGGTGAACCTCCACTTTAAGTGTGTCCTAGGGAGTGATTCTAACTGTGGTGGGGATAGGCTATCACTGACATGACAACAATCACTGCTCCAGAAGACAGGGAGCAGTAGATCCCTGTCATGTCACTAGGCAGAACAGGGAAATGCCTTGTTTACATAGGCATCTCAAGTCCGCGGGACCGGGGGCATAGTCACGGAGTACAAGGCGAGCATGCTCCCCACTGGTGGCGCATGCGTGCCCACTAAGCCTTGATTCAAAGGGGAAGTACGCCCATTTGCGCAGCCGTGCCATTGTGCTGACATTCATCGTTATGCGCTGGTCAGCAAGCGGTTAATTGAACAAGCTGAAGTTTGAAGCTGATTGGCTATCATGCACAGCTGCACCAGATTCTGAGTGCATCAGTTATAGTCAGTGGCGGCCCGCCCATAGGGGGCGCCCGGGCGCCGCCCCCCCTCCCCCAGTCAGTAAAAAAAAAAATCTAAAAAAAAAAAAAATAAAAAAAAATTTTTATTTAAACATGTCCCTTTAAGGAAAAAAAATTCCAAAAAAGGTTCTTATGTGCACTGAGTCCGGGCGTCGGGCGCCGGGAAAAGCGCGGTATGGGTAGCGCCACGTCTGTGCAATCACGGGATTGCAGACGTGGCGCTACATTGGCAGCCCAAAAATGCCTTTGTGGCGCGGTCCATCGCGCCACTTGCTTCCGGCGCGATGGACTGCATTGTTATGGCTGGGCGGGTGCATCCACTATTTGTGCTCGTTCCGTCCTGACGTCCCTGGAAGAACAGGAAGTGACGTCGGGACTCGGGGCGCTCAGTGCGAGTACAGGTAAGCTGAGCTATGCCGCCTGCCTCTGCCCCTCTGTAATGGACTGTTTTCTCTGCAAAGTTCGGCGGCAGCAGCTGCAGCTGTCCACCCCCCTTCTGCAAAGATTACCTGTGTTCCAATTTTTTTTTAGTGAATATTCGGCCGAAATCGCGGCACCCCCCTCCCCCCCCGGGGGGGGGGGATGGGGGTGCCGCGATTTCGGCCGAATATTCACTATAAAATTTTTTTTGGAACATTTGGAATTTTTTTTTTTAGTGGACATTTGGCCGAAATCGCGGCACCCCCATCCCCCCTCAGGGGGGGGGGGGATGGGGGTGCCGCGATTTCGGCCGAATGTTCACTAGACATGATGAGCAATTAACCCAGTGCAGATGTAGGCTCATTGCAAGGGTGGATTTTTTTTTAACATTTTCATGGAGTTGGGCATAATAAATGATTTTTAATGTTCAATGCAATGCATAATCTGGGTGAAATGCCAGCCGTCAGCAGCCTGAGCCCCAGGAGAAGATGGGGAGCTACAAGTCCCAGCAGGTTATAATATAAGGCTCCTAGGTGGATGGGAGTCTTATATTATAAACCTGCTGGGACTTGTAGTTCCCCATCTTCTCCTGGGGCTCAGGTGCATGCAATCCACCATCTATGGGACTACAAGTCCCAGCAGTGAGAAAAACTGGACAAAGATGGTGGATTGCATGCACCTGAGCCCCAGGAGACGATGGAGAACTACAAGTCCCAGCAGGTTATAATATAAAGCTCCGAGGTGGATGTATGACTGGACAGTGACACAGTGGGGACAATTGGCACAGTGGCTGTGTTTGATGGCATGGTACAGTGGCTGCATTTGATGGCATGGCACAGTGGTGACAATTGATGGCACAGTGACCACAATTGATGGCATGGCACAGTGGCTGCATTTGATGGCATGGTACAGTGGCTGCATTTGATGGCATGGTACAGTGGCTGCATTTGATGGCATGGCACAGTGGCTGCATTTGATGGCATGGCACAGTGGCTGCATTTGATGGCATGGCACAGTGGCTGCATTTGATGGCATGGCACAGTGGTGACAATTGATGGCACAGTGACCACAATTGATGGCATGGTACAGTGGCTGCATTTGATGGCATGGTACAGTGGCTGCATGTGATGGCATGGTACAGTGGCTGCATTTGATGGCATGGCACAGTGGTGACAATTGATGGCACAGTGACCACAATTGATGGCATGGTACAGTGGGGCTGCATTTGATGGCATGGTACAGTGGCTGCATTTGATGGCATGGTACAGTGGCTGCATTTGATGGCATGGTACAGTGGCTGCATTTGATGGCATGGTACAGTGGCTGCATTTGATGGCACAGTGACCACAATTGATGGCATGGCACAGTGGCTGCATTTGATGGCATGGCACAGTGGCTGCATTTGATGGCATGGTACAGTGGCTGCATTTGATGGCATTGCACAGTGGCTGCATTTGATGGCATTGCACAGTGGCTGCATTTGATGGCATGGCACAGTGGCTGCATTTGATGGCATGGCACAGTGGTGACAATTGATGGCACAGTGACCACAATTGATGGCATGGTACAGTGGCTGCATTTGATGGCATGGTACAGTGGCTGCATTTGATGGCATGGTACAGTGGCTGCATTTGATGGCATGGCACAGTGGTGACAATTGATGGCACAGTGACCAGAATTGATGGCATGGTACAGTGGCTGCATTTGATGGCATGGTACAGTGGCTGCATTTGATGGCATGGTACAGTGGCTGCATTTGATGGCATGGTACAGTGGCTGCATTTGATGGCATGGTACAGTGGCTGTGTTTGATGGCATGGTACAGTGGCTGTGTTTGATGGCATGGTACAGTGGTGACAATTGATGGCATGGTACAGTGGTGACAATTGATGGCACAGTGACTGTGTTTGATGGCATGGCACAGTGGCTACGTTTGATGGCATGACACAGTGGCTACGTTTGATGGCATGGCACAGTGGTGCGAATTGATGGAACAGTGGCTGCATTTGATGGGCACAGTGAGGCTTATATTTTTTTTTCTTCTTCGTTTGCGCCCCCCCAAAAATTTTGAGCACCAGCCGCCACTGGTTATAGTTATTCCCCCCCACAGTTCCTTTGCATCTGACCAACAACTTATGTCCATAGCTAGTTTTTCTTAGATTACTTCAAATGCTCCTATAACTTATCAGTAAAAGAGCTATAACATTGTCTTTATTCTCCACGCTTTCAAGCCAAATGTGGAGGCTGACCCTTTCTTGAGAATGCTAGCTGCCTAGCTGTCAAATTGACTAATACTAAGTTAGAAGAAGAATAAAGACTAGAAAGTCAGAGAAAAGTCAGAACGATTTCTGTGTGTAGAGTAAGGCCCCGTACACACGACCGAGTTTCTCGGCAGAATTTAGCCAGAAACTCGATCGGAGCTGAATTCTGTACACTTTTGGCCGAGGAAGCCGAC